>NW_024055461.1:642-300642 GCF_902713615.1 Scyliorhinus canicula
TCCCCTTTTCTAGTGGAAGGATTAACTTGTACGTCCTTTTGGGCATTTGTAAATCTCCTTCCACTAAGTGGATCTGCTTTCCTCCTATGTAAATTTTTTTATAAGTCTCGTCTGTTACCATTCATCTGCACTTTTACTTGGCACATTTATTTGAAACCCTACTGTTTTTACTCTGGCTATCTGATTCTAGGACTGATTCCTCGTCATTTCCATTTCTAATGCTTCATTTTCTGCAGTTGTTTTATATATTTGTTTGCCACTTCAGACTTACTTTTGTGTTCACAAGGAATCTGTATTATTTCTTTCATGTTTTCTTCGTCAATGATTTTACCCAGTTTGGAGCACACTTTGTCCCACTTGAGCAGCTGCATGCTTCTGTCTGTTCCGAACAAGATTAGTGATTCAGCTTGCTTTTCAAATGCAAATTCAAAGTGCTTAAGAATCCCTACTGGATCTGTATATTGCAGGCTTTAGGCACTCTAACAAGAAGGAGATATCTCCGTCTGGATACACTCTCTATTCCAGGATCTTTTTAGCTCTTTTAATTTCTTCCATTCTTGTTTCATTGCTACATCTCTCTTGACTGTATTCCAGGGCAAGAGAATTACCCTAATTGCCATTTTTATTTTTCGGATTTTTAACTTCTGTCCTGGTTGTCCCTTTCAGGTGCACTCTGAATTTAAGGATAAGTACCCTTTCTGGGCCCTATCCAAGTCTGACTAAGGCACTATCTTCCTGTTTTAGTTAAGGGTCGATTGGTTATTGGTTTCTGAAGATTCTAAGCGTCCCTATTTTCCAGAAAATATCCGCACAATCTGCCTTACTCTGAGGATGATTTATTATTTGGCCCTTTTACCCAGTAACGGATGCAAGATTTTAGTGCTATCACCACTTGCAGACTTTTTCTCAGGGTCAGTACCTTCTAGTCTACTGAGTTTTCACACCCAAACTGAGCTTCAGTCCCCTCAATCCCACAGAATACCCTTACAAAAGCCAATCACACATGAACTTTCCAAACTAAACTCGGCAGGTAAAGTTTGACTCACACAGACTAGAAACTTCTAAAATTCTAGCCTTTGTGCCGGTTAGAAACTTCTAATATTCCAACCGTTCTTGGAACTAGAAACTTCTAATATTCTAGCCCCTACTCTGCTTAACTAGAAACTTCTAATATTCTAGCCTCGCTTTATCTAGAAACTTCTAATATTCTAGGCCTCCACGCTGGGCGCCATGAATTTAAAACTCACCATTATTCTTAGAATTCCCCCTATACCAAATAAAGGTCGATATTCTAAACGGTGAACAGGGATTCTCACTCCCTGACTCCGATGCAGGCTTCGGTGGGTGCTATTTAGGTCAAACTATATTTTCAAGTTATCCCCCAGTATAACCCATACCTTCACCGAAGAATTTTACCTACTTACCCCTTAGTAGCATCGATGTCCTGGGTCCTGCGTTGTTAAGGAAGTAAGTAGGCTAATAACCACTTTTTCAGGTTAAGTTATTTTATTATTATATTTTTTCTTTAAAAGCTGCAAACACTTTTGTTACAGAAAGGAAAAAAGATCTTGCTTTGGGATCCTTCCTGTTGTTTGAAGAGACCTTCAGGCCCACCTTGACAATCGATCTTCTTAAAATCTTGTCTTCTTGAGTTGTATTCGCTTGTGGACTCGGTTGCTGTGTCCTATCCTTCCCATGCACCGAGCTGTGAGAGCTGGCTCTGCTGGCTGTCCCCTTTCTTCAGATTAATATTCTCTTTCGAAGAGTCACCAAGTTTTAACGACTTTATTGTAAATGAGCTTGTTTCATTTTGATTGTCAAAAAGTATCCTTGATGCAAACATCCAAATACAACCAACTATTCACTTTGCGCACAACGTCACCTTTCAGATCTGATTAAAAAACGCCCGGTTTCAATAGGTGTTACCTCCACTTCCTGCTTTTGAATCGCTTAATTTTCCAATTGTCCCCAGCTCATAACTTTGCCTTTGATTTTGACTTCAAATTGTGTCTCCCGTAGACAGGTCGTCTCCAATTTTCTTTTAATTGACTTGATGTCCATAGAATTTTACAGTTTAAAATTTACACCAAATTCGACTGAGCATCTTCCATCCTTTCCAGCTGTTTACTAAGAGTTTATTTCAATTAAGGTGTGAGACTTTGCTTTTAGCTGTACGCTAAAATTTAACTGAAAGACCTGCCTGTTTTAAACATTCGTCAATTGAAACTCTCATCCATGCCTTTCCAGATACTTCCTGATATAGTTACATTCCATGAAGGTGTGAGACATTGTTTTAGCTTACCACATGAAACCTGTGTGTTTGATAATCTGTATTTTACATTCCTGCTCTTTGCAGCTGCTATTATCCCTTTGTGGGATCTTTCCCTGTACCCTCTCAGACCAGATATTGCCAGACTTCCATGTTGCAAATGACACATTTTTTCTGTATTTTCAAGAACAAGGGTGTTCCTGGAGCGAGGGAGGGATAGAGGCGGGCTGGCGCTGCCCAACCTTCTGGGGTACTATTGGGCGGCCAATGTGTCAATGGTGCGTAACTGGGTGATGGAGGGGGGAGGAGCGGCGTGGAAAAGAATGGAGATGGCGTCATGTAGAGATACGAGCCTGGGTGCCATGGTAACGGCGCCGTTTTCGCTCTCCCCTAAGAAGTTTACCACGAGCCCGGTGGTGGCGGCGACCCTAAGAATCTGGGGACAGTGGAGGCGGCATGGGGGGAAACAGGGGGCTCGATGGAGGCTCCACTGGGTGGCAACCATCGGTTCATCCCGGTGGGGGATTTAGGGGGTGGCAAAGGCGGGCATCAGCAAATTGAGGGACATGTTTATTGGCGGGAGGTTTGCGGGCCTGGGGGAACTGGAAGATAAATTTGGCCTTTCCCAAGGGAACATGTTCAGATACTTGCAGGTAAAGGCGTTTGCTAGGCGACAGGTAGAGGGATTCCCTTTGCTGCCCTCGCAGGGGACGATGGACAGAGTGCTTTCGGGGGTGTGGGTCGGAGAGGGGAAGGTGTCTGACATCTATACGGTAATGCAGGAGGTGGAGGAGTCGTCAGTGGAGGAGCTGAAGGCTAAATGGGAGGAGGAACTCGGGGAGTAGATAGAGGACGGGACTTGGGTGGATGCCTTGGACAGAGTCAACTCTTCCTCCTCATGTGCGAGGCTTAGCCTCATCCAATTTAAGGTGCTGCACCGGGCCCACATGTCCGGGACTAGGATGAGTAGGTTCTTTGGGGGTGAGGATAGGTGCACCAGGTGTTCGGGGAGTCCAGCGAACCACGCCCATATGTTCTGGGCATGCCCAGCACTGGAAGAATTCTGGAAGGGGGTGGCGGGGACGGTGTCGAGGTTGGTTGGATCCAGGGTCAAACCAGGGTGGGGACTCGCGATTTTTGGAGTTGCGGTAGAGCCGGGAGTGCAGGAGGCGAAAGAGGCCGGTGTCCTGGCCTTTGCATCCCTAGTAGCCCGTCGAAGGATTCTGCTACAGTGGAAGGATGCGAGGCCCCCAAGTGTGGAGACCTGGATCAGTGACATGGCGGGATTTATAAAACTGGAAAGGATCAAATTTGCCCTGAGAGGATCAATACAAGGGTTCTATAAACGATGGCAGCCTTTTCTGGACTTCCTGGCTCAAAGATAGGTATCTTGGTCAATAGCAGCAGCAACCCGGGGGGTGGGGGGGGGGGGAGGGGTGTTCCTTATTGTAATGTCTATTCTGTAACTTTATATTGTGTTAATTTGCGTTGTTGTTAAAATGCTGTGTTGTTCATGGAGGTGGGGCCAATGTTTATGATTGTTAATATTATTGTTATTTTTGGTATTTTACTAAGGTGCGTTATTGTTGTATAAATTCAAAATTTTTCAATAAAAATTATTTAAAAAAAAGAAACATGTCTGTCTGAATCTCTCTGAGTGGATGGGAATGGGATGAGGCAGAGATTGAGAAGCAGAGATGGAATCCGGGCTCTGTTCAACTCATTGTTCCACCCACACACTGCTGGGGGGACAGACCCCTTGTGACCTCAGCAGTCAATGTTCTTCGCTTATCAATCAGTTCAGCGAGATTCTTAATTGTAGTGGTAACGATTTTAAGACGTTTAATGAAACGGATCAGATGTAATTGTTTCAATCAGCAGAACATTCGATAATCCATGTACGCCAGGTTATGAGAGAGAAAAGCAGGGAAATATCACATTCACTTATTACACTGCCATGTGTTCAAATCTGGACATAATATTCAATAGCAACGTTCAAAATGAAATTATATGTACCTTGAACAAAAAAATCAGGTATATATGCAAAATGCGTGAATGAAAAATGGTTTGGTTAATTATTCCAATTGTCTCAGTCGGTGCTCCAAGATTCAATGATTCCCGCTGCTTTATGTCCTTCCTGCTCTAGTTCTTCTCAGTCTCTTGAACATTGAGCAGGTGCAGGATGGTCACAATCTTCTGCATATTCTCTATTTCCGCTCCTAGTACAGCTGAGAGTCACCGAGTGTGCGGTATCCCGTCCACAGCTTCCGGTTGCTGCTGTCGCTCTGACCCAATTGTGTTAATGGAGAAATTGTTGGCGCTGCCATTGGTCGATCAGCAGCGCAGTGTGACGGGGATCAGTATTTCTGTCTCTGACAGAGGATTCCTCTCACTGCAGAGTTCCAGACTCAGGAAGGATGATGGGAAACCGACTCGCTCAGATGCTCACCATTATCTCACTTCTCAGAAAGTATTTCCTTCCCAGTAAAATTCCATTCTCCTCCTGACTGCTGTAACCCTGATGTTATTGTTGGTAAACATAATAGTGGTGGTGAAAATTAAGTTGATCTACTTGGGGCTCATATTGATTGTTGTTCTTAATATATTATTATGTCAGATTGGAGCCACCAGGACACAGTGGAGCAGCCGGATGCTGAAATAAAGATCGAAGAGGAAAGTAATGTCACACTAACCTGCAACTTGAAGACAAGCGCTTCGAACCCGTACGTGTACTGGTACAGTCAGAGTCCCGGGAAGGCTCCACAATACATTCTTCATGTTCTGGGAAAGAACATTTACAGACACCCTGACATCACCGATCGCGATTCAGCTACCTTAAATCAAACTGCCAAGATTAGCGAGCTAATGATGGGCAACACACTGATGTCTGATAGTGCACTGTATCTTTGTGCCTTGCAGCCCACACTGCTACAGATATAGCGGGTCCCGTACAAAAGCCGAACAGTCAGGGTTCCAGTTAATGCTCAGCAAAGAAACAATAATCCGGCCTCCACGATGACAGTCACAGTAGGAGACCATTAGAAAATTGCAAAACATCGCGCCCTACTGCACAATATTCCAGATGTGATCCCATCCATACCCTGTATAACTGAAGCATAACCTCCATGTTTTTGTGATGAATTCACCTCACAATAAACAACAATATTCTCATTATTTGCTACACCTGTACACTGGAGTTTGTGATGCAAGCACTAGGAAACCCAGATAGAAAGAGGTGTCACTCTAACCTGCACCAATACCGACAATGCTTTATACTTATTCTGGTACCGTCAGTATCCAGACAAACAGTCCGCGTTTGCAGTCCGGAAGGACACGGACGGCCATTCTGAATTGAAGGCGCATTTCGCTCAGGACCGGTTTTCAGATACAGTTCAGCCGTCAAACAAGTTGTACCGATTGACCATCTCGGAGATGCGGCTGTCTGACACTGCGGTCTATTACTGTGCACAGACTCTCACAGTGATGGCAACGAGGGAAAGCCTCGTCCAAAAGCTGCCGGAGGTTTGTGGATCACAGCTGCAGTCTGGTGCGAGCTGGTTTTCACAGCGGCTCAGACACTGAAACGTGAATGGTTTCTTGTGAGCACAGACCCCCGAGCACAATCCACACAAACACCATCTAAAATGATTCACATCGAAGACAGATTCAGTCCCATTATCGCATTTACTGGGAGCAGAAATAGTTGATGCTGATGTGAGGAGATTTGTGAACTCGTCGCAACCATTGAGAAAACAAACTGTGAAGGTGGTCGAGAACTATTTATATCACTGACCGCGGTTTAGGAAATCTCTGAAGGACCAGTAATTTGGGGTTTGAAATATAAGTCTGTAGTGCAAACCAATGTCCACCGGGTGAGGAAAATCTTAATAATCATAATAACCCGATCTCTCAATGTTAATGTCACTGACATATATTAAAACTGAGAATGCTTAATATGTTTGAAAAAATACATTTTGAAATGAAAAATGAAATGAAAATCGCTTACTGTTACGAGTAGGCTTCAATGAAGTTACTGTGAAAAGCCCCTAGTCGCCAAATTCCGGCGCCTGTCCGGACAGGCTGGTTCGGGAATCGAACCGTGCTGTTGGTCTGCTTGAAAAGTCAGCGATTTAGCTGAGTGAGCTAAACCAGCCTCGTTTCGATTGTTTTTCCTGACATTGCTGTTCTTACCATTGTCCTGACGAGTACAGGACGAAAAACGTCGATATTTATTTTCAGCAATGCTCAGAAACAATCAATCCTTAATTTACAAAATGTACAGGAGTTATTTTCCGGACATGATTAGAAGTTGATGAATAATGCTAAATAAGTAAATTATCCTTAAGGTCAGATTTCGCGCGTTCTGGACACCTCGACTAATGGTAACTTCAAAAGTCAAATGGAAAAGAACATCAGAAAGCGCCAGGAGCGCGGTAGCGAATCTGAACACACCGGACAAGACTTTATGCACAAAGTTTTTGTACTTTTGTCCTGAGCTCCCCTCAGTGTTATATGCCTGCTACTGCATTTACGCCGTTTGTGTCACTGCTTTAAAGACTGGAATACAATAACAAATATTTTCATAGCATATTTGTCGCAATATATTTAATTTGGAAACTGGAACAAATGCTCTAAAAACATATCATAACGTTATGCTCAGAATGTATTCGATGTAAAATGGAGCAGAGGAAACCTCCTCAGCGCTGCCCGGACAGGCGCCAGAGTGTGACGACTAGGGGATTTTCACAGTAACTTCATTGCAGTGTTAATGAAAGCCTACTTGTGACAATAAAGATTATTATTATCTATTGCTTGTCAATCATTTGGATTTATTTCAAATCAGAAAAATCTGCTGATTGGTTCGCAAAGTCCAGCTTTTCGCCCTTAGCCCTCTGTTCTCTTTGTCACACTGCGGCAGTGTTTTTGTACGAGGCTCTCTCTAGTTGTTGTCACTGTGTCTCTCAGTCCGCAGAAATACACCGCGTTATCAGACAGCCGCAGCTCCCGGATGGTGAAATTCCCCTCACTTTTCGAAGTGTTTATTGATGCAGAAAATCGAGACTCCACACCCACTGCTCTGGGAACGTCTCCGTAGTTATAGATGTAGATCAATAATGTGGGGGCTTTGTTCCTGTCCTGACGGTACAGCTGTAAATAATATGAAGCAGCTGTGATCAAATATCTGTAATTAATGGTCACCGAGTCTCCTCCAAATTGTGTCACTGCAAGCGGCTCCTGAGAGACCGAATCTTCACTTCTGACCGCTGAAAACATTTAGAAATAGAAGACTTTATTTTTTAATTGTCACGATTGTTTCAAGTTAAGGCAATAGATTGCAAACGGAGGGGAGATGCATTTAAATGATGATTTATATGTCGATATCACGAGCAAAGTGAAAATGGTGCAACTTCGGAACTTACCAGTTAAGAGAACTGCGGCTGCGAGAAATGTGTAAAAGATAACAGCCAACATGTTCACAGAGCTGGTGGTGGATTTAAACAGAGTGAGTTGAAGCTGAATTGTTTCAGATAAGACTTGACAAGATGTTGAGTCATATCCCACCTCACGACTGATTGGTTCGTTCCTGACAGAGTCTAAAGACGGCACCCAATCAGCCCTGAGCTCCTGTGCCCTAAATTTCATCCAATCAACTCAAAGTTTCTTTGTTCTCAACTCCATGACGTCAGAACAAGGGTCCTGGAACCACATGAAACTGTTCTCAGAACAATGAACTGAACTGAATAGCTTCAGAGAATAAGAAACAGGAGCTGCAGGGGACCATTTGCTCCTTCACTTGGGCCTGGTCTGTCATTCAATAAGATCATGGCTGTTCTACCTCACATCTACCCTCCTGCACTATCCACAACTGTCTATTTGCCTTAATATCCGCAGATCTTTGGAACCATCCTTGAAGAAACTCAGCGACTGAACAACTACGTTCTCTGTGCTACAGACTAATAATAAAACGAGCATTAAAACAAATGTTGGTTCTTTATCGGGGTTAACATTCGAGATGGTGCACGGATTGTAACAGTTCATGTTGTTCTGATAACAGAATCAGAGCCTCCCATTTACAGAGCCGCTCGGAGTCCAGTAAATCGGAATGACAAACATTCAGCACCACAGAAAAAGATCATTCGGGCAAGCTGTCATTTATAATATTGTTTTATTAATATTAGCAGTTCACAATTCTACTGACAGATCTGATTCCGTGAAGAGGAGGTGAGAGTGCATTGCAGGTTTTTGTACGGGTTGACTGTGCCTCTGTAACAGTGTGGGGCTCAGAGCACAGAGATACACGGCAGAGTCAGAGACACGGACCCCGGTGATATTTAAAGGAACTGTTTTCCTATCCTGGTCCAAATCAGCAGAAAACCGGTCAGAGAACTCTGGTGACTTATCACCCTGTCCCTTGCTGAACATTTTCAGTAAATATCTCGGAGCTTTCCCCGGGTACTGGATATACCAGAAGAGAGTTGGAGAGGAGAATTGTGCTTTGTAACTGCAGTTCAACATTGCTGTCTGTTCTTCCTGAACCATTAATTCAGGCGGCTCCTGGGAAACTGAATCTTGGCCACTCGTTCCTGTAACAACATACAGAATGTGTCAGAAATCTGGGAGTAAATATAACCCATGAAACACAGACTGAGGATTTGAGTTCCGACTCACCGGGCAGCAAGACCATTATTATCAGTAAAGCACACAGCGAGCACATGGTTCCTGGTTGTAAAATGAACAGCAACACTGTTTCAAATATGTTGGTGCTTCTAGTCTCATATCACAGAGTAAACTCAGATCAGAGGCAGATTTCACTTACTGGGAATTTGAGGGGCGTTCCTCCGTGCTACGATTGGCTTGTCTCGCAGCTTTTATGTCAGCTGTGGACCAGCCTGTTAGTTGAGGACTAAACACAACTAATTCTGTCCAATCAGATTCCACCCCTGGTTGTGTTTTTCAGTTTGTTCCCTTTTCTCTGTCTCATATTATCCGTCATTTTGTCTTTTTCTGGGTGTAACTCGCTTTTCTTCAAAATTAATATTGATCTATTTGTTTCGGTAGATCTTTATCTCTAATCAAGCTGGAAGGTGAAAGAAATCATTTTAGATCAGCCTAATGCACAATAATGAACGATTAATGCAATCCAGTGCATGAGCATTATTAATAGTTACTGTTTTGAGGAGACCAGGGATAAATAGTGAACCAACTCCACACCGAGATGCGGTTCCACTCGGGTTACCTTTGTAAAGTACTGATTTCCATCATTATTTTTACGACAGGATCTTTACAATATGATAACTCTGACTGTGCCATTAGCTCACATTTCGAAGATGCCAACTGACAAATAGGCACCAGACCCAGAGCCTTTGCAAGTACAGCTTTGTGACGTTGTGCGCCAATTCACGTACCCTGAACATCTTTGGTTTGTGGGAATGAGACCCACGCAAACATGGAGAGAATGTGCAAACTCCACACAGCCAGTAACCCGGGGCCGTATTGAACCCAGGTCTTCAATGCCATGCGACAGCAGTGCTAACCACTGCGCTACCCAGTGTTTATACCGAGTTGATACTATTTGCTATTATCTGCGAGTTTATGTGGAATCTCCCATCTAGACACTACATAGATATTACCGATCGTTAATTATATTTTGGCCCATGACTCCTAATAGTTAGTCCGGATTGATGAGCATTACTCAATGTGCCACAGCGCCGCCAGTATTGCCAGAAACATTTCCAACTTAATCTCTCTCAGTGAATTGGACTGGACTCAGTCAAAGATTGGGAAGGAGAAAGCGAACCAGGGCTCTATTCAGCTCAGTGCAGTGCGCGAGTTGTGGAGGGGAGTCTATTGTGATCTCATTCGCCTCCCATCCCACCGGAGTTTGTGAGTTTGTGAAGCCCGTGCATGAATTTGGCGCCCTCTGCTGCTGGATTCTGCTAACTCTGCGTCAGAATTCTGCTACTGAGTGGATTCAGAGTTTACTGCAATACACACCAGGGCGGGAAACCGAGCCAGAAATCTACATTTCAGCTGTTTAGACACTGTTGTTGTTACTGTGGGTGTTTTAAATCAGACAATGATGCTTAATTTGTGCAAATGACCGTTGGAGTTCTCTGTTTAGCCCTGGGAGGACGAAGTCAAAAGATTGCCAAGAATTTGGAGGACAGGCGGAGGTTATAAATCAGAATGATAACAGGGCTGAACAGACTAGTTTTGTTCATTTTGATCATAACGAAGCTACAAAAGCGAGTAAACGGATGCTCTCAGAATTTTGTTTTTATCAGAGACTCGATTATACAGAATTGTTTAATTAGCTGAAAGCACAACGTCCTAAAAAGAAGATAGGAAGGGGTGAATGACAGTTCATGTTTGTGGGCGATAATGAAGCATGACAGATAATTTTCAATGTATCAGTACAAAGTGAGCTGAGGGTTCACGCAGCCGCACCGAGGCACAGGCAAGACTTAAACCCGCGACTTTTGGTTTACAAAACCAACGTTTTCCTTCTTGGCCACCGCACCATGCACTATCAAACAGCATTTATTGTACTGTGATTTGATACCATTTGGCGTCTGGCGCCGAAATTGACGAGGGAAGAAGAATCAATAGAACATGTCAACAGGTAGGAACTTGAGAACGGAAAACATCACGGGGTTGAAATGCAGGGTAAAAAGGGCAGTAGAAAAAGCTCTTTCAAATAGGCATATGTAGTGTCAGTTGAATCTGGCCCCTTACGGCCCCTCCGACACAATATTGTTCTCAGTGAGTTGACCCGTGAGCAGATGCAGGATGGTCAAAGGCGGTTGGATACTCAATTGTCGCTATTTCCGCTCCATCACTTGTTACTGCAGCTGATCATCGCCGCACACATTTTGAACTTTGAGTCTGCGGTGTCCCTGGTCACAGTTTCCGTTTGCTGGTCGCACTCCAACATCATTGTGATACTCGCGACTCTTGTGTCTGGTTGGATCAGCAGTGCAGTGGGACCTGAATCTCAGCTCTGACAGATAATTGCCTGCCCTGAAGAGCGATTGGATCTGGAACTATCGCGGAGAACAGCTTCGCCGCTCTCCTCGTTATGATCTCGCTACTCAGTGTTTTCTTCACGGCAAAACCCCCATTCTCCACTCACTGTGGAACCAGGTATTATTGTTCATTAAATTGTAATGATGATGCTGCAGGTGAACGTGATGTTGGTCGACATGAGGCTGATTGTGAATTTTGCAAGTATTTTAATTTTCTGTTGGTTTCTATCAGACTGGAGCCACCAAGACCCAGTGGAGCAGTTGGATACTGAAATATGAGTTGAAGAGGATATTAATGCCACACATCAAGTTTTGGTCTCCTTACTTGAGAAAGGACATACTGGCACTGGAGGGTGTGCAGAGGAGATTCACTAGGTTAATCCCAGAGCTGAAGGGGTTGGATTATGAGGAGAGGTTGAGTAGACTGGGACTGTACTCGTTGGAATTTAGAAGGATGAGGGGGGATCTTATAGAAACATTTAAAATTATGAAGGGAATAGATAGGATAGATGCGGGCAGGTTGTTTCCACTGGCGGGTGAAAGCAGAACTAGGGCCATAGCCTCAAAATAAGGGGAAGTAGATTTAGGACTGAGTTTAGGAGGAACTTCTTCACCCAAAGGGTTGTGAATCTATGGAATACCTTGTCCAGTGAAGCAGTTGAGGCTCCTTCTTTAAAAGTTTTTAAGGTAAAGATAGATAGTTTTTTGAAGAATAAAGGGATTAAGGGTTATGGTGTTCGGGCCAGAAACTGGAACTGAGTCCAGAAAACATCATCCATGATCTCATTGAATGGCGGAGCAGGCTCGAGGGGCCAGATGGCCTACTCCTGCTCCTAGTTCTTATGTTCTTATGTAATCGATCCTGACGATCCTGATACAAAGTCAACATCCGGGCAGCCTGCACGGTTCATGTTCCATCTGATTGTAGAGAATCTGTGTAGCAGCAAAGGTAGAAGTGATCTCTGACACACTGCCTACCTTTGTTCTGCCATTAACACATTCTGACCGCTTGATGCGCCATCAGCACCTTTCATAGCCTTGATTAGCCTCATTTGCATTCCCTTTTTCATTCTGCCCGAGACATTTTCGTAATTTCCCACCTATTGCTAGCCCTCTATCGAGGCCCAATACAGCACTCCACGACCCCCACCCCCCACCCACTGAATTGAACATTAAGGCCCAAGCACTGAATTTTCGGCAGGCAATGAGAGGTGAAGAATTTTCATACATTGGCACAGCTCGGATATTAGCAGCTACTTCATCCACAACAGAATTTCAGCGATTTCCAAATGAACATATTTAATCACCATCTCAAACATGTCTAAATGTGTGACAAATGCAACTTACTGCTGATGCTTCAAACGGAAACAAAAACAGAAAATACTGGATAATCTCAGCAGGTCTGACAGCCTCTGGGGAGCGAAATGGCAGCTGTCGTTTCCAGTCAAGTGGACTCTTTGTCAAAGCTCGAGAATTGGAACTGGAGATTCAGACGATTGTGGGTGGGGGGTGGGGGTGGTGGAGTGCTGTATTGGGCCTCGATAGAGGGCTAGCAAAAGGTGGGAAATGACGAAAATGTCTCGGGAAAGAAGAAAAAGGGAATGTAAATGAGGCTAATCAAGGCTATGAAAGGTGCTGATGGCGCATCAAGCGGTCAGAATGTGTTAATGGCAGAACAAAGGTAAGCAGTGCGTCAGATAACAATTACAAACAGGGATCAGATTGCTGAAGTAGGATGGTATGTGCTGGTGGGAGGTGGGCGATGCTGAGGGTAAAACATATCAATGGAAGGGATGATAAGTTGATGGAAAAAACATGTGGTGCAGGGGGAAGTGAGAGTTCACAGTCTGAAGTTGTTGAACTGATAAAATGAAAGGGACAAAGAGCTGTCTGAGTCCACCAGAATTAGTCATTAAAATGCCCACACATAGACAAGCTTCTCGGGAACGTATTGGTTCCATGCAGTTTGAGCTCAGCTTCTCAAAGCAAACCCAATGTGAATGAATCCCGCCGTCTACTCTTCGACAAAGAGTCACCCAGGCTCGAAACGACACTTGCCATCTCTCTCTACAGAGGCTGTCAGACCTGATGAGACTGTCCTGTGTTTTCTGTTTTTCTTTCACATTGACGCATACGCAGTAAGTTGCTTTTATCGTACATTTAGTCATGTTTGAAAGGGCGATTAAATATGTTCATCTGCATGTGTAAACCCAAAAGATTCTGTGGTGGATGAACAAACTGCTAATATCCGAATCGTGGCAAAATAGGGAAGGCTTTTCTTCCCCAGGCGTCTTGAATATTCCGTATTTCTGACTTTGTTGCAGGAATTTTAATATCTCATGAGAGACCAAATCTCATGTTCCTCGAACGTGCGAGATTGAGAAAGAAAGTTATTTTGTGCAAACATTCGTCACACAAAATGAGAAACACGCAATGTTTCTGCCCGGTTTCGAACCGGGGACCTTTCACACGTGAGGCGAATGTGATAACCACTACACCACAGAAACTGCTGGAAGCATCGCAATCAGTGGCCCTGTGCAATGTTGAACCTCAATGTACTGTTGCAGCTTCTAACTGTTCCGCTGAGAGGCCATGTAACTTATTGGAATAAGCCGTTTCTTTAAAACTGATGTCTCAACTTATCAAAAATCAGATATTGAACTTTGCTGAACTGGAGACAAGTTATGTTTTGCTTGAAGTTAAATTGTGAGGGCAGGGCTTTCAAAAGTAACCACAGCTGAAACGAGAATTGATGATGCCCTGCTCAATTTGCTCTGCATCAGGAACCAGCTGTCCAATCCACTGAACGAAAGTGGACGCCAAAACCAGGAGTTAACTGCGAGCCAGCCAGGAGTCGAACCTGGATTTTCCTGATTCGTAGTCAGACACATTATCCATTGCCCCACTGACCCACAGTAGTTCCAGCCTTTTGCTATTCCTCGATGATGAAGACCAGTTACGAGATCGAGCTAATATTTCGCAACAGACTAAACTGGAAGCAACAGATGTTTCTGCCCGGTTTCGAACCGCGTGTAAAGCGAATGTAATAACCACTACACTACAGAAACAGCTGGCAACACAAACGCCAAAGGACCTGTGTCACCTTCAACGCAACTGCTTTGTTGCAGCTTCGCATGGTTCGGCTGAGAGGCCATGTCACTTCTTACAAGAACACGTCTGTTTCTTAAAAATAGATATCTAAACTTACAAGCCAGAAGAAGAACCTATATTGAACTGAAGCATTTGTTCAGCAAATCTCTAACGGTGGAATGCTCTCTTCTATTATTAATGCAGCATTGTGAAATCCTACAGAAAAAAGCAACCGACTTTACACAATATTTGTTTCGTTATTCAATGCTTGAGTTGAGTTTAAGAATTGACAATTATGTGTTTCTTATTTTTGACCTATTGTGTTTTGGTGTGTAAAATGCTGCAGCCTAAATACCGTTCGTGTAGAAGAAAGGAGGGGTAATTGTAAATCAACTTTGAGCCTTGATTCCCACACTGGCTTTTCCTGTTTCTCCAACAGGAAGACCGTTTTTTCTTTCCCAAAGCTGGTTCATTTAAGTCTCTGGCATTTCCTCTAAGTCAGTTACAGTATCGTTTGTGTCTGTCATTTTGAGTACACATTACTATAAGACATCCTTCGATCTGGCCTGTTGCATTTGCTGATCCCAATGCCATCTACTCTGCATTGGAGAGACTAAATGCCGACTGGATGACCGCTTTGCAAAACACATTCGCTCCATCGACAAACTGGTGGCAGACTCTCCTGTCGCTTGCTATTTGAACTCACTGTCCTGCTCTTATGTCCACATGTCCGATCTTGGCCTGCTGCAATGTTCCCATGTAGCTCAGCACAACGCCGAGGAACAGCACCCCATCCTCCGAAACGGCAGGGTACAGCCTTGCGGATTTTACAGTACGATCAACAACTTCGCACCGTGAAATCACTCTTCCCACTTCACCACATGTTTATTTCCATCAACTTATTTGCATTGCTTCCATTGATATGCCTTCCTCTCCCATTGTCTCCCCCTCCCCATTCCCCTAGCCAATCGCATCCCTCTTGGGAAATCCGCCCCTTGTTCCTCATTGTCATCTGCCATTAACACATTCTAATCTTCTAATCGCCTCTGTCAGCACAGTTCTTAACACTGATTAGAAACATTTACATTCCCTTTTTCTTTCGACCCAACACATTTTTGTTATTCTCCACCCATCGCTGGCCGTCTGTCGAGGCCCAATGCTTCACGCCCCCCCCCCACCCGCCCCACTACCCCCACACACTCCGCCAGTCTACATGTGACCAAAGATCCAGTTGTCCAGCTTCGACAAAGAGTCACCCAGACTCGAAACGACACTTGCCATCGCTCTCCACAGAGGCTGTCAGACCTGCTGAGACTGTCCTGTGTTTTCTGTTTTTGTTTCCTATTGATGCATCCGCAGTAAGTTGCTTTTATCGTACATTTAGACATGTTTGAAATGGTGATTAAATATGTTCACCTGCATCTGTAAACCAAATTGATTCTGTGTTGGATGAACGAACTGCTAATATCGGGGGGGGGGGGGGGGGGTGGGGGGGGGGGGCGTGAAGCATTGGGCCTTGACAGACGGCCAGCGATGGGTGGAGAATAACAAAAATGTGTTGGGCCGAAATAAAAAGGGAATGTAAATGATTCTAATCAGTGTTAAGAACGGTGCTGACAGAGGCGATTAGAAGATTAGAATGTGTTAATGGCAGAGGAAAATGAGGAACAAGGGGCGGATTTCCCAAGGGGGGTGCGATTGGCTTGGGGAATGCGGAGGGGGAGACAATGGGAGAGGAAGACATATCAATGGAAGCAATGAAAATAAGTTGATGGAAATAAACATGGGGTGAAGTGGGAAGAGTGATTTCACGGTACGAAGTCGTTGTGCTGAGCTACATGGGAACATTGCAGCAGGCCAAGATCGGACATGTGGACATGAGAGCAGGACAGTGAGTTCAAATAGCAAGCGACAGGAGAGTCTGCCGCCAGCTTGTCGATGGAGCGAAGGTGTTTTGCAAAGTGGTCACCCAGTCGGCATTTAGTCTCTCCAATGCAGAGTAGATGGCATTGGGATCAGCAAATGCAACAGGCCAGATTGAAGGCTGTCTTATAGTAATGTGTACTCAAAAGGACAGACACAAACGATACTGTAACTGACTTAGATGAAATGCCAGAGAATTAACTGAACCACCTTTTGGAAATTAAAAACGCTCTTCCTGATGGAGAAACAGGAAAAGCCGGTGTGGGAATCCAGGCTCAATGTTGATTTGCAATTACCCCTCCTTTCTTATACATGAACGGTATTTAGGCTGCAGCATGTTACACACCAAAACACATAGAGGTCAAATATAAGAAACACATAATTGTCAATTCCAGCCAGATTGAAGGATGTCTTATAGTAATGTGTACTCAAAACACATAATTATCAATTCTTAAACTCAACTCAAGCATTGAATAAGGAAACAAATATTGTTTAAAGTCGGTTGCTTTTTTCTGTAGGATTTAAGAATGCTGCATTAATAATAGAAGAGAGCAATTCGCCGTTAGAGATTTGCTGAACAAATGCTTCAGTTCAATATAGGTTCTTCTTCTGGCTTGTAAGTTTAGACATCTGGTTTGAAGAAACAGACGTATTCTTATAAGAAGCGACATGGCCTCTCAGCCGAACTATGCGAAGCTACAACAAGGCAGCTGACTTGAAGGTGACACAGGTCCGTTGGCGTCTCCATTGCCAGATGTTTCTGTAGTGTAGTGGTTATCACATTCGTTTTACACGCGAATGGTCCCCGGTTCGAAACCGGGTAGAAACATCTGGTGCTGCCAGTTTAGTCTGTTGCGAAATATTACCTCAATCTCGGAACTGGTCTTCATCATCGAGGAATAGCAAAAGCCAACAACTGCTGTGGGCCAGTGGCGCAATCGATAACGCGTCTGACTACAAATCCGGAGATTCTCGGTTCGACGCCTGGCTGGCTCGCAGTTCCTCGATTTGGCGTCCTCTTTAGTTCAGTGTGTTGGACAGATGGTTCTTGATGCAGAGCACAGTGAGCATGGCATCATCAATTCTCGCATCAGCTGTGGTGACTGATGAAAGCCCTGCTCTCTCAATTTTGCTTCAAGCAAAACATAACTTATCTTCAGTTCAGCAAAGTTCAATATCTGATGCTTCGAATAGTTGAGATATCAGTTTTAAAGAAACGGCTTCTTGCAATAATTTCCATGGCCACTCAGCGGAACCAAGAGAAGCTGCAGCACCACATTGACGTTGAACATTGCACACGTCAAGACAAGATTTATACCCAAATCTGCCATGTAAGGACACACAAAATGGGTGCAGCATTTACAGTGTGAAACTGTTGAACACACACTTAGTGTGAAAATGGATCGAGCCCAGTGGAAAGATGCGCTGCTGTTCCTCGAGTGGCTGTTGAGCTTCTTTGGAACATTTCACGACGCCGAGGTCCGGGAGGTCAGTGTTAAGATCCAGCTCCCCAGTCAGTTCAATTCTCCACTTTGGCTCTGTGGATCAGATGAGTCACGTCCCTGTGGTTAACACAGATCTGGAGCATCAATTTTATCCAAACGCACTCCAGCTCAGACACTGTCTCTCTCTCTCGAGCATCATCTGTGGGGAAAGAAACGACGTAAACATTCCGAGTCCTGAGAAATCGTTTTCAGAGTGGGCCAATGTAAATCAACCCCGCCGTCAGCTTCGCAAACAATTCGTAATCTCTGACCTGGAGAAAAGAGCCTGCCCTGGATTTAAACCCACGACCACTCCCATAGGCATTGATTGAAAATCCTTAAACGAGAACCAGACCTCGAGAGCAAAGAGCACAAATTTAAGACCGACATTCAGCAAAATATAACTTATGTTTATTTCGATATAATTTCTACATCTCACGGCTTTATATGTTGAGACATCTGTTAATTTAAGAAACAGCTGTAGTCTGTAACAAGGGACCTGGCCTCTCAAACAGACCATCAGAATCTGCAGCAACACAGTGAGGTTGTACATTCCGCACGTCCATCGATTGCCAGCGGTTTCTGTAGTGTAGTGGTTATCACATTCCCCTTACACGCGAAAAGTCCACGGTTCGAAACCGGGCAGAAACATCGAACATTGCGTGTGAGAAAAGTGTGCACAATTATTGGGCACAGAATAATTCTGTTTCCTGAATGTTGCCTGAATCTCGTGTGTTCCAGGACTATGAGATTTCGTCTCACGTGAGCCACTAAACTGTCCCTTTTTCATGTGTTAACCACAGGGACATGGCCCTTCTAATCCACAGAGCCCAAGTGGAGAATTGAACTGGCTGGAGAACTGGATCTTAACGCTGACCTCCTGGACCTCGGACTTTGAATTGTTCCAAAGAAGCTCAACAGACATTTGTTGCTTCCGTTGATCTGACATAGACCTGGCACAGACACGGCGGGCGGAATGGCCTCAATCTGTGGTGTAATCATTCTCTGATTTGATGTGAACCTCCCCTTGTGGCCAGGAACCCAAGGCCTCTTCTCATTTAATCTCTCTTGACTTGCCCCCAATTAGAGCCCTTTCCTTTTGTTCTGTTGGCTGCCTCCGGGATTTCACTTGGTTAAGACGCCCTACATTTCTAACCTGTCCCGGTTTTAATGAAAGGTGATGGTGAAAGCCGAGCTTTATTGTCCTTTCGACAAATGCCGCCTGACTCCCTGAGTTGTTCCAGTATTTTCCGCTTTCTCCGCAGATGCTAGAGTCACAGACAGACTCTCGGCGGTTGTGGCAAGGACTAAACAACATAACGGGCTACAAAGCGAAGCCGAGCAGTATCTCTGGCAGCAGCGCACCCCTCCCCGATGAACTTAATGCATTCTATGCTCGGTTTGAGCAGGTAACCCGCAATCCGCGGTCGAGTGCCCCAGCAGCCCATAATTCACCCATACCCACCATCAAGTTTCCGAAGTCAGATCGGCCTTCCTGAAAGTGAACCCACGGAAGGCGATGGGCCCGGACAGGATCCCTGGTCGTGCACTCAGAGCCTGCGCATACCAGCTGGCAGAGGTATTCACAGACATCTTTAACCTATTCCTACTCCAGTCCGAGGTCCCCACCTGCTTCAAGAAGACCACCATCATACCGGTACCAAAGAAGAACCAGGCAACATGCCTCAATGACTACCGCCCGGTGGCCCTGACGTCAGTTGTAATGAAGTGCTTCGAGAGGCTGATCATGAAGTGCATCACCTCCATACTCCCGGAACGCCTTGACCCACTTCAATTTGCATACCGTCGCAACCAGTCCACATCAGACGCCATTTCCCTGGCCCTACACTCATCCCTAGAGCATCTCGAAAACAAGGACTCCTACATCAGACTCCTATTTATTGACTACAGCTCCGCCTTCAACACCATAATCCCAGCCAAGCTCATATCAAAGCTCCAAAACCTAGGACTTGGCTCTCCACTCTGCAACTGGATCCTTGACTTTCTGACCAACAGGCTACAGTCAGTAAGAATGAACACCAACACCTCCTCCACAATAGTCCTCAATACCAGTGCCCCGCAAGGCTGCGTGCTCAGCCCCCTACTCTACTCCCTGTACACACACGACTGCGTGGCAAAACTTGGTTCCAACTCCATCTCCAAGTTTGATGACGATACGACCATAGTGGGCCGGATCTCGAATAACGACGAATCCGAATACCTGAGGGAGACAGAGAACCTAGTGGAGTGGTGTGACGCCAACAATCTCTCCCTCAATGCCATCAAAACTAAAGAGCTGGTCATCGACTTCAGGAAGCAAAGTACTGTACAAACCCCAGTCAGCATCAACGGAGCCGAGGTGGAGATGGTGAGCAGTTTCAAATTCCTAGGGGTGCACATCACCAAAAATCTATCCTGGTCCACTCACGTCGACGCTATCACCAAGAAAGCACAACAGCGCCTATACTTCCTCAGGAAACTAAAGAAATTCGGCATGTCCACATTAACCCTTACCAACTTTTACAGATGGACTATAGAGAGCATCCTATCGGGCTGCATCACAGCCTGGTATGGCAACTGCTCGGCCCAGGACCGCAAGGAACTTCAGAGAGTCGTGAATACCGCCCAGTCCATCACACAAACCTACCTCCCATCCATGGACTCCATCTACACCTCCCGCTGCCGGGGGAAAGCGGGCAGCATAATCAAGGATCCCTCCCACCCGGCTGACTCACTTTTTCAACTTCTTCCATCGGGCAGGAGATTCAGAAGTCTGAGAACACGCACGAACAGACTCAAAAACAGCTTCTTCCCCACTGTCACCAGACTCCTAAATGACCCTCTTATTGACTGACCTCATTAACACTACACCCTGTATGCTTCATCCGATGCCAGTGCTTATGTAGTTACATTGTGTACTTTGTGTTGCCCTATTATGTATTCTCATGTATTTTCTTGAATTCTGTTTAATTCCCTTTTCTTCCCATGTACTGAATGATCTGTTGAGCTGTTTGCAGAAAAATACTTTACACTGTACCTCGGTACATGTCACAATAAACAAATCCAATCCAATCCAATCCAGATGTTAGATCGACTTTCTTCTCCTGGCGTCTTGAATATTCCGCATTTCTGACTTTGTAGCAGGAATTTTAATATCTCATGCGAGACCAAATCTCATGTTCCTCGAACGTGCGAGATTGAGGAAGAAAGGTATTTTGTGCAAACATTCGTCACACAAAATGAAAAGCACGCGATGTTTCTGCACGGTTTCGAACCGGGGACTTTTCGCGTGTTAGGCGAATGTGATAACCACTTTGTGTTTTGGTGTGTAAAATGCTGCAGCCTAAATACCGTTCATGTAGAAGAAAGGAGGGGTAATTGTAAATCAACTTTGAGCCTGGATTCCCACACTGGCTTTTCCTGTTTCTCCATCAGGAAGACCGTTTTTTCTTTCCCAAAGCTGGTTCAGTTAAGTCTCTGGCATTTCCTCTAAGTCAGTTACAGTATCGTTTGTGTCTGTCCTTTTGAGTACACATTACTTTCAGACAGCCTTCAATCTGGCCTGTTGCATTTGCTGATCCCAATGCCATCTACTCTGCATTGGAGAGACTAAATGCCGACTGGGTGACCGCTTTGCAAAACACCTTCGCTCCATCGACAAACTGGTGGTAGACTCTCCTGTCGCTTGCTATTTGAACTCACTGTCCTGCTCTCATGTCCACATGTCCGATCATGGCCTGCTGCTATGTTCCCATGTAGCTCAGCACAACGCCGAGGAGCAGCACCCCATCCTCCGAATAGGCACGGTACAGCCGATTTTACAGTACGCTCAACAACTTCGCACCGTGAAATCACTCTTCCCACTTCACCACATGTTTATTTCCATCAACATTTTTTCATTGCTTCCATTGATATGTCTTCCTCTCCCATTGTCTCCCCCTCCCCATTCCCCTAGCCAATCGCATCCTTCGTGGGAAATCCGCCCCTTGTTCCTCATTGTCCTCTGCCATTAACACATTCTAATCTTCTCATCGCCTCTATCAGCACCGTTCTTAACACTGATTAGAAACATTTACATTCCCTTTTTCTTTCAGCACAACACATTCTTGTTATTCTCCACCCATCGCTGGCCGTCTGTCGCTCTCCCCCCACGCACGGCCAATCTAAACCTAACCAAAGATCCAGTTGTCCGGCTTCGACCCAGACTCGAAACGACACTTGCCATCTCTCTCCACAGAGACTGTCAGACCTGCTGAGACTGTCCTGTGTTTTCTGTTTTTGTTCCCCATTGACGCATACGCAGTAAGTTGCTTTTATCGTACATTTAGACATGTTTGAAGAAGTGATTAAATATGTTCATCTGCATCCGATAGATTCTGTGGTGGATGAACAAACTGCTGATATCCGAATTGTGGCAAAATAGTAAAGGCGTTTCTTCCCCCGGCGTCTTGAAAATTCAGTATTTCTGACTTTGTTGCAGGAATTTTAATATCTCATGCGAGACCAAATCTCATGCTCCTCGAACGTGCGAAATTGAGGAAGAAATGTATTTAGTGCAAAAATTCGTCACACAAATTCAGAAGCACGCTATGTTGCCGCCCGGTTTCGAACCGGGGACCTTTCGCGTGTTAGGCGAATGTGATAACCACTACACTACAGAAACCGCTGGGAGTATCGCAATCAGTGGCCCTGTGCAATGTTGAACTTCAATGTATTGTTGCAGCTTCTAACGGTTCCGCTGAGAGGCCATGAAACTTATTGGAAGAAGCCGTTTCTTTAAAACTGACGTCTCAACTCATCAAAGGATCAGATATTGAACTTTGCTGAATTGGAGATAAGTTGTGTTTTGCTTGAAGTTAAATTGAGAGGGCAGGGCTTTCATAAGTAACCACAGCTGAAACGAGAATTGATGATGTCCTGCTCACTTTGCTCTGCATCGGGAACCAGCTGTCCAACCCTCTGAACTAAAGGGGACGTCAAAACTAGGAACTGCGAGCCAGCCAGGAGTCGAACCTGTAAAATCCAGATTCGTAGTCAGAGGCGTTCTCCATTGCGCCACTGGCCCACAGCAGTTATAGGCTTTGGCTATTCGTCGATGATGAAGACCAGTTACGAGAA
Organism: Scyliorhinus canicula; assembly: GCF_902713615.1. NCBI lineage: Eukaryota > Metazoa > Chordata > Chondrichthyes > Carcharhiniformes > Scyliorhinidae > Scyliorhinus > Scyliorhinus canicula. The sequence continues at coordinate 23,553 of NW_024055461.1, forward strand.
TGAGGTCACATTTTGCGACAGACTAAACTGGAAACACAAGATGTTTCTGCCCGGTTTTGAACCGGGGACCATTCGCGTGTCAAGCGAATGTGATAACCACTGCACTACAGAAACAGCTGGCAGCGCAGACTCCAACGGACCTGTGTCACCTTCAACTCAACTGCCTTGTTGCAGCTTCGCATGGTTCGGCTGAGAGGCCATGTCACTTCTTACAAGAACACGTCTATTTCTTTAAAACAGATGTCTAAACTTACAAGCCAGTAGAAGAACCTATATTGAACTGAAGAATTTTTTCAGAAAATCTCTAACGGCGAAATGCTCTCTTCTATTATTAATGCAGCATTCTGAAATCCTACAGAAAAAAGCAACCGACTTTACACAATATTTGTTCCGTTATTCAATGCTTGAGTTGAGTTTAAGAATTGATAATTATGTGTTTCTTATATTTGACCTCTTTGTGTTTTGGTGTGTAAAATGCTGCAGCCAAACTGGTGGCAGACTCTCCTGTCGCTTGCTATTTCAACTCACTGTCCTGCTCTCATGTCCACATGTCCGATCTTGGCCTGCTGCAATGTCCCCATGTAGCTCAGCACAACGCCGAGGAACAGCCCCCATCCTCCGAAAAGGCACGGTACAGCCTTGCGTATTTTACAGTACGGTCAACAACTTCGCACCGTGAAATCACTCTTCCCACTTCACCACATGTTTATAAGACCATGAGACCATAAGACATAGGAGTGGAAGTAAGGCCATTCGGCCCATCGAGTCCACTCCACCATTCAGGGGCTGGTTTAGCTCACCAGGCTAAATCGCTGGCTTTTAAAGCAGACCAAGCAGGCCAGCAGCACGGTTCGATTCCCGTACCAGCCTCCCCGAACAGGCGCCGGAATGTGGTGACTAGGGGCTTTTCACAGTAACTTCATTGAAGCCTACTCGTGACAATAAGCGATTTTCATTTCATTTCATTTCAATCATGGTTGATTTCAACTCCATTTACCCACTCTCTCCCCATAGCCCTTAATTCCTCGAGAAATCAAGAATTTATCAATTTCTGTCTGAAAGACACTCAATGTCCCGGCCTCCACCGCCCTCTTTGGCAATGAATTCCACAGACCTACCACTCTCTGGCTGAAGAAATTTCTCCTCATCTCTGTTCTAATGTGACTCCCTTTTATTCTAAGGCTGTGCCCCCGCGTCCTAGTCTCCCCTGCTAATGGAAACAACTTCCCTCCGTCCATCCTATCCAAGCCATTCATTATCTTGTACGTTTCTATTAGATCTCCCCTCAACCTCCTAAACTCCAATGAATATAATCCCACGATCTTCAGACGTTCATTGTATGTTAGGCCTACCATTCCTGGGATCATCCGTGTGAATCTCCGCTGGACCCGCTCCAGTGCCAGTATGTCCTTCCTGAGGTATGGGGCCCAAAATTGCTCACAGTATTCTAAATGGGGCCTAACTAGTGCTTTATAAAGCCTCAGAAGTACATCCCTGCTTTTATATTCCAAGCCTCTTGAGATAAATGACAACATTACATTTGCTTTCTTAATTACGGACTCAACCTGCAAGTTTACCTTTAGAGAATCCTGGACTAGGACTCCCAAGTCCCTTTGCACTTTAGCATTATGAATTTTGTCACCGTTTAGAAAATAGTCCATGCCTCTATTCTTTTTTCCAAAGTGCAAGACCTCGCACTTGCCCACGTTGAATTTCATCAGCCACTTCTTGGACCATTCTCCTAAACTGTCTAAATCTTTCTGCAGCCTCCCCACCTCCTCAATACTACCTGCCCCTCCACCTATCTTTGTATCATCGGCAAACTTGGCCAGAATGCCCCCAGTCCCGTCATCTAGATCGTTAATATATAAAGAGAACAGCTGTGGCCCCAACACTGAACCCTACGGGACACCACTTGTCACTGGTTGCCATTCCGAAAAAGAACCTTTTATCCCAACTCTCTGCCTTCTGTCTGACAGCCAATCGTCAATCCATGTTAGTACCTTGCCTCGAATACCATGGGCCCTTATTTTACTCAGCAGTCTCCCGTGAGGGACCTTGTCAAAGGCCTTTTGGAAGTCAAGATAGATAACATCCATTGGCTCTCCTTGGTCTAACCTATTTGTTATCTCTTCAAAGAACTCTAACAGGTTTGTCAGGCACGACCTCCCCTTACTAAATCCATGCTGACTTGTCCTAATCCGACCCTGCACTTCCAAGAATTTAGAAATCTCATCCTTAACGATGGATTCTAGAATTTTGCCAACAACCGAGGTTAGGCTAATTGGCCTATAATTTTCCATCTTTTTTCTTGTTCCCTTCTTGAAGAGGGGGGTTACAACAGCGATTTTCCAATCCCCTGGGACTTTCCCTGATTCCAGTGACTTTTGAAAGATCATAACTAACGCCTCCACTATTTCTTCAGCTATCTCCTTAAGAACTCTAGGATGTAGCCCATCTGGGCCCGGAGATTTATCAATTTTCAGACCCTTTAGTTTCTCTAGCACCTTCTCCTTTGTGATGGCAACCATATTCAACTCTGCCCCCTGACTTTCCTGAATTGTTGGGATATTACTCATGTCTTCTACTGTGAAGACTGACGCAAAGTACTTATTAAGTTCCTCAGCTATTTCCTTGTCTCCCATCACTAGATTACCAGTGTCATTTTGGAGCGGCCCAATGTCTACTTTTGCCTCCCGTTTGTTTTTAATGTATTTAAAGAAACTTTTACTATCATTCCTAATGTTACTGGCTAGCCTACCTTCATATTTGATCCTCTCCTTCCTTATTTCTCTCTTTGTTATCCTCTGTTTGTTTTTGTAGCCTTCCCATTCTTCTGACTTCCCACTACTCTTTGCCACATTATAGGCTCTCTCTTTTGCCTTGATGCATTCCCTGACTTCCTTTGTCAGCCATGGCTGCCTAATCCTCCCTCTGATAACCTTTCTTTTCTTTGGGATGAACCTCTGCACTGTGTCCTCAATTACTCCCAGAAACTCTTGCCATTGCTGTTCTACTGTCTTTCCCACTAGGCTCTTCTTCCAGTCGATTTTCGTCAGTTCCTCCCTCATGCGCCTGTAATTACCTTTATTTAACTGTAAAACCTTTACATCTGATTCTACCTTCTTTCTTTCAAATTGCAGACTGAATTCTACCATATTATAATCACTGCTTCCTAAGTGTTCTCTTACTTTAAGATCTTTTATCAATTCTGGCTCATTACATAACACTAAGTCCAGAATAGCCTGTTCCCTCGTGGGCTCCAGCACAAGCTGTTCCAAAAAGCAATCCTGTAAACATTCAATGAATTCCCTTTCTTTGGGTCCACTGGCAACATTATTTATCCAGTCCACCTGCATATTGAAGTCCCCCATGATCACTGTGACCTTGCCTTTCTGACATGCCCTTTCCATCAACTTATTTTCATTGCTTCCATTGATATGTCTTCCTCTCCCATTGACTCCCCCTCCCCATTCCCCTAGCCAATGGCATCCGTCTTGGGAAATCCGCCCCTTGTTCCTCATTGTCCTCTGCCATTAACACATTCTAATATTCTCATCGCCTCTATCAGCACCGTTCTTAACACTGATTAGAAACATTTACATTCCCTTTTTCGTTCAGCACAACACATTCTTGTTATTCTCCACCCATCGCTGGGCGTCTGTCGCTCTCCCCCCACGCACCGCCAATCTAAACCTAACCAAAGATCCAGGTGTCCGGCTTCGACAAAGATTCACCCAGACTCGATACGACACTTGCCATCTCTCTCCACAGAGGCTGTCAGACCTGCTGAGACTGTCCTATGTTTTCTGTTTTTGTTCCCCATTGACGCATACGCAGTAAGTTGCTTTTATCGTACATTTAGACATGTTTGAAATGGTGATTAAATATGTTCATCTGCATCCGATAGATTCTGTGGTGGATGAACAAACTGCTGATATCCGAATTGTGGCAAAATATTTCTTAAAAATTTTCTTCCCCGGCGTCTTGGAAATTCAGTATTTCTGACTTTGTTGCAGCAATTTTAATATCTCATGCGAGACCAAATCTCATGTTCCTCGAACGTGCAAGATTGAGGAAGAAACGTATTTAGTGCAAACATTCGCGACACAAAACCCAAAGCACGCCATGTTTCTGCCCGGTTTCGAACCCGGGACCTTTCGCGTGTTAGGCGAATGTGATAACCACTACACTACAGAAACTTCTGGGAGTATCACAATCAGTGGCCCTGTGCAATGTTGAACTTCAATGTATTGTTGCAGCTTCCAACGGTTCCGCTGAGAGGCCATGTAACTTATTGGAAGTTGCCGTTTCTTTGAAACTGATGTCTCAACTCATCAAAGGATCATATATTGAACTTTGCTGAACTGGAGATAAGTTATGTTTTGCTTGAAGTTAAATTGAGAGGGCAGGGCTTTCATAAGTAACCACAGCTGAAACGAGAATTGATGATGCCCTGCTCACTTTGCTCTGCATCGGGAACCAGCTGTCCAACCCACTGAACTAAATGGGACGCCAAAACCAGGAACTGCGAGCCAGCCAGGAGTCGAACCTGGAATCTCCTAATTCGTAGTCAGACGCGTTATCCATGGCGCCACTGGCCCACAGAAGTTGTAAGGTTTTGCTATTCGTCGATGATGAAGACCAGTTACGAGATTGAGGTCACATTTTGCGACAGACTAAACTGGAAACACCAGATGTTTCTGCCCGGTTTTGAACCGGGGACCATTCGCGTGTGAAGCGAATGTGATAACCACTACACTACAGAAACAGCTGGCAGCGCACACTCCAACGGACCTGTGTCACCTTCAACTCACCTGCCTTGTTGCAGCTTCGCATTTTTCGGCTGAGAGGCCATGTCACTTCTTACAAGAACACGTCTATTTCTTTAAAACAGATGTCTAAATTTACAAGCCAGTAGAAGAACCTATATTGAACTGAAGAATTTGTTCAGCAAATCTCTAAGGGCGAAATGCTCTCTTCTATTATTAATGCAGCATTCTGAAATCCTACAGAAAAAAGCAACCGACTTTACACAATATTTGTTCCGTTATTCAATGCTTGAGTTGAGTTTAAGAATTGACAATTATGTGTTTCTTATATTTGACCTCTTTGTGTTTTGGTGTGTAAAATGCTGCAGCCTAAATACCGTTCATGTAGCAGAAAGGAGGGGTAATTGTAAATCAACATTGAGCCTCGATTCCCACACTGGCTTTTCCTGTTTCTCCATCAGGAAGACCGTTTTTTCTTTCCCAGAGCTGGTTCAGTTAAGTCTCTGGCATTTCCTCTAAGTCAGTTACTGTATCGTTTGTGTCTGTCCTTTTGAGTACACATTACTTTAAGACATCCTTCAATCTGGCCCGCTGCATTTGCTGATCCCAATGTCATCTACTCTGCATTGGAGTGATTAAATGCCGACTGGGTGACCACTTTGCAAAACACCTTCGCTCCATCGACAAACTGGTGGCAGACTCTCCTGTCGCTTGCTATTTCAACTCACTGTCCTGCTCTCATGTCCACATGTCCGATCTTGGCCTGCTGCAATGTACCCATGTAGCTCAGAACAACCCCGAGGATCAGCCCCCAACCTCCGAAAAGGCACGGTACAGCCTTGCGGATTTTACAGTAGGCTCAACAACTTCGCACCGTGAAATCACTCTTCCCACTTCACCACATGTTTATTTCCATCAACCTATTTTCATTGCTTCCATTGATTTGTCTTCCTCTCCCATTGTCTCCCCCTCCCCATTCCCCCAGCCAATGGCATCCGTCTTGGGAAATCCGCCCCTTGTTCCTCATTGTCCTCTGCCAATAACACATTCTAATCTTCTAATCACCTCTATCAGCACCGTTCTTAACACTGATTAGAAACATTTACATTCCCCTTTTCTTTCAGCACAACACATTCTTGTTATTCTCCACCCATCGCTGGCCGTCTGTCGCTCTCACCCCACGCACCGCCAATCTAAACCTAACCAAAGATCCAGTTGTCCGGCTTCGACAAAGAGTCACCCAGACTCGAAACGACATTTGCCATCTCTCTCCACAGAGGCTGTCAGACCTGCTGAGACTGTCCTGTGTTTTCTGTTTTTATTCCCCATTGACGCATACGCAGTAAGTTGCTTTTATCGTACATTTAGACATGTTTGAAATGGTGATTAAATATGTTCATCTGCATCTGTAAACCCAAAAGATTCTGTGGTGGATGAACAAACTGCTAATATCCGAATCGTGGCAAAATAGGGAAGGCTTTTCTTCCCCTGGCGTCTTCAATATTCCGTATTTCTGACATTGTTGCAGGAATTTTAATACCTCATGAGAGACCAAGTCTCATGTTCCTCGAACGTGCGAGATTGAAGAAGAAAGGTATTTTGTGCAAACATTCGTCTAACAAAATGATAAGCACGCGATGTTTCTGCCCGATTTCGAACCAGGAACCTTTCGCGTGTTAGGCGAATGTGATAACCACTACACCACAGAAACTGCTGGGAGCATCACAATCAGTGGCCCTGTGCAATGTTGAAACTCAATGTACTGTTGCAGCTTCTAACGGTTCCGCTGTGAGGCCACACGTCCACTAATGGCAAGGCTCCCAGCAGTTTCTGAAGTGCAGTGGTTATCACATTGCCTAACACGCGAAATGTCCCCGGTTCGAAACCGGGCGGGAACATCCCGTGCTTCTCATTTCGTGTGATAAATGTTTGCACGAAATACGTTTGTTTCTCAATCTCGCACGTTCGAGGAACATGAGATTTGGTCTCGCGTCAGGTATTACAATTCCTGCAAGAAAGTCAGAAATGCTGAATTTTCTAGACGCCTATTTTGCCACAATTCGGATATTAGCAGTTTGATCATCCACCACAGAATCTGTTGGGTTTACAGATGCAGATGAACATATTTAATCACCATTTCAAACATGTCTAAATGTGCGATAAGAGCAACTTACTGCGGATGCGTCAATGGGAAACAAAAACAGAAAACACAGGACAGTCTCATCAGGTCTGACAGCCTCTGTGGAGAGAGATGGCAAGTGTCGTTTCGAGTCTGGGTGACTCTTTGTCGAAGCTGGACAACTGGATCTTTGGTTAGGTTTAGATTGGCGGTGTGTGTGGGGGAAGTGGGGGTTGGGGGGGGGGGGGGGTTGCGTGAAGCATTGGGCCTTGACAGATGGCCAGCGATGGGTGGAGAATAACAAAAATGTGTTGGGCCGAAAGAAAAAGGGAATGTAAATGTTTCTAATCAGTGTTAAGAACGGCGCTGATAGAGGCGATTAGAAGATTAGAATGTGTCAATGGCAGAGGACAATGAGGAACAAGGGGCGGATTTCCCAAGAGGGATGGGATTGACTTGGGGAATGGGGAGGGGGTGACAATCGGAGAAGAAGACATATCAATGGAAGCAATGAAAATAAGTTGATGGAAACAAACATGTGGTGAATTGGGAAGAGTGATTTCACGGTACGAAGTTGTTGAGCCGACTGTAAAATCCGCAAGGCTGTAACGTGCCTATTCGGAGGATGGGGGCTGTTCCTCGGCGTTGTGCTGAGCTACATGGGAACATTGCAGCAGGCCAAGATCGGACATGTGGACATGAGAGCAGGACAGTGAGTTCAAATAGCAAGCGACAGGAGAGTCTACCACCAGCTTGTCGATGGAGCGAAGGTGTTTTGCACAGCGGTAACCGAGTCGGTATTTAGTCTCTCCAATCCAGAGTAGATGCCGTTGGGATCAGCAAATGCAACAGGCCAGATTGAAGGATGTCTTGTAGTCATGTGTACTCAAAAGGACAGACACAAACGATACTGTAACTGACTTAGAGGAAATGCCAGAGAGTTAACTGATCCACCTTTTGGAAAGTAAAAACGGTCTTCCTGATGGAGAAACAGGAAAAGCCAGCGTGGGAATCCAGGCTCAATGTTGATTTGCAATTACCCCTCCTTTCTTCTACATGAACGGTATTTAGACATGTTACACACCAAAACACAAAGAGGTCAAATATAAGAAACACATAATTGTCAATTCTTAAGAAGCGACATGGCCTCTCAGCCGAACTATGCGAAGCTGCAACAAGGCAGCTGACTTGAAGGTGACACAGGTCCGTTGGCTTCTGTGCTGCCAGCTGTTTCTGTAGTGTAGTGGTTATCACATTTGCTTTACACGCGAATGGTCGCCGGTTCGAAACTGGGCAGAAACATCTGGTCCTTCCAGTTTAGTCTATATGTTGCTAAATATTACCTCAGTCTCGTAACTGGTCTTCATCATCGAGGAATAGCAAAAGCGTGGCACTGCGGTGGGCCAGTGGCGCAATGGATAGTGCGTCTGAACACTTATAAGAACATAACCTATCTTCAGTTCAGCAAAGTTCAATACCTGATGCTTTCATAAGTTGAGACATCAGTTTTAAAGAAACGGCTTCTTGCAATAAGTTACATGGCCACTCCGCGGAACCATTAGAAGCTGCAGCAACACATTGAGGTTGAACATTACACACGTGCACTGATGGCGAAGCTCCCACCGGTTTCTGTAGTGTAGTGGTTATCACATTCGCCTAACACGCGAAAGGTCCCCGGTGGTTAGGAAACATCCCGCGCTTTTCATTTCGTGTGACGAATGGTTTTACAAAATACGTTTGTTCCTCAATCTCGCACGTTCGAGGAACATGAGATTTGGTCTCGCATAAGGTATTACAATTTCTGCACCAAAGTCAGAAATGCTGAATTTTCCAGACGCCAGGGGAAGCAAAGCCTTTCCTAATTTGCCACAATTCGGATATTAGCAGTTTGTTCATCCACCACAGAATCTGTTGTGTTGACAGATGCAGATGAACATATTTAATCACCATTTCAAACATGTCTAAATGTACGATAAAAGCAACTTACTGCGGATGCGTCGATGGGAAACAAAAACAAAAAATTCAGGACAGTCTCAGCTGGTCTGGCAGTCTCTGTGGAGAGAGATGGCAGCTGACGTTTCGAGTCTGGGTGACTCTTTGTCAAAGCTGGAGAACGGGCAATAGGGTCAGATTCAGGCTATTGTGGCTGGGGCGGGGCTGACGTGATGCATTGGTCCTCGGTACAGTGTCAGCGACTGGTGGCAAATGACGAAAATGTGTTGGACAGAAAGGAAAAGGGAATGTAATTGAGGCTAATCAGGGTTAAGAAAGGTGCTGATAGAGGCGCATTAGGAGGTCAGAAGGTGTTCATGGTAGAACAAAAGTAAGCAGCGAGGCAGAGGAAAATGAGATTAAAATCGCTTATTGTCACTAGTGGGCTTCAAATGAAGTTACTGCCGCCACATTCCGGCGCCTGTTCAGGGAGGCTGGTACTGGAATTAAACCTATCGTGGTCCGCTTTCAAAGCCAGCGATTTAGCACTATGCTAATCCAGCCCCTGCAATAGAAATCAGATTGCCCAAGTGGGATCGGATGGGCTGGATGGAAGGGGCAATGGTGAGGGCAAAACATATCTTGGAATTAATGAAAATAAGTTGATGGAAATAAACAGGTGGTTAAGGGGGTAGAGAGAGTTCACAGTCTGAGGTTGTTGAACTGAATGTTAAGTCGGGAAGGCTGTAACATGCCTAATCAGAGGATGAGGAGCTATTCCCCCAGTTTCTGCTGGGTTTCTGTGGAACATTGCAGCAGGCCAGGGTCGAAATGAAGACATACATAATAAATAGATACGTGAATGTAAATGGGGAATTGGGAATGTTTCACTGTCAAAATAAATATTGGGTAAAAATAGACTAGCGATTCAAGAAGGCAATTCACCATCACCGTCCCAATAGCAAATAGCTGTGGGCAATAAATGCTGGAGCAGCCAGGGGTGTTCACATCCCCGAATGAATGAAATGGAACAGACAGAGAGCTGCCGGAATCCACCAGAATAGAGATAAGTGAATGTCCACTCATAGACAAGCGTTTCGAAAATGTTTCGATTTTCTCGGGAATGTATTGGTTCCCTGCAGTTTGAGCTCAGCTTCTTAAAGCAAACCCAATGTGAATGAATCCCGCCGTCTACGCCGCAAAGAAATGAAGAAAACATGCGGTATGACCATCGGAAAACCTCATCGAAGGGCTCACCCGTGATTTAAACCCGAGACCTCTCGCAAATTCCTACAGCGAGACACCCAAAGCGAGAATCATACCCGTAGACCAACGAACCCCTCGAAAGTAAACGCAGCATACTGTCATTGCCATCGAAAGTCGATCTAACATCTGAGGAGAAAGCGGAAAATACTGGAACAACTCAGGGAGTCAGGCGGCATTTCTCGACAGGACAACAAAGTTCGTCTTTCACCATCACCTTTCATTAAAACCGGGACAGGTTAGAAATGTAGTACGTCTTAACCAAGTGAACTCCCGGAGGGAGGAAACAGAACAACAGGAAAGGGCTCTAACAGGGGGCAAGTCAGGAGAGATTAAATGGGAAAAGGCCTTGGCTTCCCTGGCCACAGAGTGAGGTTAGCATCGAATCAGAGAATGATTAGAAGGGACACTCAATTGATGTGCTAAAAAATATTGATTTTGGTGGTATATATCACTAGTAATTGTTTCTAAAAGCAGCAAACAAAATCTTCCCGATTACATGAAAAATTAGACAGTGAGAGATGAATTTTATTTATTATGATGAATTTTATTTACTGTGTTGCGATATGTTTACATCCGTACTTCCACCAAGATTCAACGGAACCTTTCAAAGGAGAATTGTGAAGGGAAGCATCATGGCTAATGTGAGGTATGAAAGGCGATTGGGACAGCGTTTTCAAATAGACACAGGAAAATTGAATCCTCATTCCGTTCCCTAAATCTCTATGATTCATGAGCGTTCATGTCACTCCCTCACTGTTTGTTCTCAGTCACTTGAGCAGTGAGCAGGTGCAGGGTGGTCACAGGCCTCTGGAGATTGAACCGTCGCTATTTCCGCTCCAGCAGTTGATCCGCCGCACAGTTTGATCAGTTTAGAGTCTGCGGTGTCCACGACCACAGCTTCCGTTTGCTGCTCTCGATATGAACCGATTGTGCTGGTGGATATATCGCTGCCTCTGGCCCCTTCCTATCACTACTTCTGTAAACAATGCAGTGGTGCAGGAATCTGTATGGCTGCGTCAGCAGATCATTTCCTGCATTGAATAAACACGGAAGAACATTAGTTGTTGATCTAAAGTGCAACCACAAATGCTGTGTCTGATTCTATCATATAAACATATAAAGTAGATGGAATGAGGCAGGAACTCAGAAGTAAATATAATTTACATGAGTCAAAGAGGACAAAGATCTCAGGGATCGAATGCGAAAATTTGGGAACACGATGCCGATGATGTTACAGAGTTAAAGGATCCAGGATTTATCAACAACGACGCAGGCATTATAAAAGATACAGCAAGTGTAAATATGTACATATCGCTGTTGGGAATGCTGTTCAAACACATGGATGGTTCCGTTACTCTTCTTTCATTTGGTATTAACCTCACAGACAGAGTGTGGGAGGGATTGGGAAAGATGAAGCAGGGATGAAATACAATAATCCTGAGCAGAGACTTTAGCAACTGGAGCAAGTGCACGAGAAACGTTGCCGGGAACAGAATCCATCAATCAGTTTAAGGAAGAAGTGGATAAATATCGGACTAGTAACTAGAAATTTAAAAATGATGAAATCTATGGAACAAGCAGATAATTAATCAGTGGATAACTCCTTAAGCGAGACAATACAAAATAATGGACCGAATTTCCTCTCTTTGGGCTGTAAACCACTATGATTGTAAGATAATCAATGGCTCTGCTCAGTCAGGCAGGAAACAGAGCACTGACTATCTGAATAATTGTAACCTGGTGTTACACACAGGAAGTAGAGAGGTTTGGAATCAGTGACGGTTCAAGTGGTCTATGGATTGAGAAACAGCCAATCGCTCAGTGGCACCGTGAGTAACGCCAGGTAACGACATTCCATAATAGTCCAATCGGTGACAATGTGGCCCCTCAGTCTCACATTGAGGGGGAGCAAGTCCCAGTCTGGAAATCAGAACCGGATTGATCCGCCTTTTGTCCACTTTCATCATCGTGCCCAGGAATCCCAGGAAAGAGCTGTTTCCAGCTGGAACTATGAAGCTGCTGATATTGGGTGAGTTTATTTTCTTATCTGATGCATTGTTTTAACAATCACATAACACCGTGTGGTTATGTGGATTTTATTTTGTTCCCAGCTGTTCAGTGTGAGGATCAGAGCTCCCACCCTGAACAGGCGGTGTCTCGGGAAGGGGATCGGGCTGAACTGAACTGCTGGCTCTCCATTGGTTCTGGCTATTTCGTAGCCTGGTAGACAGACACTGACAGAGGCTCCCACATTTATCGCCTCCATTTGCCGGGGGACTGAGACCAAAGGACGCTCCACCCTGTCCTTGGAGAGAACAAAGAAGTCCATTTCCATCTGTATAGATGAGAGCACGGTCCAGGACTCCGGAATGTATCTCTGTGCGAAGCAGCCACAGTGACACACAGAGCGGATCCGGCTGTACAATATCTTGTTCTCTGTCGGGTCTCCGCTGCCCCGTTAACCTTTCCCCAAACCAGAACCTTTAGAGATGCCGGTGATGGTCATAAATGTTACTTTCCCATGTTCAAACTTCTATCTGGACAATCTTCCAACACAAGGGCAGCACGGTAGGATTGTGGATAGCACAATGGCTTCACAGCTTCAGGGTCCCAGGTTTGATTCCGGCTTGGGTCACTGTCTGTACGGAGTCTGCACATCCTCCCCGTGTGTGCAGGTCAGGTGGATTGGCCATGATAAATTGCCCTTAGTGTCCAAAATTGCACTTAGTGTTGGGTGGGGTTACTGGGTTATTGGGAGGTGTTGACCTTGGGTAGTGTGCTCTTTCCAAGAGCCGGTGCAGACTCGATGGGCCGAATGGCCTCCTTCTGCACTGTAAATTCTATGATAAAACATTATAGCTGTTACTAGTAAAGTAAAGCCGCCATAGACCCAAATCAGCACTTTGAGTGGAATGCTGACTGGTGGTGATTTAACCGGATGATCACCACATCGTCTGTCGAGGGACAAGGTTGGGAACTCGGGGCTTAGGAATAACGTCTGTTATAGCTGTTATAGGAGATATAGAGGAACAGGGCAGGTTAAGTAAAGTTCTCTATTTAATTGTCCCAAACTAAAAAGTTAAGACACAGGCAGAAAATCTGACTCTTCTTTCTCTTTCAAATACTTAGCTTGACGTGCAAGAGAAAGATAGATAATGAATTATGCAGATAGATAGAAAAATTGATAGTCGGTATATAGATGGTTAGATAGTCATGGGAACGCAGACAGACAAATAGAATGGTAGATAAATTCAGTAAGAAGTTCCGAAACAAAGCTGTTGGACTTCAACCTCCTGTGGTAAAACTTCTTACTCTCCCATCCCAGTCCGGCATCTTCACATCATGATAGATAGACTGTTAGATTAGCTTATTCAGCCTATATACTCAAGCACTTTATCTATTTCTCCTTGGACATATCGTGATGTTAATTTTATTTCTGTTTTAACAGCTGTTAATTGTCATTCAGGGACATTTCAGATATCGATATCTCGGGTAACACAATGTCAGACTATCTCGCTTCATCACAACGCTACTTTCACTACAAATGACTGGTGCCAGCAGTTCTCCAATCAAGCTCCCGAGTATCTGGTCTCCACACTCGGAGGTTAAAGACAGTAAGAAGTCTTACAACACCAGGTTAAAGTCCAACAGGTTTGTTTCAAACACGAGCTTTCGGAGCACGGCTCCTTCTTCAGGTGAATGGATTCACCTGAAGAAGGAGCCGTGCTCCGAAAGCTCGTGTTTGAAACAAACCTGTTGGACTTTAACCTGTTGTTGTAAGACTTCTTACTGTGCTCACCCCAGTCCAACGCCGGCATCTCCACATGGAGGTTAAAGAGTTCAGGGAAGTTTTAAAGTATCCCTGGACCTTGAGAAAGGCTCCACCACTCTCAGTGTTAACACGGTTGAGCTGACAGACTGTGCGGTGTATTACAATGCAGTGAGACACTGTGAAACAAAGAGATGAGAACCCTGTACCCTGCTCACTCGATATGGGGACTGCAGAGACATGTAGCGAATGGGCTTTAGAAGGGAGTGTGATACAAGCAAAATCAATTAAAAGGTTCTTGCTTATGGATTTAAAACATATACTTTATTCATTCTAATAATCTAATTTGCAGATAATCCGTAGTAGAAACACGTAAATCATTGGATGATACATTGGCTTACTGCAATTTGGTTCCCGTCATTGTTTGATGTTTAGGGAACCTTCAAGCCTTCCATTCTACCGAAATTAACATTCCAAATGTATCAGTTGTGGTAATATCAGTTTATTTCGTTAAGCTATTTATGCAAATAACAAGTACTTTACAAATGGCGTAGGCACGTCCGAAGATTGAGGCAAAGGAACTGGCATCAATCCGAAATGGCAAGTGTAGCAAAAGCAATGTAATGGAAAATGCCTCAGATGCGGTAATAAAAACATCAAAGTAATAAACCCCGTAATAAGTTGCCACAATAAAATCTCCTCAATATTCAAGGATAAATATGTGCAGGTTAGGTGGATTGGCCTTGATAAATTGCCCTTAGTGTCCAAAATTGCCCTTAGTGTTGGGTGGGGTTATAGGGTTATGGGGATAGGGTGGGGGTGTTGATCTTGGGTAGGGTGATCTTTCCAAGAGCCGGTGCAGACTCGATGGGCCGAATGGCCTCTTTCTGCACTGTAAATTTTATAAAATTCTATGAAATTGAGAATCGCTATTTCACAGAGAATATTCCACTAGATGGCGCGCTAGGACATTATCTGTGTCCAAAATTTACAGAGGCGTCAGTTCACCGCCGTAACAGCTGACAGCTGAGGAATACAGGAAATGTGTATGTTTCGTGTCATTTCCAGGTAAACGATATGTATTTAGGGCAAGAGCCTATGTATGAATTACAGAAGCTCTGGCACAGAGCACGTTTCTGGGCATGAGGCTCTGGAATCCAGCCCCACTTCAGGACTTTCTGGTTCGCAGTCTGTTTAAACCGATTGATGATCAGCTTGTAAATTCTTCCAAGATGCGCATTGACAGTTCGTAAGAGCTGGAGAGTTTTCTGGTCAACCAAACTGCAGGAGACAATTGAAAGCACTGCAGTCAAACATAATCATGGGCCAATGTAATGGAAGCCAATGGCCAACCAGCGCCACCTGAGGTGATGGTACCTGGAGGATGAGGAGGATGACGGTGGTGACTTAGACAGTGAACAGAATAAATTGTTTTATTCCAATATCACTGGGTGGTCTGACTAAGAGATTTAACAGGTTTCAAATCAATGTGGTTCCTCAATATATCATAGAGAAAGAGAGAGAGAAAGGGATGTGCACCAATTCGTTGCAGAATGTTCTGGTTACTATTTGCAACAAGGTCAAAGTACCAGGAAAATACCTAGGCTCTCAAATCCCTTTGCTCAAGCACTAGGATGACAACACTTTCTGTCGGAGAATTAAACATTCCCAATGACGTCTGTGTTAATAATATCTCCGACATCACAACACCGACTGTAGTGGAAATCATAGATCATAGAGTTTACAGTGCAGAAGGAGGCCATTCGGGCTATCGAGTCTGCACCGGCTCTTGGAAAGAGCACTCTAACCAAGCCCACACCACCCTATCCCCATAACCCAGTAACCCCACTCAACCAACACTAAGGGCAATTTTGGACATTAAGGGCAATTTAGCATGGCCAATCCACCTAACCTGCACGCCTTTAGACTGTGGGAGGAAACCAGAGCACCCGGAGTAAACCACGCACACACGGGGAGGATGTGCAGACTCCACACAGACAGTGACCCAGCCGGGAATCGAACCTGGGACCCTAGAGCTGTGAAGCATTTGTGCTAATCACTGTGCTACCGTGCTGCCCTACCTGGAATGAAATGAACGTCCTGAGGTTGAAAAGTGCTTTGGGGCATCCGGAGTCGGTAAAAGGCGCGACATCAGTAAAAATATTTCGCTTACCGAGGAATAATTTACTCCAGGGTTAAATTAATTGTCCTCCTTTTTCCATGGAGATCATTAATTTGTTATTAATTCCCTTTTCTTTATTCCAGTCTCCTTTTCCCGGATTGGATTAATGAGTGGTCACCACCTCCTGGGATTTTCCAGGATTCTGTCTCCAGTCTGTTGAGAGGTTCTTTCCTCTCAACAGGACACCGGGAGCCCGTCAGAAACAACAACCGGGAATTTACCGAGGAGACGGTGCATCCCTCAGGGAATGCTGCACTGTCAGTTCCTGGCCTCTGAATAATATGTTAAATTGTGGACACTGCCTTCCTCCGGAATGTATCTCTGTGCGAAGCAGACACAGTGAGACATATAACAATGGAGGGATTAAGATCGCATGGCCACCATTTCCAAAAAAAGAACAGGAGAAATGCCCTGTCCAATATCCATCCACCAATCACAATTACTGTAACAGCGAGGCTATTAAACATTACTGTATGGAATGATATGCTGGGTCCAATTGGCTGCAAGGTTTTCCACATTTTATTATAACAGTGACGGTGAAACACTTTGGAACCTGAAGCTCGATGAATATTCTAATTTTCATTCTCGAAACTGCCCTCTTCCATTGCTTTATTTTGGCAATAAATTTATTCGTGTTAAAAATGTATGTTAGAATTGAAAAGTTGAGATATCACCTCGATTTCAGGCGCCATTTCAGACTCGCCGCTGATCACAGTGTTTGCCTAACGCTCTGTTATGCTGAATGGCACTTTGACAGTTTTTGTACAGGTTCAGCCCAGCTCTGTGTCTCTGTGGGTCTCAGTGCGCAGTAATACACCGCGGAGTCTGTCAGCTCTGCTTTAGACACATTCAGCAGGACGGTGCGGATTGTATCATTGAGCTCCGCGGAAAAACGGTCCCCTGGGGATCTCTCTGTGTTCCCGATGTATTTACTAATCTGGAGCAGGTACTCCATGGATCCGCTGGGATACTGACGGTACCAAAATAGGTAATAATTGTTCGTGCTTGTAGCTGTATAATTGCAGAATAACTTAACATCTTCTCCTTCACTCACTGTGACAGCAGCCGGTGTCTGAGAAACGGAATCTCCTCGACAATGTCCTGTAAGAACCCAAAGTGATTTTCAATTAAACAGTGCGAATTCACTGAGTCTATACCGCAGAATCGTCCCGTCATCCTGAACAATAGCCTCAGAGAGTGATCAGCCAAGACAATAGAAATATATTTTCCACAGCTTAGTGGTTGCAACGGGAAAGTGTTTGGACGGATTAAATAAATCTTCTATCATAAAGATTCCGGTCTTTCTAACGATGTCCGGTCCTCAGCTTCAGTCACTGTAACTGGAAGCGGAAAGTACTAATGGTCTGTGAGTTTGACAGTCCGCTGTTTGTCAAGGTCATTCACTAGCAGCAGAGAAGCTTCAATCTCAGCCCAACTCTCCCGCTCTCATTCCCTCGGGAAATGTGCCGACTTCCAGCAAACAGTGTTTCCTGTTTAGACCAGCAAGATCCGGATTACCTTTTCAAGTTGGGACAGTCTGTACCTCCGACCACCCACACCCTTGTATTCAGCGACCTGCCTGACAGAATGTCATGTTGGAAAATCTGTGACATAAAGAGTTGAGCAACTTGTGAACTTACCGGTTAAAAGAGCGGCCGCTGTGAGGAATAAATACACAGTAACAGGCGACATGTTTGCAGAGAGATCGTGGCAGCTTTGAACAGAAATGGTTGAGGCTGAAATTGTTTTCATCAAGAGTTGAGAAGAGGATGAGTCATAATCATGAGCCTGCTGATTGGTACATTGCTCACAACGTCATCGGGTCACATCCAATTGCCTGTAAGTTCCTTTTCTCTTCAATTCAATCAATGTTCTCACAGCTCATTGGATCTCCAATTCATCCTGTTGGCGCAGATCGAAAGCAACGAAGTGAATTTGTACATCTCCATGCTGATCCTTAAATAGGTTGACAAAGAATAGGGTTATTGATAATGTGAGATGAGCAGTTGTTTCGCCCAGAACTAGAACAAATGAAATGCGAATGAATTTGGTGGCCATTGTTGTAAACAATGGGCGTTTGGATGAGAATTCTGTATTTTGCATGAACATTAGGCCTTGCGAATATCATGCTATACTAAGCCGTCAGCAGCATTAATGTGCAGGATAAGGGGATTAGCCACGCGAAAATTGTCCCTCAGTGTCCAAAGATGTGCAGGTTAAGTGGGGTTGCCGGGTTAGTGCTGGGGAGTGGCCGAGGTAGGGTGCTCTTTCAGAGGTCGGTGCAGACTGGATGGGCAAAATGCCTGAAGCCGCCACTACTGTCAGCCTGACCCCCCCCCCCCCCACCTCATGTCCAGCCTGACCCTCCCATTCCAGTCCAGCCCGACCCTCCCATTCCAGTCCAGCCCGAGCCTCCCATTCCAGTCCAGCCCGACCCTCCCATTCCAGGCCAACCCGACCCTCCCATTCCAGGCCAGCCAGATACCCCACTCAGTCCAACCCCACCTTACTAACTATGGTGCGTTCTGTACCCCTCCAGTCCAGCCTATCTCTCCGAATCCGGTCCAGCCTGACCCCCCCCCCCCCACACACTACAGTCCAGCCTGACCGTTCTCCCTCCGATCCCACTCGACTCCTGCAGCTCCCATTCGAACCCGCATTCCCTGTTCCAGAAGAGGCCCTATAGTGTGAAGCGACCCCACCTTGTGACCCGATACTCCTCCGGTCTGAGCAGACCCCCTCCCTTGCTGTTCAATCACCGCGCCCCCCCCCCATCCCCAGTGTGCCCCCCCCGTACATCCGATACCCCACCTTGTCTGTCCCACTTACCTTTTTAATTGTCCCTTTAAACACTCCCCTTCCGGCAGCTCGTGCCGCAAAAATGAGGGCTTCTTACCTCACTGAGCCTCAGCTGCCCCACGCTGGACAAAGATAAATATCTTCTTGATTAATAAGGGGATCAGGGTTATGACGAATGCAGGGAAATGGGGATGAGAAGCACATCCGCCGTGATTGACCGGCGGAGCAATCGTGATGGGCCAAATGGCCCCATTCTGCTCCTATGTCTTATGGGCTTATGTTCCATAAATTGGACAGGTATTTATAAGCGCACATTGCAGTGATTGTCGCTGCCGCCAGAGGGCAGTGATATTTAGTGAAGACAATGTTATGGAGGGAGCCAATGTGGAAACAGAAACATTATTTTAACGCTCATATGTAAATTGAATTTTAAAAAAAGTTATTTATTATCATGTGTTTTCACTGCTGTTACTGTTGGAATGTTACAAATGTCCGATAGATAGACGAGTTCGCATTTGACGGGATCACGCGGGGCAGCAGGGGAGCATGGTGGTTTGCATAAATGCGTCACAGCTCCAGGGTCCCAGGTTCGATTCCCGGCTTGAATCACTGTCTGTGCGGAGTCTGCACGCTCTCTCCGGGTGCTCTGGTTTCCTCCCACAGTCCAAAGATGTGCGGGTTAGGTGGATTAGCCATGCTAAATTGCCCGTAGTGTCTTAAAAAGTAAGGTTAAGGGGGAGTTGTTGGGTTACGGGTATAGGGTGGATACGTGGGTTTGAGTAGGGCGATCATTGCTCGGCACAACGTCGAGGGCCGAAGGGCCTGTACGGTTCTATGTTCTAAAATGATATAAGGATATTTTTCTTGACAAACGGACTTGCAGGAAGAGTGAGTGAGCAAAAGGCACCGCAATCGTTGGACAGCAGACAGGAAAGTGAGATTTAGTCTCTCCCTCAGTAAAATAGCTATAACAGGAAGGAGGGAACCTGTTCTCATTCGTGACTATATCGTGAACTGCAACTTGTTGGCAGTTCGTGAATAATTGCACCATGCACTTACCAGTTCACACCGCCAGAGGGCAGTGTGATGTATGAAAAGTATTTAAGGTGATGGTCAGGTGTGTGCTCTCAGTGCGAGCTGGTGTCAATGTGAAAGGTGGTTAAACCTTAAGGAGTACTCAGCTTACTTAGTTAGATCAACAGCAACACGTGACTAGGTGAACCCGAAGTTAGTGTTTGGTTCCCGGTTAATTTTTCAGAATATAGTTTTCATCTCCCGGTTCTGAGCCGAGCTCGGTATTCCGTGTGAACTGATAATGCTTCGGGTTCACACATTCATTTTGCTGTGTTTCACTCTGATCTGCACGGAGGTGACCGGAGAAGATGCGGTGCAGCAGCTCCCTGGGTGGATGGTTGTTAGTGAAGCGGGTAATGTGTCCATGAATTGCTCCATCAGCATTGCATTTAACATCGTATTCTGGTACAAACAGTACCCGAACCAGGCACCCCAGCATCTGGTGATGGCCACAAGAGGAACCGATCAACACGGGAGGATTACAGCTTCAATCGGTGGAGACAACAAGCTCAGTATCCTGACTGTGAGAGAGGCGCATGTTACAGACGCTGCCACCTATCTCTGCGCCGTGAGGCACAGTGTAACTAACAGAGGGAGACCCCATACAAAAACCTGCACCGCCTTACAAAGCCGCTTCACTGTGGCTGCAATATCGGCGTTTCATGAAGCGGGGTGTTGTATTCCATGGGAAGGGGGAATGAGAACAACACGTATATAGAAGCAGAAGAGTGAAAGAGGGAGAAATATGAAGAGAGTTGGAAATATATTCGAAGAAAGAGAAAGTGTTAACATATTACCGGAATGAGTGAAAGAACAGCACAGAACATTCTGTAACAATGAAAAGAGAAGTGGAAAAAAGTGAAAAATAACGAGTGTGATGCAGAGTTAACGATCAGTTAAAAGCATAAATGAAGTGACTCAGAAATAATGTAAAACGGCCTTAACAGCATTCAATCTTCCTTGATATTTCGACATTTTATGGTTTGAAAAGCGGCTTCTGACCAAGTGCCATTGGATATTGCTCTATAAGTTAATTTACACCCTTTCCACCGTTCTGCCCATGTAAATCCCTTCCACTGGGAACCCGGCCAGAGGGCGAGGTGGTCCCAAAGTATTTCCTGTTATCAACCTCAAACTATCGACAAAGGACTCGCGGTAACACTGCGAGCTGCCGTCCTGACAACAGCTTGTTCAAACTCTGATACACATTTTCTGCCCTGTGATAGTGGAGATCTTTCCCAGTTTGTTTTTGCTGCCTCAGCTGGGGTCCCGGGATCTGTATTTCTGTAACCTTTTCCTGAAATCCAGTACGAACATCAAACTGGATTTTTTTTCTGTTTGTCAGGATGTGGTTAGTGCTGGGCCTTCGAACGGTTACAATTTAGATAAGTGATTTGGACGGTATATTTGCTCAATCTGCTGACCACAGAGAGAGATGTAGGAAAGTAAATGTTGAAGAGGACCTTAGGGGCCTATAAAAAGGCATGGATACGGTAAGTGAATGGACAAAGATCTGGCAAACAGAATATAATGTGGAAAATATGAAATTATTAATTTTGGGAGGTAGACACACAGAGAAGCTGATTATCTGAGGAATTGCAGTGGACTGAGATTCAGAAGGATCTCGGTTTCCGAGTGCGTGAATCACAAACGCCAGTTTACAGGTGGAGCAAATAATGCGAATATTGTTGCTCATTGTGAGGTGAATTCATCACAAAAACATGGAGGTTATGCTTCAGTTATAGACGGTGTGAGTGGGATCACATCTGGGATACTGTGCAGTAGGGCGCGATTTGTTGCAATTTTCTAATGGTCTCCTATGACTGTCACTATGGAGGCTGGATTGCTGTTTCTTTGCTGAGCACTAACTGGAACCCTGACTGTTGGGTTTTTGTACGGGACCCGCTATATCTGTAGCAGTGTGGGTTGCAAGGCACAAAGATACAGTGCGCGATCAGACGTCAGCGTGTTGCCTATCATTAGCTCGCTAATCTTGGCAGTTTTATTTACGGTAGCTGAAACACGATCGGTGATGTCAGGGTGTCTGTAAATGTTCTTCCCCAGAACATGAAGAATGTATTGTGGAGCCTTCCCGGGACTCTGACTGTACCAGAACACATACGTGTTAGAAGCGCTTGTCTTCAAGTTGCAGGTTAGTGTGACATTGCTTTCCTCTTCAATCTTTATTTCAGCATCAGGCTGCTCCACTGTGTCCTGGTGGCTCCAATCTGACGTAAAAATTAGATTAAGAGCAACGATCAGTATCAACCCCAAATTGATCAACTTAATCTTCACCACCGCTATTGTTTGCACCAACAATAACGTCAGGGTTACAGCAGCCAGGAGGAGAATGGAATTTTACTGGGAAGGAAATACTTACTGAGAAGTGATATAATGATGAGCATCTGAGCGAGGCGGTTCCCCATCATCCTTCCTGAGTCTGGAACTCTGCAGTGAGAGGAATCCTCTGTCAGAGACAGAAATACCGATCCCCGTCACACTGCATTGCTCATCCAGCCAATGGCAGAGGCAGAAATGCAGACCCCCGTCACACTGCATTGCTCATCCGAACAATAAGAAGTCTTACAACACCAGGTTAAAGTCCAACAGGTTTGTTTCAAACACGAGCTTTCGGAGCACGGCTCCTTCTTCAGGTGAATGGAAAGGCTTGTTCCAGAAATGTTTATATAGACACAGTCAGAGATGCCCCGGAATGCGAGCACCTGCAGGCAATCAAATCATCAAAGATGCAGAGAGAGAGGTAACTCCAGGTTAAACAATGGCAGCGACAGCAACTTCTCCACTGACACAATTGGGTCAGAGCGAGAGCAGCAACCGCAAGCTGTGGGCGGGGATACCGCAGACTCAGAGTGACGTGTGTGCTGACTCTCAGCTGCACTCGGAGCGGAAATAGGAAGGGATGAATCTGCAGAAGGCAGAAGACTGTGACCATCCTGCACCTGCTCACTGTTCAAGCCACTAAGAAGAAATCGAGCGGGAGGGACATAAAGCCCATTTAAACACGGCTTCTGACACTAGACACTGTGTCACTGGATCTGCAACTAGTCTGCCTGTCAATGTAGAGCATCAAAAGAGCAGAAGGATAAACAAATCTGCCAATATTTGTTCTTCGTGGGGCTGGGATGAAATTAACCCGGCTGATGGAGGTAAACCTCTATTAACTATGAGTGTGCGTAAATTCTAATCAACCTGTTAAACTGTACTGATGAGTATAATTTATTACTTACTGTTCAAGAGTACCGCCAGTATTATGAGAAACGTGTCTGATTGAATCGCTCAGTGAATGGGAATTAAATGAGTCAGATTTTTGGAAGGAGAGAGGGAACCCGGGTTCTGTTCAGCTCATTGTTCGACCCACACACAGCAGGGGGCCAGGCCCATTGTGACATCACTGAGGATACCTCTGTTGTTGGTCTCATGTGACTTTCCAATCATCATGCGTGGGCTTTGCGCCCTCTGCTGGTGGATTCTGTTCAATCCGGTTCCGAATGGGGGTTACTGGATGGATTTAACGTTTATAATATAGTAATCTTTATTGTCACAAGTAGGCTTACATTAACGCTGTAATTATTGATTTTTATGTCAAAACATCAATGTCAGGAATGAGAATTGACTATTTAAATATGGATACTGCTCATTATTTCTTTCTCTGACCCAGGTCCAATCCATTGCACTGGGAGTCCGGTCGCACCTATCCCAGAGCTGGAACAGGAATCCAGTGCGTTCTGGATTTCCAGACCCCTGAGCCAACCCCAACCGTTATTCGAAGACAACATGAAAATGGGCAGTGTGCTAAATAGCGAGGAGGAATGGTTTAGATTGCAGGATGATATAGACGGACGGGCTAGATGGGCAGAACAGTGGCAAATGAAATTTAACCCTGAAAAGGGTGAGATGATGCATTTTGGGAGGACTAATAATGCAAGAAAATACACAATGAACGGTAGGTCGCCAAGAAGTATAGAAGCAAGAGGGACCTTGGGGTTCATGTCCGTAAATCCCCGAAGGTAACAGGACAAGGACTTAAGCTGGTGAAGATGACATGTGGAATGCTTGTCTTTATTAGCCGACGCATGGAATATAAGAGTCGGGAGATTATTATGGAGCTGTATAAAACGCTGGTTATCCCGCAGCCGGCGTATTTTGTGCACGTCTGGTCGTCACATTATGGGAAGGATGCGATTGCACCAGAGAGGGTGCAGAGGTGATTAATGAGACAACGTATATTTAAGAAACTCGTTGGATATGCACTAAGTGCTTGGAGGTGATTCTGAGAGATGCGAGAAGGTCATGATATATGAATATTTTTTTTCTTTTCTATCAGTGTTATTTTAGCAGTGTCAAGATAAAATAAATCAACCTACAGCGTGATTTAAAGGGGAAAAAGTGTCGTTTTGGGCGCAATTGGCAGGATGTTTCCCAATGGCCGCATTGGCGAGATCGCAGCCCATATTTAAGGGCATTCGGTGTTGGAAAGTAGCCCCCATCAGCTTCTCACCATTACTGGCTGCCACGTCGTCAGATTCGCTGGATCCGCACCTCATTTAAGGAGGGGAGCGGGCTGCTCTTAAATGCTCCCTCACCATTCACTGCAGTCAACACACAAGCATGGCAATATTTAGAGCTGCACCTCGCTTTGGCGATGCCAACCTGGCCAAGCTTCTCGATGCTGTGGATGCATGAGACGGGACATCCTGTTCCGCGGGGGGGGGGGGGGGGGTGGTCAGAGGGCCAGCAGCAGAGGCACCAATACCGTCGTCCAATGTAGGAAAAAGACCAATGACCTCCAGTGACCTGCAAGGGTACGTTACCACCTCTCTCTTGGCATCAGGTCCGCCTGCCACCCCTCAAATCCAACACCCCCTACCCCCCAACACATGGCTGGCTGACACCTTGCACGCACTGGTCTTTGTGCTTGCTCCTCAGAGCTCACTGGCACCTAGCATCACAACCCCTTGATGTCCAGGTGAGGTGCTCACACATACCATCTGCTATAGAACTCCCCTCCCAGCCCCGAGGCATGGACTAGAAGAGTAGGGAGGTTATGTAGCTGTATAGAATGCGGGCTAGCCCGCAGCTGAAGTATTTTCTGCACATCTGGTCACCACATTATGGGAAGAAAGTGATTGCACCAGAGAGGGTGCAGAGGAGATTAATCAGGAAGTTTTCTGAGCAGGAGTGTTTCAGTTGTGAAGAGAGGTTGAATAGGCTGGGATTATTGTCCTTAAAGTAGAGAATGTTGCGGACGATCTGATCGAGGTGTTCAGAATTCTGAGGAACACAGAATTGAAGACACTTTTCCCCTCAGTAGAGCGGGCAATAACCAGGGGGCATAGATTTAAGTTAAGGGGTAGGAATTTGGAAGGAATTTAAGCGTAGTTAGAACCTGTAACAGATTGTCTGTGTTCCCGAGGCGGGAACACTCACAACCCTTAAGAAGCGTTGAGATGAGGACTTGAAACGCCATCACATACAAGGCTACAGACCAAGTGCGAGGAAATTGCTTTGGACTAGATGGATACTTGATGGCCGGGGCAAACACAATGGGCCAAAGGGCCTGTTCTTTGCTGTAAAACTGGACGACTAAGGGGCCTGAGGCAGGGAAACTGACGATGGCGCCACACGGCCGCCTCTCCTTAGGTCAAAGAAAGTGAAGGAGAGACTGAACGGAGCTGCTGAAATGTAAGTGGGTTGTTAATGAAGATCACACGGAGCTGTTTCCTCGAGCAGATCCTTAGATAATACAACGATTGATGAGAAATAAAGACCAGGACAATTCCGTCTATTATCTACACTGCGATGTGTTATACTATAGAGGGCGGATCTAAATAAAGGCAGAAGAATGAGTTCCGGTGGCGGCAATGCGGAGCAAAGCCGCTCATTCGGCAGCTCCCGCTGGAAACTGACTTTGGGGCTCTTTTCGGTGCTCCCAACGGAGCTGTGTGGGCAAATCCCGACGTGGGAAGAGGACAGCAGTCGACCCCTACGGTCCTATGGTCCGGACCTGGAGTGGGGTAAGGAGAAAACCGGAGAAAGCACCCCTGAAAAAGCGGGGGAAGGAAGACAAAATGGCGGCCCGCAGAGACCCGGAGGACTGGAGGCAGTGGGCCCAGGAGCAGCAGGCGACTCTGCTGCGCTGCTTCCAGGAGCTTAAATTGGAGCTGCTGGAGTCGCTGAAGGTAACCAACAGGGAGCTGATGGAGACTCAGACAGCCCAGGGGGCTGCGATCCGGGAGCTGCAGCAGCAGGCCTCCGAAAGGGAGGATGAGGCCGTGGCCGTGGCGGGGAAGGTGGAGATGCACGAGGCGTTCCATAAAAGATGGCAGGAGCGGTTCGAGGAGCTGGACAACCGGTCAAGGCAGAAGAATTTACGGATCCTGGGCCTCACGGAGGGGCTGGAGGGGTTGGACCTAGCGGCCTATGTGATGACTATGTTAAACTCGCTGATGGGGGCTGGGTCCTTCCAGGGGCCCCTGGAGTTAGAGGGGGCCTACAGAATTCTGACTAGGAGTCCCAAGCCGAACGAGCCGCCACGGGCGGTGTTGGTGCGGTTTCATCAGTTCGTGGACCATGAGTGTGTGCTCCGGTGGGCCAAGAAGGAGCAGAGCAGCAAGTGGGAGAACACGGATGTGCGGATGTTCCAGGACTGGAGTGCGGAAGTGGTGAGGCGGAGGGCTGGGTTTAACCGGACGAAGGCGGTGCTCCACAAATGGAGTGTGAAGTTCGGCATGTTGCAGCCGGCGCATCTCTGGGTCACCCATAAGGATTAGTACCATTATTTTGAGTCCCCGGAGGAGGCGTGGGCCTTTGTGCAGGCCGAGAAATTGGACTCAAACTGAGGGTCTAAGATGGGGGATACTGTATAATACTGTACTTGTATTTGCTTGGTTTAATGTAAGATGTGGGTTGGCTTTAGGGTGGGTGGGGTGATGTCGATTTGTCTTTTCTGTATTGGTTTTTCTGTAGGGGTCTGGTGGATGGGTTCGGGCAGGGGGGTAAACGGGGAGTTCGGGGAGCTGATGGGGGGGGACTGACAATGGGAGTTGCCCTAGAGGATGCGGGGCCAGGCAGGGCGAAAGCATGGGCTTTCTGCGGGTTTCCCGCGCTGGGAGATGGTGGGGGCGGCGTCGGGGCTGAGAAGCGCGGGTCGTTCCTGGCTGTTTTCTTTTCCTGTGCAAGAGTGGGGGTGGGGGGGAGGAGGACCCGTTGACGGGCACGATGGAGGAGGGGTAGTACCACGTGGGGAGGAGTCGGAGGCAAGGTGGGAGTCGCCGGGGACAGCAGAAGATAGCTGGCTCACGGGAGTGCTATGGAGGGAGGGGCGCAGCTATTACGGGGTCCTAGCCTGGGGGGGGGGTACCGGGTTGCTGCTGAAACGGTCAGGAAGGAGCTGGAGGATGCAGGGGGTGCTGGAGGGGGGGAGTTGCCGCCATGGGAAACTGACAGAGCGGGGGACGCTGGCCGGGGGTGGGCAAGGGATGGGGTATGGCTAATCGGCAGGGGAGGGGGACAGGGAGCCCTCTGATCCAGCTGATAACCTGGAATGTGAGGGGGCTGAATGGGCCGGTCAAACGGGCCCGGGTGTTTGCGCACCTGAAGGGGCTGAAGGCGGATGTGGCCATGCTCCAAGAGACACACCTGAAAGTGGCGGACCAGGTTCGGCTGAGGAAGGGATGGGTGCGCCAAGTATTTCACTCAGGGCTGGATGAGAAGAGTTGGGGGGTGGAGATCCTGGTGGGGAAGAAGGTGTTGTTTGAGGCGTTAAATGTGGTGGCTGACAGTGGCGGGAGATATGTGATGGTGAGTCGTAAGCTGCAGGGGGAGCGGGTGGTGTTGGTGAATGTTTACACCCCAAATTGGGACGAGGCGGGATTTATGTGGCCTATGTTGGGCCGCATTCCGGACCTGGAGGTGGGGGGCCTTATCATGGTGGGGAATTCAACACGGTACTGGATCCCCCATTGGATCGATCCAAGTCCCGGATGGGTAGGAGGCCAGTGGCAGCTAAGGTGCTGAGGGGATTTATGGACCAGAGTTGGGGGTGTGGGGTGGATCCCTGGAGGTTTGCGAGGCAAAGGGCCAGGGAGTACTCGTTTTTCTCCCACATACATAAGACCTACTCAAGGATTGATTTCTTTGTCCTGAGCAGGGGGTTGGTTTCGAGGGTGGAGGATGTGGAATACTCCACCATTGCCATTTCAGATCATGCCCCGCACTGGGTGGACCTCGGGCTGGGAGAACGTCTGCTCTGGACGTTCGCTCTGGCACTAGGAGGTGGGGCTACTGGCAGACGAGGAGGTGGCCGAGAGGGTTCGGGTTGTATCGAGAGGTACCTTGAGGCCAATGACAACGGGGACGTCTGCGTGGGGACTGTCTGGGAGGCATTGAAGGTGGTGACTAGAGGGAAGTTGATTTCCATCCGAACCCATAGGGAGAGGGGGGAGCAGAGGGAGAGGGAGAGACTGATAGGGGAGTTCGTGTGGGTGGATAGGAGATAAGCGGAGGCTCCGGAGGACGGATTGCTGGTGGAGAGACGTAGCCTTCAGGCCAGGTTCGACCTATTGACTACCAGAAAGGCGGAAGCTCAGTGGTGGAAAGCACAGGGGGCGGTGTATGAGTATGGGGAGAAGGCGAGCAGAATGCTGGCTCACCAGCTCCGAAAGCGGGACGCGGCCAGGGAGATTGGGGGAGTGACGGATAAGGCTGGGAAGGTGGTATGGAGGGGGGTAGATGTTAATGGGGTCTTCAGGGGCTTCTATGGGGAACTTTACCCGTCAGAACCCACGGTGGAGGGGGGTGGAATGGGGCTTCTTGGACAAGCTGCGATTCCCGAGGGTGGAGCAGGAGCAGGTGGAG
Source organism: Scyliorhinus canicula (assembly GCF_902713615.1). Taxonomy (NCBI): domain Eukaryota; kingdom Metazoa; phylum Chordata; class Chondrichthyes; order Carcharhiniformes; family Scyliorhinidae; genus Scyliorhinus; species Scyliorhinus canicula. Next base: position 52,343 of record NW_024055461.1, read on the forward strand.
GGACTGGGGTGCCGATCGAGCTGGAGGAGATGGTCAAAAGGATAGGGAGCATGCAGTCGGGGAAGGCACCGGGGCTGGACGGGTTTCCGGCGGAATTTTAGAAAAGGTATGTGGACCTGTTGGGTCCCCTGTTGGTCTGGACCTTTAACGAGGCAAGGGGGTATGGGGGGGGGGGCTTTGCCCCCAACTATGTCACGGGCGCTGATTTTCTTGATCCTGAAGCGGGACAAGGACCCTCTGCAGTGCGGTTCATAGAGGCCAATTTCGCTGCTAAACGCCGACGCTAAGCTGCTGGCAAAGATCCTGGCCACTAGAATAGAGGATTGCGTGCCCGGGGTCATTCATGTGGACCAGACGGTGTTAGTGAAGAGAAGGCAGTTGAATACGAACGTGCGAAGGCTCCTCAATGTCTTTATGATGCCGGCCGTGGAAGGGGAGGCGGAGATAGTGGTGGCATTGGATGCAGAGAAGGCCTTTGATAGGGTTGAGTGGGAGTATCTGTGGGAGGTGTTGGAGAGGTTTGGGTTTGGGGAGGGGTTTATCCGGTGGGTGAGACTGCTCTACGAGGCCCCGGTGGTGAGTGTAGCCACAACTAGGAGGAGGTCAGAGTACTTTCGGCTGTACCGGGGGACGAGACAGGGGTGCCCCCTGTCCCCCTTGCTTTTCACGTTGGCGATTGAACCCCTGGCCATGGCGTTGAGGGAGTCAGGAAACTGGAGGGGCCTGGTGCGGGGTGGGGAGGAGCATCGAGTGTCGCTTTATGTGGACGACTTGTTGCTGTATGTGGCGGACCCGCTGGGGGGGATGCCGGAGGTGATGCGGATTCTTAGTGAATTCGGGGGTTTCTCTGGGTATAAGTTGAACCTGGGCAAGAGTAAGTTGTTTGTGGTGCATCCGGGGGATCAGTAGGAGGGGATTGGTAGGCTCCCACTTAAGCAGGGAGGGAAGACTTATGTGTCCAGGTGGCTGGGAGTTGGGGGGCCCTGCACAAGCTCAACCTCACAAGGTTGGTGGAGCAGATGGAGGAGGAGTTTAAGAGGTGGGAGATGTTACCGCTGTCACTGGCGGGGAGGGTGCAGTCCGTTAAGATGACGGTGCTCGCGAGGTTTTTGTTCCTGTTCCAGGCCGTTTTTAGGAGGGTCAACGGGAGTATCACGGGATTTTTGAGGGCGCAAGGGACTCCGAGGGTGATAAGAGTGTTCCTGGAACGGGCAGGGATATGGGGGGGGGGGGGGGCTGGCGTTGCCCAACCTCTGTGGGTACTATTGGGCTGCCAACACAGCGATGGTGCGTAAGTGGGTAATGGTCGAGGAAGGGGCAGCATGGAAGAGGATGGAGGCGGTGTCATGTGTGGGCACGAGCCTGGAGGCGCTGGCAACGGCGCCGTTGCCGCTCCCTCCAACGAGGTATACCACGAGCCCGGTTTTGGCGGCTACCCTCAAAATTTGGGGGCAATGGAGATGGCATAGGGGAGAAGTGGGGGGCTCGATGGAGGCCCGGATACGGGGGAACCATCGGTTTGTCCCAGGGAGCATTGATGGCGGATTTCTGGGCTGGCACAGGGCATGGGTTAGGATGTTGAGGTATCTGTTTGTGGAGAGGAGGTTCGCCAGCTTGGGGGAGTTAGAGGCGAAGTTTGGGCTCCCCCCGGGGAACATGTTTAGGTACATACAGGTGAGGGTGTTTGCCAGGCAGCAGGTGGAGGGGTTCCCCTTGCTACCCCCACGTGGGGTGCGGGACAGGGTGCTCTCGGGGTTGTGGGTTGGAGGAGGGAGGATTTCGGACATATACCGGGTGATGCAGAAGATAGACGAGGCCTCGGTGGAGGAACTGAAGGGTAAATGGGAAGAGGAGCTGGGTGAGGAGATTGAGGAGGGGACGTGGGCGGATGCCCTGGAGAGAGTGAATTCCTCCTCTTCCTGTGCGAGGCTTAGCCTCATACAGTTCAAGGTGCTGCATAGGGCCCACATGACTGGGACGAGGATGAGTAGGTTTTTCGGGGGCGAGGACAGGTGTGCTAGGTGCTCGGGGGTCCCTGCGAACCACGCCCATATGTTCTGGGCATGCCCGGCGCTGGGGGAGTTTTGGAAGGGCGTAGCGAGGACGGTGTCGAGAGTGGTGGGATCCAGGGTCAAGCCAGGCTGGGGACTCGCAATTTGTGGGATTGCAGTGGAGCAGGGAGTGCAGGAGGTGAAAGAGGCCGGTGTTCTGGCCTTTGCGTTCCTAGTAGCCCAGCGGAGGATCTTGCTCCAATGGAAGGATGCGAGGCCCCCAAGCGTGGAGGCCTGGATCAATGATATGGCGGGGTTCATTAAATTGGAGAAGGTGAAATTTGCCCTGAGGGGATCAGTATAGGGGTTCTTTAGGCGGCGGCAGTCTTTCCTGGACTTCCTGGCGGAACGGTAGGGAAATAGGCCGGCAGCAGCAGCAACCCGGGCGGGGGGGGGGGGGGGAGTAGGGAGGGAGGGGGGGTTTTGGTTCGGTGGGAGGGAGAACTGTCTACATGGGTTTGTGGGATGTGGCGGGTGTTATCTCTTTCCCTTTTGTTGTTTGGGTGTTCTTTTGTTTTTTCTTTTGTTTATAGTTGCTTTTGAAGTTGGGTGGGTAATGTTCTTGGGTTGTTACCGCGGTTGTTTTGTTAATATTGTTGTGATGTTTATATTTTGTAAAAATTTCAATAAAAATTATTTTTTTTTAAAAAGAAAAAAGTGCACCTCTGGACCCTTTTGTATCTCTTCCCTCACACATGAAACCTATGATCTCTAGTTTTAGACTCCCCTACATTTGGGGAAAGATATTGCCTCTCTACCTTGTCTATGCCACTCATTATTTTACAGACCTCTTTGAGATCATCCCAAAGCCATCGACGCTCCAGGGAAAAAAGTCCCACTTTATCCAGCCTCTACTTATAACTCAAACCATCAAGTCCCGGTAGCATCCTAGTAAATCTTTTCTGCACTTTCTCGGCAATAATAATAATCACTTATTGTCGCAGGTAGGCTTCAATGAAGTTACTGTGAAAAGCCCCTAATCGGCACATTCTGGCGCCAGTTCGGGGAGGCCGGCACGGGAATTGAACCCGCGCTGCTGCCTTGTTCTGCATTCCAAGCCAGCTATTTAGCTCACTGTGCTAAACCGGTTAATAATGTCGTTTCTATAATAAGACTGACCAGAACTGTACACGGTATTCCAAGTGTGGTTCACTAATGTCTTGCAAATTTCAACATGATGTCCCAACTCCTGAATTCAATGTTCTGACCAATGAAACCAATCGTGCCTTCTTCACCACCCTGACCTCCGTGACACCACTTTTAAGGAGCTATAAACCTGTACTCCTAGATCTCTTTGTTCTATAACTCTGCCGAACTCCCTTCCACTAAGTGAGGATATCCTGCCCCGATTCGATCTACCACACATTCAACTAAATTAAACATCATGTGTTATTCATCGGCCCAGCAGCCAATGGATCAAGGTCCCATTGCAATCCGAGATAACCTTCTTCCTTGGTATCGTGTAGTCTGCAGTCTCTCCCAAGTTATTCTTGGGAGAGACTGCAATTTGGACAATTTCATTTTCTCCCCCTGTTGTCTTAGGGACAAAAGTCAAGGTCACCTTGTTTTTGGTGGTAAACAATGTTCCCTCAAGTACAGTACTAGGACTACTGTTTTGTATTATTCAACTTCCCTGTTATGTATTGATTGAAATTTCCAAATTTGCCGATGCGGCTAATGTTGTTGCTCAAAGTTTTGACACAGAGTTATCCAGACACGAAACGTTAGCTCCTTTCTCTCATTTGAGACGCTGTCAGGCCTGCTGAGAATGTCCAATACTTTGTGATTGAAATCTGAACTCAAATCAGATGTGCATTATAGACAGAATGTGTGTGAGAGTTTAGAAGAGTAAGAAGCGAGTTGACTTAAATGTTGAAGATCCTGAGGGCTTTGATATGATTGGTTTGTTCATGTTCGGCATTGGATTGGATTTGTTTATTGTTACGTGGACAGAGGAACAGAGAAAAGTATTTTTCTGCGTGCAGCTCAAACAAATCATTCAGTACATGAAAAGAAAATACGTAACAATGCAACTCAAGGTACACAATGTAAATACATAGACGAAGGCATCGGTTGAAACATACAGGCCTGTGGAATTAACTGATGTGCAAAATGATTTCTCACAGGTATCAGCACCTTCGCTTAAATTGTTCAATGATTCATTCAGGGTAAATCGTCAAACAATATATTCTACTTACTTATTTTAATTTTTCACTTATAACTTCTAATGAATGAAAATCTACCAGGACACTAATACTATATTTTTGTACCGGAGGAGAAAGCCTGGCGAGAGACTGGCTGAATATTCCCTGGAATGAGTCGAGCTCTAGATTCAAAGCATGGGAAACGATCTCATTGAAATGTTATTAAATCTCTTGGAACCTAACAGCATTTTGATTGAGAAGCTGTTTCTCCGCCTAAATAGTGTTAAAGTAAGGATTCGATTTTCTGGAGAAGGGATTGAGGCTATAGTTATGAAAAATAGCTGAATTCACACAGTTGCAAAATTTACATTTCTCGATGTCATTTGGTTGTCGTTGTACGTGGACATATTCAAGGTTGATATTGATAGATTTTGAGGCACTGTGTGATTTCAAGAAAAAAGGGACAGAGCAGAATCATGGATTTCATCTGGAAGTTCAGTCCCGATGACACTAAATGGCAAAGCAGAATCTCTCATTTCTTATGTTCCGAAGGGAAAATCTCTGAAGAAGGGTTGAGACAGAATAGAAAGGACTGGACACACAAACCTGGTAATTAGAACCCAGCTGTTTACTCTACACCTAGTTCAATTTTCGGCACTTGGCAAGTCAGCCGAGAGAAGGGAAAACTGGTGACAGGTTCCTCATGGCTGCCGAAGATCAATTTCACCCCATATGTCAAGAGCAAACATTCTGAAACTGCAAGATATATTTTGATTTATAATCTAAACCAAACCCTTTGTCTTTGTTACTTGACTAAGTTTACTATGAGATTTCCAAGATATTTTGCCGCATTCCTCAACTCTTCTCTGAATTTTCTCTGCGTCACTGCATAAATGCACGTGTTGGTGCAACTGCTCAGCAGCTGAAGCATGTTTCCACTTTCTTGGCGGATAAATCTGGGGTCATTGAAATTGGATCCTACGAAATAAGGTTCATTTGTAATTTTCACGCACAGGAAATCCACAACATATGTCATCCACAACAGAATGAAGCTTCCGGAGATGGCGAAGAGTAAGACAATAGACTTCCTCCTGTTCAGCATCTCTGGATCACTCTGATTCTCACCACTGCTGTTATCCCGGAGTCTCCGGCGGGATCTACTGGCCGCCATGATATGCCTGACGGTCAGAGCATTGAATAGCAAAATCAGGAGGAAGGGCAGACCTGGATTTAATACATGTGCAAACCAGTCATAGGCTGTCCATGCAAGTGAGGTGGAGAAGCTTGATTTTACGTTACAAAACCACGGCACATTGTTCATTATAAAGAGTGGTTCATAAATAAAGTACCAGGGAACGCTTTTGAAACAGCTCAACAAACAAACGGTTCCTATCACCACAGCTGCTGTTTTCTCGGTGCAATAGTTTGTCTTCAGTTTCTGGGAACAAATGGCGATACTACGATCAAAGGTGAAAGCGACGGTTAACCAGACAGAACTCTCGGTGGCCGCATAGATTATCACGGTGCTCAGAGTGCATGCTGGAGTCAATGACATAAAGCCAACTGGAAAATAGATGCCAATAATCCGATTGAATATGACAGCGGTGACAACGACTAGGAGATCAGTCACTGCCATAGACACCAGATACCAAGTGATGCATTTGGAGAGACCACACCTTCCCCTGGAGAGGACCACGATCGCCACCAAGTTAACTGAGAGACACAAGGAGATTTAAATTGTAAAATTACTAAACATATTCCAACCATGCACATGGCATAATTGTGACTTTTTACAGTTCATCTTCGTTATGGAGGACACCTAACACAGTTATTCTGGTTTTTTTAATGTCAATTCTGTTTCAGAAAACGCTGCAAGGGCATCCTAAATTTATGCAGCATCTTTAAAGCAAAAGGTGTCTCAAGTCGCTTCAGAGAAGATTGATACATCAAAATGTGTCACCACACCACATGAGAAGGTATTGTGCCAGATGTGGAATAATTGGACAAACAGGTAAGTTTAAGGAAAGCATTGAAGAAGCAGATTGAGGAAGAAAGTAAATGCGATTGAAGGCGGCCATTTCATAGCGACGGACCAAACGGTTAAAGATCTGAAGGTCACGTTCAATATTTGGCATTCCAATTTTGGATCATGTATCAGGTAAACGGGAAAAGCCTGTTAACACAGGTGACATATTAGTTACATTTGTATTTTTAAAGTGTATAATTAGACGAGGGTGACACGGTGACACAAGGGAGGCACGGTAGCACAATGTTTAGCACTGCTGCATCACAGCTCCAGGGTCCCAGGTTTAATTCCGGCCTCGGGTGACTCCCTTTGTGGAGTTTACACGTTCTACCCGTGTCTGCGTGAGTTTCCCTCGGGTGCTCCGGTTTCCTCCCACAGTCCAAAGATGCGCAGGTTAGGTGGATTGGTCTTGTTACCTAAATTGTCCTTTACTGTCTACAAAGGGCAGTAAGAAGTCTTACAACACCAGGTTAAAGTCCAACAGGTTTGTTTCAAACACGAGCTTTCGGAAAGATCGTGTTTGAAACAAACCTGTTGGACTTTAACCTGGTGTTGTAAGACTTCTTACTGTGCTCACCCCACTCCAACGCCGCCATATCCACATCATGTCTAAAAAGGTTAGGTGGGGTTATTGTGTTTTTGGGATCGGGTAAAGGCGTAGGCTTAAGTAGGCTGCTCTTGCCAAGAGCCGGTGCAGACTCGATGGGCCAAAAAGCTGTAAATGCACTGCAAATTCTGTTTTTAAAAAGTATGTAAGGGAATATTCTAAACAAATCCGATGTGTCAGTTTAATACAACTGAAGAAACATCGAATGATGTGCGTCTCAGAAACCGCTGGCTTGGAAGCCAGTTTCCATTCTGATGAGAAATTATGTTCTTTGTTCTCTGACGGAGGCGAAACAAATTGGGTTTATATTGTCTGAAATGTCGAAGAGGCCATCTGCTTGAAACAAACAACATTTTCAAAGGGCGTGACAGAATCTATGGAGAGAGGTCGTGCCCGAAGATTCTGGATTCATGGCGAATCACTTCAGCATAAAGGAAAGGTTATTTCGGACTGAGAGGAGCACGAATTTATTCACAAAAAATGGATGTGTTGTTTTAGAATTCTCTGCCAAGATGACTCTGGGTCTCCTTATTGTTAAATATATATTCAATATTCAAGGCTTAGATGGACAGCGTTTGCTGGCTGAGAGAACCAAGTCACATTTGATGCGGCAAAATGGATTTTAATCCGAATATCAGTCAGGAGTTTATTGAATGCAGAACAGGCGCGACCTGTTGCGTGCTGTCCTCTGCCTCAGCCACTTATATCGATGTACGCAGGTTAAAGGCTCGGAATCCTACGGCGATTAACTTACCCTTTGATCGTAACGTCCCTGTGCAACCCCCTCCCCCCCCCCCCCCCCTCTCCCCCCCACCCTTCGCCCCGCCCTCAAAGCCTGTCCACCATCTACAATGTAGAAGCCAGGAACGGAATGGAATACTTGCTTAGATCAGTGCAGCTCCAATAATGCTCAATAAGCTCAAAACCATCCAGGACAAATCAGCCTACTTGATTGACACCCTTTCCACAAACATTAATTCCCTCCACTACCGAAGCATTGTAGCATCGGTGTATCCAATTTACAAGATTCATTGCAGGAACTCAGTCACTTTCCCTCATCAACACCTTCGAAACCCACGACTGCTACCACCTAGAAGGAGAAAAACAGCAGATACTACCACCGGGAGATTCTCCCACAATTCACTCACCATCCTGACTTGGACATATATTCCCGTCCCTTCACTGTCGCTGGGTAAAAATCGTGGAACACCCTCCCTAACAGCACAGTAGGTGTGTCTACAGTGGTCTACATGTCTACATGGACTGCAGTGCTCAAGAAGGCAGATCACCACCACCACCTTCTGAAGAGCAATTAAGCACGGGAAACAATTGCTGGCCTCGCCAGCGACGGCCGCATCCTTTAAAAATGACATTTTAAAAAACGTCAGATCATTTTAAGTTATTCATTCAATTGATTTGGCGTCTTAGAAGCACCACAATTGATTACATTTATTGTCCGTCGATTCTAACCATTGAAAGGCTATTGTGGAGCACGACTTACCGACTGAGTGGTTTCATGAGTCATTTCAGAGAACTGTTAATGTTCAATTATATCGCTGTGAATCTGGAATTATATATCCGCTAGTGTTGATGTTCTTCAATAAAGGACGTTATAGAACCTGGTGAACGTTCTGCTGTCACTGGTAGTTTCATAATGATCATTAATGATAATATCAGTTAATTCCACATTTAATTGTTATCTGAATTTAAATTAAATTCTGCGTTTTGAACTCGTGCCTTTTGATCATGAATCCAGGAACATAACCGCAATCTCCCCTTCACTAAACATTACATGATTCCCACCAAATATCTATGATTCGTCTGTCATATCTTTTGCCCAACCTCAACAATGGCTCTGTAAAATAGTTATCGAAGAGCACAGTCAGAGTACTCGCAACCGTACAGGGAAGATGAATGAAGTGGCTGTGTCACGAGTCGAGTAATGCAGTAGCTGGACGAATGTTTCAGCGATTAAATGAGTTTGTTTTGCGCTCGGGTCGGTTTTCTTCTCCTGTGATATCAACGCGACAGAAAAGCAGATCAAGGGCAAAACTGGACGCCAGTTAGGATTACAACGCAATAGCAATTTCAATCCCCCATCATGTTAAGCGAAAAGATGAAATAGCTGACAGTGAATCTGCAGCTCATTCCGGATCCCTCCAGAAATGTAATCACCTCAAAGGAATGCTAGCGTAATTCAAGGCAATTGTGTAACATGGTAATAATTCACGACAGCTCGATTTAGACTTACATACGAATAAAAAATCTACCTAAAGGTTGCATTCTTATGTTACCTCCCTGTAGATCAGGTACTATTGATTTCGAAAAGGTGACCAAAATATTATTAATTTTATCCAGGCAACTGACATTGGCAGCCGAGCCTCGATATGGCAAGGAATAGCCCCAGATCAATTGATGTGTCAGAAACTAATTATTAAGGCTCGAGCTTTTAAAAATGAATACATATTTAAATGAGGAAGATCTAAGCTTCCCTTGCTCAAATAAGGTTTAAAAACGCGTGGGGATGATTATATCATGTTGTTAGTTACAATGGAATGAAGTAACGTCATAAAACAGTGATTCTTCAAGTCAATGAGTTAGTGCAGCAACTTACCCGGAACTCCAATGGCAGCAAGAATTGGGTAGTAAATGGCATAAACTACACCAGTTATCTGGCCGTGCATTCTGCAGTCAGTCACAGAGATTCTTTATGAGAAAGTCAAAAAGCCCGCAGTTATACAGTTTGAAATCTAGAGGGACGCAATTAGTATCTAAAATTATTTACAGTTGCGTGAACAAACAATTTCAGCAGTTATTTCCATATTCATATTTGGAGGAGTTAGAATTTTGGGAGACCCCAGGAAGATGACAACCAGTCTTTGTGTGTTGGGCAGCCCAAGATATTCCTTTTTTTTAAAAAATAATTTTTATTGAAAAATTTTGAATTTATACAACAATAACGCACCATAGTAAAATACCAAAAATAACAATAATATTAACAATCATAAACATTCACCCCACCTCCATGAACAACACAGCATTTTAACAACAATGCAAATTAACACAATATAAAGTTACAGAATAGACACTACAATAAGGAACACCACCCCCCCCCCCCCCCCCTCCGGGTTGCTGCTGCTATTGACCAAGTTACCTATCTTTGAGCCAGGAAGTCCAGAAAAGGCTGCCATCGTTTATAGAACCCTTGTATTGATCCTCTCAGGGCAAATTTGACCCTTTCCAATTTTATAAATCCCGCCATGTCACTGATCCAGGTCTTCACACTTGGGGGCCTTGCATCCTTCCACTGTAGCAGAATCTTTCGTCGGGCTACTAGGGACACAAAGGCCAGGACACCGGCCTCTTTTGCCTCCTGCACTCCCGGCTCTACCGCAACTCTAAAAATCGCGCGTCCCCACCCAGGTTTGACCCTGGATCAAACCTCCCTCGACACCGTCCCCGCCACCCCCTTCTAGAATTCTTCCAGTGCTGGGCATGCCCAGAACATATGGGCGTGGTTCGCTGGACTCCCCGAACATCTGGTGCACCTGTCCTCACCCCCAAAGAACCTACTCATCCTAGTCCCGGACATGTGGGCCCGGTGCAGCACCTTAAATTGAATGAGACTATCCTCGCACATGAGGAGGAAGAGATTACTTTCTCCAAGGCATTCGCCCAAGTCCCGCCCTCTATCTGCTCCCCTAGTTCCTCCTCCCATTTAGCCTTCAGCTCCTCCACTGACTCCTCCTCCACCTCCTGCATTACCTTATAGATGTCAGTCACCTTCCCCTCTCCGACCCACACCCCTGAAAGCACTCTGTCCATCGTCCCCCGCGACAGCAGCAGAGGGAATCCCTCTACCTGTCGCCTAGCAAACGCCTTTACCTGCAAGTATCTGAACATGTTCCCTTGGGGAAGGCCAAATTTATCTTCCAGTTCTCCCAGGCCCGCAAACCTCCCGCCAATAAACAGGTCCCTCAATTTGCTGATGCCCGCCCTTTGCCACCCCCTAAATCCCCCATCCTTTTTCCCCGGGATGAACCGATGGTTTCCACCCAGTGGAGCCTCCATCGAGCCCCCTGTTTTCCCCCCGATGCCGTCTCCACTGCCCCCAGATTCTTAGGGTCGCCGCCACCACCGGGCTCGTGGTAAACCTCTGAGGGGAGAGCGGCAACGGTGCCGTTACCATGGCACCCAGGCTCGTAACTCTACATGACGCCATCTCCATTCTTTTCCACGCCGCCCCTACCCCCTCCATCACCCATTTACGCACCATTGACACATTGGCTGCCCAATAGTACCCCAGAAGGTTGGGCAACGCCAGCCCGCCTCTATCCCTCCCTTGCTCCAGGAACACACTCTTCACTCTCGGAGTCCCATGTGCCCACACAAAGCTCAAAATACTGCTAGTCACTCTCCTAAAGAAGGCCCTGGGGATAAAGATGGGCAGGCACTGAATGAGGAACAAGAACCTCGGAAGCACCGTCATTTTGACGGACTGTACCCTCCACGCTAACGATAATGGCAGCATGTCCCACCTCTTGAACTCCTCCTCCATCTGATCTACCAGTCTGGTGAAGGTATGCTAGTGAAGAGTCCACCAGTCCCTGGCCACCTGCATCCCCGGGTACCTAAAGCTCTCCCCTGCCCGCCTAAGCGGGAGCCTACCGATTCCTTCCTCCTGGTCTCCAGGGTGCACCACAAACACCTCGCTCTTGCCTAAATTTAATTTATAACCTGAAAAGGTCCCAAAATCAGCTAGCAACTCCATCACTCCCAGCATCCCTCCCACCGGGTCCGCCACATACAGTAACAGGTCACATACAACGACACCCTATGTTCCTCTCCACCTCGCACCAAACGTCTCCACCTCCCTGAATCCCTCAACGCCATCACCAACGGCTCGATTGCCAGTGCAAACAACAAGGGGGACAGGGGGCAACCCTGCCTGGTCACTCGGTAAAGCCGGAAGTACTCCGACCTCCTCCTATTCGTGGCCACGCACGCCATTGGGGCCTCATATAGCAGCCTTACCCATCTAATGAACCCTTCATCAAATCCAAACCTCCCCAACACCTCCCATAGGTACCCCCACTCCACTCTATCGAAGGCCTTCTCCGCATCCAGTGCCACCACTATCTCTGCGTCCCCCTCAATCGCCGGCATCATGATGACATTCAACAATCTCCGCACATTCGTGTTCAGCTGCCTTCCCTTCACGAAACCTGTCTGGTCCTCGTGCACAACCCCTGGCACACAGTCCTCTATCCTGGTGGCCAGGATTTTTGCCAGGACCTTAGCATCCACGTTGAGGAGAGATATGGGCCTGTATGAACCATACTGCTGGGGGTCCTTGTCCCTCTTTAAAATGAACGAGATCAGCGCCTGCGACATCTTCGGGGGCAAAGCCCCCCCCCCCCCTTCCCACGCTTCATTGAGTGTCCGCACCAGCAAGGTCCACAAACGTTTTATAAAATTCCACCGGGAGACCATCCGGCCCCGGTGCCTTCCCTGACTGTATCTGCCCGATCCCCTTAACTAGCCCCTCCAGCTCAATCGGCGCACCCAACCCCTCCTTCTTCTCCTCCTGCACCTTCGGGAAAGAAAGCCCGTCAAGGAACCTCTCCATTCCCCTCCTCTCCCCCGTTGGCTCCGACCGGTACAGTTCCCCGTAAAAGTCCTTGAAGACCTCATTCACCTCTACCCCCTTCCGCACCACATTCCCACTCTTGTCTCTCACTCCAGCAATTTCCTTAGCCGCATCCCGCTTGCGGAGCTGATGAGCCAGCATCCTACTCGCCTTTTCACCATGTTCGTACACTACCCCTTGTGCCTTCCTCCACTGTGCCTCCGCCTTTCTAGTGGTCAGCAAATCAAATTCAGCCTGCAGGCTGCGTCCTCCCCCCCAACAGTCCCTCCTCTGGTGCCTCTGCATACCTCCTGTCCACCTCCAGCATCTTTCCCACCAGTCTATCCCTCTCACTCCTCTCGCTCCTCTCCCTGTGTGCCCGGATGGATATCAGCTCCCCACGAATCACTGCCTTCAGGGCTTCCCAGACCATCCCCACCTGAACCTCCCCCATATCATTCACCTCGAGGTACCCCTCAATACTTGCCCGGACCCTCCTACACACCTCCTCCTCCGCCAACAACCCCACATCCAACCGCCACAATGGACGTTGGTCCCGCACCTCCCCCATCTCCAACTCTATCCAATGCAGAGCGTGGTCGGAGATTGCAATGGCCGAATACTCGACCTCCTCCACTCTCGGAATCAGTCCCCTACTCACCACGAAGAAATCTATCCGAGAGTAGACCCTATGTACGTGGGAGAAGAAAGAGTACTTGCGTGCCCTCGGCCTCACAAACCTCCATGGATCCACCCGCCCTATCTGATCCATAAACCCTCTCAGTACCTTGGCCGCCGCCGGCCTCCTACCTGTCCTAGAGCTGGACCGATCCAGTGAAGGATCCAACACCGTATTAAAGTTCCCCCCCCCCCCCCCCATGATCAGACCTCCCGCCTCCAGATCCGGGACCTGTCCCAACATACGCCTCATAAAGCCCGCATCATTCCAATTTGGGGCATACACACTAGCCAGGAGCACCTTCTCTCCTTGTAGCCTGCCCCTAACCATAACATACCTACCCCCCCTTATCCGCCACCACCTCCGATGCCTCAAACAACACATTTTTCCCCACCAGAATCGCCACTCCCCGGTTCTTCACATCCACCCCAGAGTGGAAAACCTGCCCCACCCATCCCTTCCTCAGGTGGACCTGGTCCGCCACCTTCAGGTGGGTCTCCTGAAGCATTGCCACATCTGCCTTTAGCCCCTTCAGGTGAGCCAGTACCCTCGACCGCTTCACCGGCCCATTCAACCCTCTCGCATTCCAGGTGACCAACCAGATCAGAGGGCGTCCCGCCCCCTCCCCCGTTGACTAGCCATAGCCCGTCAACTGCCCGCACCAGGCCAGCACCCCCTGCCCGACCCAGTCCCCACAGCGACAATACCTCTCCTTTGTCCCCCCAGCCCCCACCAGCTCCTTCCTGACCCTACCAGCAGCAACCCGGTATTCCCCTTTCCCCCCCTCCCTTCCCCCCCAGGCTAGGAACCCTCCCAGACGCGAACCGTCCTTCACTGTACTTCCGTGGGTCAGTTAACATCTGCTGACCCCGGAAACTCCCGCCAATAACCCGACCCCTCCCAAAGTGGGATCATCCCCCAATCTATCCCTCCTCCAGGCACCGCTCCAGCGCAGGGAAGAACCAGTTAAGGCCCCGCCTCCCCCGTCACCGCCTCCGCCCCCCTGCCACGCAGCGCAGGAAACCAGAGGAAAGCCCGCGCTTTCGCACTGCCCCACCTCACCCTTCTGACGCAGCTCCCAAATAACAGCCCCACGCCATACCCCCAACCCGACATAGAATACAACAAACCCCCCCGACCCTCCCCGCAAGATACACAACTCAACCAATGCCCCACAGCAGAAAAAAACATAGCAGAACAACACCCCCATAAATAACCATATCAAAATTGCAAAAGTACAAAAAAAAGATCATAGCAACAGCAGAATCCAGCGCTAAGATATTACAACCGACCCCGCAACCCCAAACCCCTAGTTCAAGTCCAGTTTCTCCGTCCGCACGAAGGCCCACGCCTCCTCCGGGGAATCAAAATAATAATGTCGGTCCGAATAAGTTACCCACAGGTGCGCGGGCTGCAACATTCCGAACTTTATCTTTTGCCTGTAAAGCACCTCCTTCGTCCGATTAAATCCGGACCGCCGCTTAGCCACCTCCGCACTCCAATCCTGGTAGATCCGTACTACCCAATTCTCCCACTTGCTGCTCTTCACCTTCTTGGCCCAGCGCAGCACACACTCCCGATCACTGAACCGGCGGAACCTCACCAGCACCGCATGTGGGGGTTCATTGTCCATAGGCCGGGAGACGTCGAAAAATTTCCGTTTTGGGCTCTAAAAAGAGCCGAAAGGACCGTTTAAAACGGGAGCTCCCAAATGTGTGGCTTCCTACTTCATCACAGGATATTCCTGAATGATAATAATTGGGCAAATATAAGGACCGCTTACTCATGTGAAATGGTCATTTTTGTCAGACAACAAAGAAATATTATAACCTCGAGACAGAATCCAGCTTAGCTCAGTGACATTAGAGCAGGAAACAATCAGAATGACAGTAACAGTCACGTGCTGTCGAATGTGCTCACATAACAGAAGTTAGACTCACATGCAAGATATCGGATTCCAAGTAATCCAAATTAAACCCACAGAATATAAATTATCAGGCACGCCCCAACGACTATACTGACCATACAAAGTCTTCTCAGAAATTGAATTTACACCATGAAACGCCATGCGTTTGACGCCATGAAACAGCACAAAGTGTATCACGTGAGAGATGTGAAGAAAATTGAGACGAAATCACTTAAGGAAATATAAGGATATTTTTGTATCTATCCTAGGCCGCTTGATTATTATAATTGGCTGTTTCACTGTTAATGCATAGCTGATCAACATTATTGCATTGCACTGTATCTCTCCGGATCAACATTGTTGCATTACACTGTATCTCTGTCGGTTTGAATGCGCTAAGTATTGATTTTTGCACCCTGTGTCCTATGTTAATACAATAGGTTCTGTCTATATTATTTCTCCTCCATGTACTGATTATAATTGCATCCTAAACCTTACGCTTTGGTCTATATCCATACATTTAAGAACAAAATCGAGATTATCTGTGTTGTTGTACATTAACATCACATAATGACATGTAATCCTTGAAAGACACTGATTCCGCTTTAAATGAAATAATTTGCATGAAATCATTTATATTTAGCGAAAATAAACATTTGATATTTAGTCAGCTCCCCGAATAAATATATTTACAATATCGTTTTCTTCTCAATTGTATCCCAAACAACCTTAGCTCCCCTCAAATTCTAAATGGATAAACAGCTCGAGTGATGCAGGCCTCTTCAAATGCCCTGAGATTAACAGGGTTTCAAAACTGGATGTTCTAACGCAGAGCGCAGTCTGTAGATACGCTGTGATCTCCTGACCCCGAATATATGGGAGACACAGGCAGTTACCGTGAACCTCACACGCTGCCAGGACATTGATATCTAACATTGAAGGAAAACTTCACCTGAGGAAGGAGCTGCGCTCCGAAAGCTCATGTTTAAAACAAACCTGTTGGACTTCAACCTGGTGTTGTAAGACTTCTTACTTGAAGGAAAATGGCAGACGTATTTCTATGACCTATAGTGCGCCATGTTTCTGTGATTTTGTGAGCTCCGACATCTGCCATCCAAATGGGTAAGAAGATGATTGATTGAATACGTGTAAAATTAAACAGCATGGAATTGCGGGCAGTGAGATGGATAGAAAACTGGTTGGCAGACAGGAAACAAACAGAAGGAATTAACGGGTGGTTTCAAATTGACAGGCAGTGACCAGTGGGGTACCTGGGATCGGTGCTACGACCCCAGCTATTCACAATGTATTTGACGATTTAGATGAGGGAACAAAATGTAAAATCTCCAAATTTGCAGATGACACAAGTTGGGTGGGAGGGTGAGCTGTGAGGAAGATGCAGAGATCTTTCAGTGTGATTTCGACAAGTTGAGTGAGTGGGCAAATGAATGACAGTATAATATGAATAAATGGGAAGTTATCCACTTTGGTAGAAAAAAAAGAAAGCAGACTATTATCAGGTTGGACATAAATTACGAGAGGGGAACATGCAAAAAGACCTGGGCCGGGATTCTGCCCTGCCCGCGGGGCGGGGTGTCACGGCGAGATGAAGTGGCATGAACCACTCCGGCGTCGGGCCTCCCCAAAGGTGCAAAATTTTCTGCACCTTTAGGGGCTAGGCCCTCGCCGGAGTGGCTCCCGCTCCGCCGGCCGGCGCGAACAGCCTTTGGCGCCCCGCCAGCCAGGACCAAAAGGCCTTCGCCGGCCAGTGGAAGTCCGCGCATGCGCCGGTGCGTTAGTGGCTGCTGACGTCATACTGGCGCATGCGCAGGGGAGGGGATCTCTTCCGCCCCCGCCATGGTGAAGGCTATGGCGGGGCAGAAGAAAAAGAGTGCCCCCATGGCACAGGCCCGCCCGCCGATCGGTGGCTCCCGATCGTGGGCCAGGCCACCGTGGTGGCCCCGGCGCCCGCCCACGCCACCAATCCCGCCGGCACCAGTCGTGCTTTGATTCCCGCCGGTGGAAGAGGCCTGTCAGGGGTGGGATGTCTGGCCATCGCGGGCCGGAGAATCACGGCGGAGGGCCGGCCGACTGACGCGGCGCGATTCCCGCCCCCGCCAATTCCTGGGTGGCGGAGAATTTGGCCCACGGCTGGGGCGGGATTGACGCCGGCCCCGGGCGATTCTCCGATATCCCAGGGGTCAGAGAATTCCGCCCCTGGTCACTGAAGGTAACCATGCAGGTACAGGCAGGTGGTAAAGAAGACAAATGGTCTGCTGGTCTTCATGACGAAGGATTCGAGTACAGGAGCAGGGATAACTTGCTGTCATTATACAGGGCCATGGCAAGGCCATACCTGGAATATTGTGAGCAGTTTTGGTCTCCTTATCTGAGGAAGGAAGTTCTATCCATGGAGTGAGTGCAGCAAACGTTTACCAGACTGATTCCTGGGATGGCAGGTCTGACATACGAGGCTCGATTGTATTGGTTAGACTTGTATTCGCTGAAGTTCAGAAGAATGCGGGGGGGATCGCATAGAAAGCTGTAAAATTCTAACAGGACAGGACAGGGCATATGGATGTTCTCGAAGCTGGGTGTGTCCAGAACCAGGTGTCATAGACTGAGGATACGGGGTAGACAATTTAGGACAGAGACGAGGAGAAATGCCTTCACCCAGAGAGTGGTGAGCCTGTGGAATTCGTTACCACAGGCAGTAGTTGAGGCCAAAACATAGTATGTTTTCAAGAAGCAGTTAGATACAGCACTTAGGGCGAAGGGGATCTAAAGATATGGGGCGAACCGGAATAGGCTATCGAGTTGGATGATCAGCCATGATCATAATGAATGGCAGAGCGGGATTGAAGAGCCGAATGGCCTCCTTCTGCTCCTTTTTTGTCGACACTACATATGTTTCTAAGACTCATTCTCGTCAACGTCTGGGTACACTTTCTAAAGAGATAATATAGAACCTGAAGTGCGATTTCCAGAACCGCACCCAATTTTCCATTTCAGGGAGAACCAGTTATTTATCAACGGTCACCAATAATTTCTCTCTTTTGTATCATGCACATGTGTTCTGAAGCCCACCAAATTGTATGTTTTAATAATCACTTTAACAGCTACAGTAAACGGATTTTGCCCAAATAGTTCAGGTCTATTTGTTCTTTCATGCAGTTTAAACTTTAAGTGAATTATTTATTTTGTGAGGGCAGAGAGAAGCACATTGACATTTCCAATGAACAAGAAGGAATGTGAAAACCTGACGAGTGTAACGAATTTCTTTTCTGCCCCAAATATGCAAAGTTAATTATAAATACATTCGTCAAGATTCAATGCATTTTCTTTGTATCTATGTGTGAGAGTGCTTGCCGGTTCCTTTCACCGATCTCTAATCCCCGAAATGGTGAAGACCTTGGACTACCCCGTGCTCTGTATCCCTGATAAACATTAGAACATAAGAACATTAGAACGATGAGCAAGAGTAGGCCATCTGAACTTTCGAGTCTGCTCCTCCATTCAATGAGAGCATGGCTGATCTTTTGTGAACTCAGCTCCACTTTCCCGCCCGAACACCATAACCCTTTATTCCTTTATTCTTCAAAAAACTATCTTTATCTTGAAAACATTTAATGAAGGAGCCTAAACTGATTGACTGGGCAGGGAATTCCATCGATTCACGACCCGTTGGGTGAAGAGATTCCTCCTAACCTCAGTCCTAAATCTACTTTTACCCAATAGCAGCAGAGAGATAGAGGAACAGATTGGGCGGCAGATCTTGGAAAGGTGCAGAAGTAACAGAGCTGTTGTCATGGGTGACTTCAACTTCCCTAATATTGACTCGAACCTCCTTAGTGCAAATGTTTGGATGGAGCAGATTTTGTCAGGTGTGTACAGGAAGGATTCCTGACTCAATATTCATATAGGCCGACTAGGGGTGGGAGGCAATATTGGACTTGGTGCTCGGCAACGAACCAGGCCAGGTGTCAGATGTCTCGGTGGGAGAGGATTTCGGTGACAGTTACCACAACTCCTTGCCCTTTACCATAGTCAAGGAGAGGGATAGGGACACACAGTATGGGAAGGTATTTAATTGGGGGAGGGGAAATTATACTGCTATTAGACAGGAGCTGAGGAGCATAAAGTGGGAACATTTTTTCTTTGGGACATGCACAACAATAATGTGGGGATTGTTTAAGGAGCACTTGCTGAGAGTGCTGAATAGTTTTGTTCCACTAAGACGAGGAAAGAATGGTAAGGTGAAGGAGCCTTGAATGACAAGAGAAGTGGAACTTCTAGTCAAGGGGAAGAAGGAAGCTTACGTAAGTTTGAGGAAGCAAGGATCTGACTCAGCTCCAGAGGGTTACAAGGTAGCCAGGAAGGAACTCAAAAATGGACTGAGGTGAGCTAGAAGGGGGCATGAAAAAGCCTTGGCGGGAAGGAATAAGGAAAACACCAATGCGTTCGACACTTATGTGAGAAATGAGAGGATGATCAGAGTGAGAGTCGGGCCGATCGGGGATAGTGGAGGGAACTTGTGCCTAGAGTCTGAAGAGATGTGGGAGGCCCTAAATGAACACTTTGCTTCAGTATTCACTGGAGAGAAGGACCTTGCGGCCCATGAGAACAGTGTGAACCAGGTTAATATTAAGAAGGAGGATGTGCTGGAAATTTTTTTAAGCATCAGGATATCAGGATAGATAAGTCCCCTGGGCCTGACGGGATATACGCAAGGTTACTACCCGAAGCGAGGGAGGAGATTGTTGCACCGTTGGCGATGATCTTTGTGTCCTCACACTCCACTGGATGATTGGACGGAGGCGAATGTTGTTCCCCTGTTTAAGAAAGGAAATAGGGAAATCCCTGGGAATTACAGACCCATTAGTCTTATGTCTGTGGTGAGCAAAATATTGGAAGGATTCTGAGAGATGGGATTGAGGATTATTTAGAAAAACATAGTTTGCTTCTAGATAGTCAGCATTACTTTCTGAGGGGCACGTCATGCCTCAAAAGCCTCATTGAATTGTTTGTGGATGTGACGAGACACATTGATGAAGGTCGGGCAGTGAATCTGGTGTATATTGATTTCAGTAAGGCACTTGATAAAGTCCCCCATGGTACGTTCATTCAGAAAGTTAGGGGGCGGGGCAGCACAGTGGCACAGTGGTTAGCATTGCTGCCTACGGCGCTGAGGACCTGGGTTTGAATCCCGGCCCTGGGTCACTGTCTGTGTCTGCGTGGGTTTCGCCCCCACAACCCAAAGATGTGCAGGTTAGGTGGATTGGCCACGTTAAATTGCCCCTTATTTGGAAAAAATAATTGGGTACTCTAAATTAATTTAAAAACAAGAAAGCTAGGGGCATGCGTACAGGGAAGTTTGGCTGTCTGGAAACAGAATTGGCTGGCCATAAGAAGAGAGCGAGTGGTAGTGGGTGGAAATTATTCCGCCTGGAGGTTGGTGACCAGTGTCCCGCAAGGATCTGTTCTGGGACCTCTGCTCTTTATGTTTTTTATAAATGAATTGGATGAGGCAGTGGAAGGGTGGATTATAAGGTTGCCGAAGACAGGAAGGTTAGTGGAGTTATAGACAGTGTTGAGGGTTGTTGCAGGTTACAACAGGACATTGACAGGTTGCAGGGCTTGGCTGAGAAGTGGCAGATGGAGTTCAACCTTGATAAATGTGAAATGATTCATTTTGGGAGATCGAATTTGAATGCTGGATACAGGGTTAAAGGCAGGATTCTTGGAAGTGTGGAGGAACAGAGGAATCTCGGGGTCCTCGCACATAGATCCTTCAAAGTTGCCATCCAGTTTGATCGGATTGTTAAGAAGGCGTATGGTGTGTTGGCTTTCATTAACAGGGGGATTAAGTTTAAGAGCCGCGAGGTTTTGCTGCCGCTTTATAAAACTCTAGTTAGATTTAGCAGGATGCTGCCTGGACTGGAGGGCATGTCTTATGAAGAAAGGTTGAGGGAGCTAGGGCTTTTCTCGCTGGAGCGAAGAAGGCAGAGAGGTGACTTGATAGAGGGTACAAGGTGATGAGAGGCATGGATATAGTGGATAGCCAGAGACATTTCCCCAGGGCTGTCATGAGGGGACATAATTTTCAGGTGATTGGAGGAAGATATAGAACAAAGAAAGAAAATTACAGCACAGGAACAGGCCCTTCGGCCCTCCCAACCTGTGCCGATCCAGATCCTTTATCTAAACCTGTCGCCTATTTTCCAAGGATCTACTTCCCTCTGTTCCCCGCCCGTTCATATATCTGTCTAGATGCACCTTAAATGATGCTATCGTGCCCGCGTCTACCACCTCTGCTGGCAAAGTGTTCCAGGCATCCGCCACCCTCTGCGTAAAAATCTTTTCACGCACATCTCCCTTAAACTTTCCCCCTCTCACCTTGTAATCGTGACCCCTTGTAATTGACACCCCCACGCTTGGAAAAAGCTTGTTGCTATGCACCCTGTCCATACCTGTCATAATTTTGTGCACCTCAATCAGGTCCCCCCTCAACCTCCGTCTTTCCAACGAAAACAATCCTAATCTACTCAACCTTTCTTCATTGCTAGCACCCTCCATAGCAGGCAACATCCTGGTGAACCTCCTCTGCACCCTCTCTAAAGCATCCATATCCTTCTGGTAATGTGGCGACCAGAACTGCACGCAGTATTCCAAATGTGGCCTAACCAAAGTCCTATACAACTGTAACATGACCTGCCGTCTCTTGTACTCAATACCCCGTCCGATGAAGGCAAGCATGCTGTATGCCTTCTTGACCACTCTATCGACCTGCGTTGCCACCTTCAGGGTACAATGGACCTGAACTCCCAGATCTCTCTGTACATCAATTTTCCGCAGGCCTCTTCCATTGACCATATAGTCTGCTCTTTGGATTGGATTGGATTTGTTTATTGTCACGTGTACCGAGGTACAGTGAAAAGTATTTTTCTGCAAGCAGCTCAGCAGATCATTCAGTACATGGAAGAAAAGGGAATTAAACAAAATTCAAGAAAATACATGACAATACATAATAGGGCAACACAAGATATACAATGTAACTACATAAGCATTGGCATCGGTTGAAGCATACAGGATGTAGTGTTAATGAGGTCAGTCAATAAGAGGGTCATTTAGGAGTCTGGTGACAGTGGGGAAGAAGCTGTTTTTGAGTCTGTTCGTGCATGTTCTCAGACCTCTGAATCTCCTGCCCGATGGAAGAAGTTGGAAAAGTGAGTAAGCCGGGTGGGAGGGATCCTTGATTTTGCTGCCCGCTTTACCCCGGCAGCGGGAGAAATTGGTTCTTGAATTGGATCTTCCAAAATGCATCACCTTGTATTTGCCTGGCTTGAACTCCATCTGCCGTTTCTCTGCCTAACTCTCCAATCTATCTATATTTTGCTATATTCTCTGACAGTCCCCCTCGCTATCTGCAAATCCACCAATCTTAGTATAGACATAGACATAGAACAGTACAGCACAGAACAGGCCCTTCGGCCCTCGATGTTGTGCCGAATCATGATCACCCTACTCAAACCCATGTATCCACCCTATACCCGTAACCGAACAACTCCCCACTTAACCTTACTTTTTTAGGACACTACGGGCAATTTAGCATGGCCAATCCACCTAACCCGCACATCTTTGGACTGTGGGAGGAAACCGGAGCACCCGGAGGAAACCCACGCAGACACGGGGAGGACGTGCAGACTCCGCACAGACAGTGACCCAGCCGGGAATCGAACCTGGGACCCTGGAGCTGTGAAGCATTTATGCTAACCACCATGCTACCGTGCTGCCCACTTGCCCATCTGCAAACTTGCTAATCAGACCACCTATACCAGGGATGGGCAAACTACGGCCCATGCGGCCCGCCTAAGGTCTTTATGCGGCCCACCAAGTCATTAAAAAAAAAAACATTTTAAAATTTTTCTTTTTAATTTTTAATTTTTTTTAAGGTTAATGGGGGGGGGCTGTTGGGTTACTTACTGGTATAGGGTGGATATGTTGACTTGAGTAGGGTGATCATTGCTCGGCACAACGTCGAGGGCCGAAGGGCCTGTTCTGTGCTGTACTGTTCTATGTTCTATATGAGGCGCCCAGAATCATAACCGGGTGAAGTAATTATTTTACTTAATATACTATGCGGCCATTTAAAATTGTGAATTTCTGAATGTGGCCCTTGCACGGAAAAGTTTGCCCACCCCTGACCTATACCATCTTCCAGATCATTTATGTATATCACAAACAACAGTGGTCCGAGCAGGGATCCCTGTGGAACGCCTTTCTCCATTTTGAGATACTCCCTGCCACCACTACTCTCTGTCCCCTGTTGCCCAGCCAGTTCTTATCCATCTAGCTAGTAGACTCTGCACCCCATACGACTTCACTTTTTTCATCAACATGCCATGGGAAACTTTATCAAACGCCTTACTGAAGTCCATGTATATGACATCTGCAGCCCTTCCCTCATCAATGAACATTGTCAGTTCCTCAAATAATTCTATTGGCTTTAGAACATAGAACAGTGCAGCACAGAACAGGCCCTTCGGCCCTCAATGTTGTGCCGAGCCATGATCACCCTACTCAAACCCACGTATCCACCCTATACCCGTAACCCAATAACCCCCCCCCCCCTTAACCTTACTTTATTAGGACACTACGGGCAATTTAGCATGGCCAATCCACCTAACCCGCACATCTTTGGACTGTGGGAGGAAACCGGAGCACCCAGAGGAAACCCACGCACACAGGGGGAGGACGTGCAGACTCCACACAGACAGTGACCCAGCCGGGAATCGAACCTGGGACCCTGGAGCTGTGAAGCATTTATGCTAACCACCATGCTACCCTGCTGCCCCCGGCTTTGTAAGACATGACCTTCCCTGCACAAAACCATGTCGCCTATCACTGATAAGTCTATTTTCTTCTAAATGTGAATAGATCATATCCCTCAGTACCTTCTCCAACAGTTTTTCTACCACTGACGTCAAGCTCACAGGTCTATAATTCCCTAGATTATCCCTGCTACCCTTCTTAAATAAAGGGATAACTAGCAATTCTCCAGTCGTCCGGGACCTCACCCGTGCTCAAGAATGCTGCAAAGGCATCTGTTAAGGCCCCAGCTATTTCGTCCCTCGCTTCCCTAAGTAACCTGGGATAGATCCCATCCGTTCCTGGGGACTTGCCACCTTAATGCCTTTTAGAATACCCAAAACATCCCCGTTCTTTATGACGACTTGACTTAAAGTATTTAAACATCCATCCCTAGCCTCAACATCCGTCTTGTCCCTCTCCTTGGTGAAAACCGATGCAAAGTACTCATTAAGAATCTCACCCATTTCCTCTGAGTCCACGCATAAATTCCCTCTTTTGTCTTTGAGTGGGCCAATCCTTTCTCTAGTTACCCTCTTGCTCCGTATATACAAATAAAAGGCTTTGGGATTTTCCTTAACCCTGTTAGCCAAAGATATTTCATGACCCCTTTTAGCCCTCTTTATAGCGCGTTTGAGATTTGTCCTACTCTCCCGATATTCGTCCAAAGCTTCAGCAGTTTTGAGTCGCCTCGATCTTATGTATGCTTTCTTTTTCATCTTAGATAGTCTCACAATTCCACCCATCATCCATGGTTCCCTAATCTTGCCATTTCTCTCCCTCATTTTCACAGGGACATGTCTGTCCTGCACTCTAATCAACCTTTCCTTAAAAACTCCCACATTTCAAATGTGGATTTAGCCGTAAACAGCTGCTCCCAGTGCACATTCCCTAGCTCCTGCCGAATTTTGTTATACTCGGCCTTTCCCCAATTTAGCACTCTTCCTTTAGGACCACTGTAGGCTTTGTCCATGAGTATTCTAAAACTTATGGAATTGTGATCGCTATTCCGAAAGTAATCACCAACTGAACCTTCAACCACCTGGCCGGGATCATTCCCCAAAACCAGGTCCAGTATGGCCCCTTCCCGCGTTGGACTATTTACATACTGCTCTAAAAAAAAACTCTCCTGGATGCTCCTTACAAACTCTGCTCCATCTACGTCTCCAACACTACACGAGTCCCATTCAATGTTGGGGAAGTTAAAATCTCCCATCACAACCACCCCATTGCTCCTACATTTTTCTATAATCTGTCTGCATAGTTGTACTTCTACATCATGCTAGCTTTTGGGAGGCCTGTAGTAAAGTCCCAGCAATGTTACTGCACCCTTCCTATTTCTTAGCACCACCCATATTGCCTCACTACTCGAAACCTCTATCGTGCCCTCCTTCATCACAACTGTGATATCATCTCTGACTAGTAATGCAACTACTCCCCCCCTTCTACCTCCCTCTCTATCCCTCCTGAAGCATCTATACACTTGGATATTCAGTTACCAGTCTTGCCCTTCCTTCAACCAAGTCTCAGTAATACCAATAACATCATATTCCCAGGTACTAATCCAAGCCCTAAATTCATCTGCCTTACCTGCTGCACATCTCGCATTAAAACAGATGCACCTCAGACCACCTGCCCCTTTATGTTCATCATCTCTTCCCTGTCTACTCTTCCCTTTAGTCACATTGATTTTATTATCTAGTACCTTACTGGCTTTAGTTGCTGCCTCTTTATTGACCTCTAACTTCCTAATCTGGTTCCCACCCCCCTGCCACATTAGTTTAAACCTCCCCAACAGTGTTAACAAAAGCACCCCCGAGAATATTGGTTCAGGTCCTGCCCAGGTGTAGACCATCCGGTTTGTAATGGCCCCACCGCCCCCAGAACCAGTTCTAATGTCCCAAAAATCTGAACCCCTCCCTCCTGCACCATCTCTCAAGCCACGTATTCATTCTGACTATTATTGAATTTCTACTCTGACTGTCTCGTGGCACTGGCAGCAATCCTGAGATTACTACCTATGAGATCCTACTTTTTAACTTATCTCCTAACTCCCTAAATTCTGATTGTACGACCTCATCCAGTTTTCTACCTATATCGTTGGTGCCTATATGCACCACGACAACTGGCTGTTCACCCTCCCCCTTCGGTATGTCCTGCAGCCGATCTGAGACATCCCTGACCCGTGCACCCGGGAGGCAACATACTATTCCGGAGTCTAATTTCGACCACAGAAACGCCTGTCCACTCACGTTACGACGGAATCTCCTATGACTATAGCCCTGCCAGTCTTTTTCACGCCCTTCGGTGCAGCAGAGCCAGCCACGGTGCCATGAGCCTGGCTACTACTGCCTTCCCCTGGTGAGTCATCTCCCCCAACAGTGTTCAAAATGCTTTACCTGGTTTGGCGAGAAATGACCGCAGCGGATACTTGCACTGCCTTCCTGCTCTTTCTCTGCCTTTTGGTCACCCATTCCTTGTCTCCCTCTCCAATCCTAATCTGCGGTGTGACCAACTCACTGAACGTGCTATCCACGACCTCCTCAGCATTGCGGATGCTCCAAAGTGAGTCCATCCGCAGCTCCAGAACCGTCATGCGGTCTAACAGGCGCTCCTGCTGGACACACCCCACACATGAAGGAGTCAGGGGCATCGGCCGCATCCCTGGAACTCCCACATTGAGCATGAGAAGCATAACATGGGTCTGGGATCTCCTGCCATTTTTACACTTTACCTTAACTGATTACAAATATAATGTCAAATAATGAATTAGTGAAAGGAATAACGATTTTACTTACCAATCACAATACTCGCCAACACACGCAAAGTTAGATTTCTCCCAGCTACTGCTAATTGGAGCAATTTCCTTACCAGCCAATCAGGTCACTGCTTTGCTGTGATGTCACTCTTCAAGGTCAGATTTTAAAGTTTTTAAGAAGGTAAACTTACCTTCCCAACAGGCTCCTGACCACTGCTCCCGCCGAGAATCTGAAAGCCGCTGCTCCTTATCACCAGTCTTTCTTTTTTGGTTAGAGGAGGAGGGCGGGTGGGAGACACTACACGTGTAGTGTC
Source organism: Scyliorhinus canicula (assembly GCF_902713615.1). Taxonomy (NCBI): domain Eukaryota; kingdom Metazoa; phylum Chordata; class Chondrichthyes; order Carcharhiniformes; family Scyliorhinidae; genus Scyliorhinus; species Scyliorhinus canicula. Next base: position 79,325 of record NW_024055461.1, read on the forward strand.
TCGGGTTCTGCCGAATATAGCTGCATGATAATATACTTAAGTTACATCATTCCAACAGATATTTATATTGTTCATGAAACAGTTCATTTATATCCAGATTATCCAAAATTTATACAATCTTAAAGGTGTGGAACGAATCTCACATCATCGTCTTTTATTGCCAATAACCCAGTCCCAACCAATCCAATCATCCAGAAGGGAAAACTGCTTCTAAACCATTCACACAGAGAGTGGTTCTGATCTGGTCTGCACGGCCTGGGACACTGGTGCAGGCAGATGCTACAGTGGTTTCACAGGGAATGGTAGGAGTGACATAAATCAAATGTATCTCTCCAGGGAAAGGGCGCCCCAGTCGGATAGAATGATCTGCTCATCTATAGAGAGGCTGAGGTCAAACGGAATAAATGTTCTCCTTCGGTACTTCACGCACTTATCAGGCTTTGGATGTCGTCTGGCTGTGAGATGATGTGGACCAACACCTGCAGGTTCCCTGTAAGTTCCCCACCACCGCCAGTATTCTCACTGTCATCCTTTCTATTCACTGTGTCCATGTGTGAACTCAGCGTCCGCTTCAGCTGACTGGTTACTTCACAGCATCAACTTCATTGTAAGTTCCAATCTGCCTGATCCTGGGCGCTGCCTGTGCTTTTCATATTGAAAACATCTGTGTTGCACCCAATAATAACTGACGCACATTTCATAATTAGAGGGAGGTGTAGCTTTTTTGAGGTTGCATTGCAATTATTGTTAAAAGCGGCTCAGCCACGTGTTTGCTTTCTGGCCTCTCACTGGGGAAAGACATAGACATAGAACAGTACAGCCCCTTCGGCCCTCAATGTTGTGCCGAGCCATGATCACCCTACTCAAACCCACATATTCACCCTATACCCGTAACCCAACAGCCCTCCCCCTTAACCTTACATTTATTAGGACACTACGGGCAATTTAGCATGGCCAATCCACCTAACCCGCACATCTTTGGACTGTGGGAGGAAACCGGAGCACCCGGAGGAAACCCACGCACACAGGGGGAGGACGTGCAGACTCCACACAGACAGTGACCCAGCCGGGAATCGAACCTGGGACCTTGGAGCTGTGAAGCATTGATGCTAACCACCATGCTACCGTGAGGCCCCCTTCCCAGTTCTATTCCAGATCTGCACAATAACTGACCTATCACACTGTCAATTATTCACAACTTAAATAGTGGAATACTGCATGAAGGATATTTACTTTATCCAGTATCTGATTTTATAATTTAGGAACAAGTTTGTTTACTCAGCAAATTTCTAAATCCGTGTTGTGTTTTGCACATGAAACCCAGTTCCCCATATCCCCAAGCACACTTCCTCACACTCTATCTCTCCCTTGCACTCTCTCCCTCTCTCACACTCTCTCCCTCTCTCATCCTCACTCTCTCACGCTATCCCTCTCTCACGCTCTCTCCCTCTCTCACACTCTCTCCATCTCAACAATCCCTCCCTCTCTCACACTCTCCCCCTCTCCCATAGTGTCTCCCTCTCTCACACTCTTCCCCTCTCCCACAGTGTCTCCCTCTCTCACACTCTCTTCCACTCTCACACTCTCTCCCGCTCTCAGACTCTCTCCCTCTCTCACACTCACTCCCGGTCTAACACACTCTCCCTCTCCCACACTCTCTCCCTCTCCCACACTGTCTCCCTCTCCAACACTCTCTCCCTCTCTCACACTCTCCCTCTATCACACTCTCTCCCTCTCTCACACTCTTTCCCTCTCTCATCCTCACTCTCTCACGCTATCCCTCTCTCACGCTCTCTCCCTCTCTCACACTCTCTCCATCTCAACAATCCCTCCCTCTCTCACACTCTCCCCCTCTCCCATAGTGTCTCCCTCTCTCACACTCTCCCCCTCTCCCACAGTGTCTCCCTCTCTCACACTCTCTTCCACTCTCACACTCTCTCCCGCTCTCAGACTCTCTCCCTCTCTCACACTCACTCCCGGTCTAACACACTCTCCCTCTCCCACACTCTCTCCCTCTCCCACACTGTCTCCCTCTCCCACACTGTCTCCCTCTCCAACACTCTCTCCCTCTCTCACACTCTCCCTCTATCACACTCTCTCCCTCTCTCACACTCTCTCCCTCTCCCACACTGTCTCCCTCTCCAACACTCTCTCCCTCTCTCACACTCTCCCTCTCCCACACTCTCTCCCTCTCTCACACTCTCTCCCTCTCCCACACTCTCTCCCTCTCCAACACTCTCACCCTCTCTCACATTCTCCATCTCTCACACTCTCTCCCTCTCTCACACTCTCTCCCTCTCCCACACTCTCTCCCTCTCCAACACTCTCTCCCTCTCTCACACTCTCCCTCTCTCACACTCTCCCTCTCTCACACTCTCTCCCTCTCTCACACTCTCTCCATCTCTCACACTCTCTCCCTCTCCCACACTCTCTCCCTCTCTCACACTCTCTCCCTCTCCCACACTCTCTCCCTCTCTCACACTCTCCCTCTCTCACACCCTCTCCCTTTCTCACACTCTCCCTCTCTCACACTCTCTCCCTCTCTCACACTCTCTCCATCTCTCACACTCTCCCTCTCTCACACTCTCTCCCTCTCCCACACTCTCTCCCTCTCTCACACTCTCCCTCTCCCACACTCTCTCCCTCTCTCACACTCTCTCTCTCTCCCACACTCTCTCCCTCTCCAACACGCTCTCCCTCTCTCACACTCTCCCTCTCTCACACTCTCTCCCTCTATCACACTCCCTCTCTCACACTCTCTCCATCTCTCACACTCTCTCCCTCTCTCACACTCTCTCCATCTCTCACACTCTCTCCATCTCTCAGACTCTCTCCATCTCTCCTCTCTCCCTCTCCCACACTCCCTCCCTCTCACACTCTCCCCTCTCTCACACTCTCCCTCTCTCACACTCTCTCCCCTCTCTCACACTCTCTCCATCTCTCACACTCTCTCCCCCTCTCACATTCTCCCTCTCTCAATCTCTCCCTATCACACACTCTTCCCTCTCTCACACTCTCCCTCTCCCACACTCTCTCCCTCTCAAACTCTCTCCCTCTCCCACACTCTCTCCCTCTCCAACACGCTCTCCCTCTCTCACACTCTCCCTCTCTCACACTCTCTCCCTCTCTCACACTCTCCATCTCTCACACTCTCTCCCTCTCTCACACTCTCTCCATCTCTCACACTCTCCCTCTCTCACACTCTCTCCATCTCTCACACTCTCTCCATCTCTCACACTCTCTCCATCTCTCACACTCTCTCCCTCTCCAACACTCTCTCCCTCTCTCACACTCTCTCCCTCTCTCACACTCTCTCCATCTCTCACACTCTCTCCCTCTCTCACACTCTCTCCATCTCTCACACTCTCTCCATCTCTCAGACTCTCTCCATCTCTCACACTCTCTCCCTCTCCAACACTCCCTCCCTCTCACACTCTCTCCCTCTCTCACACTCTCTCCATCTCTCACACTCTCTCCCTCTCTCACACTCTCCCTCTCTCACACTCTCTCCCTCTCCCACACTCTCTCCCTCTCTCACACTCTCCCTCTCCCACACTCTCTCCCTCTCTCACACTCTCTCCCTCTCCAACACGCTCTCCCTCTCTCACACTCTCCCTCTCTCACACTCTCTCCCTCTCTCACACTCTCCATCTCTCACACTCTCTCCCTCTCTCACACTCTCTCCATCTCTCACACTCTCTCCCTCTCGGACACTCTCTCCATCTCTCACACTCTCTCCATCTCTCACACTCTCTCCATCTCTCACACTCTCTCCCTCTCCAACACTCTCTCCCTCTCTCACACTCTCCCTCTCTCACACTCTCTCCCTCTCCCACACTCTCTCCATCTCTCACACTCTCTCCCTCTCTCACACTCTCTCCATCTCTCACACTCTCTCCCTCTCTCACACTCTCTCCCGCTCTCAGACTCTCTCCCGCTCTCAGACTTTCTCCCTCTCCCACACTCTCTCCATCTCTCACACCCTCTCCCTCTCTTACACTCTCCCCCTCTCCCACAGTGTCTCCCTCTCTCACACTCTCTCACACTCTGACACTCTCTCCCGCTCTCAGACTCTCTCCCACTCTCACACTCTCTCCCTGTCTCACACTCTCTCCCTCTCCCACACTGTCTCCCTCTCCCACACTCTCTCCCCCTCTCACACTCTCTCCTTCTCTCACACTCTCTTCCTCTCCTACACTGTCTCCCTCTCCCACACTGTCTCCCTCTCTCACACTCTCCACCTCTCACACTCCCCCTCTCTCACAGTGTCTCACTCTCTCAGAATCTCTCACTCTCTCACCCTCCCTCTCTCACCCTCCCTCTCTCACACTCTCCCCCTCTCTCACACTCTCCCCCTCTCTCACCCTCCCTCTCTCACACTCTCTCCCTCTCTCACACTCTCTACCTCTCTCACACACTGCCCCCCTCACACCCTCGCCCTCTCTCACACTGTCCCTCTCGCGCACTCTAACCCTCTCTCACACTCTCCCTCTCTCACACCCTCTCCTTCTCTCACACTCTGTCCCCTCTCACACACCCTCCCTCTCTCACACACCCTCTCTCTCTCACACTGTCCCTCTCTCACACTCTGTCCCTCTCTCACACTCTCCCCCTCTCTCTCCCTCCCTCTCTCACACTCTCTCCCTCTCTCACACTCTCTACTTCTCTCACACACTGTCCCCCTCTCACACCCTCGCCCTCTCTCACACTGTCCCTCTCGCGCACTCTAACCCTCTCTCACACTCTCCCTCTCTCACACCCTCTCCGTCTCTCACACTCTGTCCCCTCTCACACACCCTCCCTCTCTCACACCCTCTCTCTCTCACACTCTGCCCCTCTCGCACACTCTAACCCTCTCTCGCACTCTCTTGGTCTCTCCCCTTTCGCTCTCTCTTGTACTCACTCCCTCTCTTGCACTCTCACCCTCTCTCACACTCTCCCCTCTCACACTCTCTCCCTCTGACACATTCTCTACCTCACTCACCCTCCCTCTCTCCCACTCTCTCCCTCTCTGCCTCTCTGTCTCCCTCTCAGACTCTCTCCTTCTCTTACACTATCTCCCGGTCTAACACACTCTCCCTGTCTCACTCACTCTCCCTTTCTCACACTCTCTCCCTCTCTCACACTCCCTCCATCTCTCACACTCCCTCCATCCCTCACACTCCCTCTCTCAAATTACTGCCTCTCTCATACTTTCTTCTTCATTGATACTCACTCCCACTCTCCCATTCTCTGTGACACATTTCCTCTTGTCTCACACTTACCCCCCTCTCACATTCTGTCCTCCTCTCACACTCTCCCCCTGCCTCTCTCTCCCTCCCTTCATGCCTCCCTCCCTCCCTCTCTCACACCTCCTTTATACACTTTCTCTCACACTCAGTCCCTCTCTCACACTCTCCCCTCCATCTCTCTCTCTCTTTCTTCATGCCTCCCTTCCTCTCGCACATCTCCGTTAGACACTTTCACACTCTGTTCCTCTCTCACACTCTCTCCATCCCTATATCTCTATCCCTCCATGCCTCCCTCCATCTCACACAACTCCCTCACTGACACTTCCTCTCACTCTCTTTCCCTCTCTCACACTTACCCTCTCTCACACTTTCTCTCTCTCACACATTCTCTCGCACACTCTCCCCCTCATACTTTCTCTCACAATCTTTCCCTCTCCCACTCCCTCAGTCACTCAGTCGCTCTCTCCTTTCCTTATGTCTAAGATTATGTTGGTATTTTATCCACCATCCTTCTCACACACTCTGCCTCCATCATCCGCTCACCCACTCGCTCTCCACTCTCTGCTTCCCATTCTCTCAGACAATCTACCTTCTTCTCTCGTTTTATCCTTTATTTCTCCCACCCACTTTCTCTACCATTCTATCTCCTCCCACCCTCTCTCTCACCCTTTCTTCTATCAGTACATCTCATAGACCAGTTCTCTCTTCCTCCACATCTCACCCCACCTCTCTCCCAGTTTAAGTCTGTGTATCAGATGGTCGGCCGGTATCAGTTAGAGACGGGGTATTAGTTTTCACAGCTGTATATGTTTTAATGCTGCTCTCTGAGGTGCTGAGTTTGAATGTGCTGCAGCCTTTGAGTTTTCTGAGGTTCCAATGATTCTAAGTATTTTCTTAGTTTGAGGGGCTGAATCAGATTTAGATATGGGATCACATATTTTGTGCTTTGAAAGTTCCAGATTTTGGAGACATTGAAATTTGCTACTTATGCTCAGACAGAACATACTGACATCAAATAAAGGAATGGTCTCAGATAGAGGCAGCTACACCCCAGAGTGCAGTGGAACCACCCAGATAAACACACTGACAATTGGAACTGAATCACTGAATGGTCACAGTTACAGAGGCAGCTACACCCCAGAGTGCAGTGGAACCACCCAGCGAAACACACTGACATTGGAACTGAATCACTGAATGGTCACAGTTACAGAGACAGCTACACCCCAGAGGGCAGTGGAACCAGCCAGAGAAACACACGGACAATTGGAACTGAATCACTGAATGGTCACAGTTACAGAGACAGCTAAACCCCAGAGTGCAGTGGAACCACCCAGAGAAACACACTGACAATTGGAACTGAATCACTGAATGGTCACAGTTACAGAGGCAGCTACACCCCAGAGGGCAGTGGACCCACCCAGAGAAACACACTGACAACTGGAACTGAATCACTGAATGGTCACAGTTACAGAGGCAGCTACACCCCAGAGTGCAGTGGAACCACCGAGAGAAACACACTGACAATTGGAACTGAATCACTGAATGGTCACAGTGGTGTGAGGGTTATCACTGTAACTATCTGAGATCTAGAGATGGGACTGATGGTGTCTGAGTGGACAGCATCCTTTCTGTTAATGTTAGCTGAACAATGTGATCAACACAGTTCAGTGTTTGGAAAGTGGTCACTCACTCAAAAAATAATATTTTCTTTCACTGAACACAATATCGTAAGCTGTTTGTTCATATATTTCGAATCATAACTTGAACGATTTCACAACCTCAATATCCCTGAGGTGGTTCCCCAGGGTATAAATTAAATGCTTTGGGAATATATAACCTCGGAGTTTGAAAATGAAATGAAATTAAAATCGCTTATTTCAGACACAGAGACTGACAACAGCACGAAAGGACACATCACTTCACACTGACAATGCATCTTCCAATTCAAATGGTTGAGAAAATATTCTACCCAATCGTTGCTATCGTTGGTGTTTCTGGTAAGTGACTATCACCATTGAACTTGTGTTAATCTGTGTGTGAGCGGCTCTCTGATTTGAAACTCTGAGTGAAAATGTTTAATCCCGATCTCGTGCTCACTGTTATACAGACACCTGATCAACTACATAATTGTCAAATGTCTTTAAGCATGTCAATGGTTTGAATTCCTTCCATCAAATCACAATAAACCTCTGTTTGGTACTCACTGGATCTCTGACCGGTGAAGTTATTATATTGAGTTGGATCTTGTATAATGTTAAATAGGATCTCAGTGAAGGAAATTTATCTGATGGGAAGTTTAGGAAGAGAAAGAATTAAAGCGGACTGCGTGTGGGTAACTAACCAGAGTGGAATATCTGACAGCTGTGAGGAATGTTACTGGAAGTATCTGTTAGTGTAGAATTCTACTGAGTGTGGGTCTCTAACAAGAGTGGAATATCTGACAGCGGGAACAAGGATTACTGGAAGTATCTGTCAGTGTAGAATTGTACTGAGTGTGGGTCTCTCACCAGAGTGGAATATCTGATCTAATTATCTCTCTATTACTGGGACTATCTGTCCATGTGGAATTGTATTGTGTGTGGGTCAGTAACTGGACTGACATTAGTTGGATCTATTTTGAAATGATTTTATTGTATTTTATTGGTGAGTTGTCGCTCCATTCTGTGGAGTTCTCTCTGCGAGTTTTAACTTTGGAATAGGTTGAAAACAGGAGGAGTTTGAAAATGAAATGAAAATGAAAATCGCTTATTGTCACGAGTAGGCTTCAATGAAGTCACTGTGAAAAGCCCCTAGTCGCCATATTCCGACGCCTGTCCGGGAAGGCTGGTACGGGAATCGAACCGTGCTGCTTGGCCTGCTTGGTCTGCTTTAAAAGCCAGCGATTTAGCCCAGTGAGCTAAACCAGCCCCTAGTGAGCTAAACCATCCCGTTTGGCTGGGTTTTGAAGATATTTGATATTTATTGTATGAAGTGAAATGTCCCTATTTCTGTTTTCTACTGACCTATTCCAACAGGAACAAACATGACCCAAACTTCAATATTTCATAAAACCCACAACAGTACAGTATTCCATTGGTTTTGTGATATTTTCTCATTTCTATTCATTCTGAAATGAACTCACATGTTTGATCAATTTTTATGGGTGTTTTTAAACTGTGTTTCTGCTTCACACGATTTGTGAATCTATTTACCTGAACCCAGAAACCCCTCCTGTCCATTCAAACACTTGTTTTCCAAGGAGTGATTGGGGGACTTATTGTTCTGATCAAAATGCAGCAGCGGACACTGACTGTCGGGAAATTAATTTCCCATTGAAATACCCACTTTGCAAATTCATAATTACTGATAATGTGTTCCTGTAATTAGTTGTATTCTTCCTCTGTATTCACTATCACTCTCAATTTGATTTTGTCTGTAAATTGTGTAATTATCTTTCTGCTTCCCGATTCCATACTGATGATGGGAATGGTGAAGGAGAATGATCCCAGTGCTGATCCTTGTGGAACACCACCTCCCACCTCCCACCAATCAGCCTAAATCCCTTTGCCTCCTCTCCCTGTTTTGTGTGTGTGTCGCCAGCATGTGCCCATTCTGCTGCTGTGTCCCCTAACTCCACTGGCTCTGAGATTACTCATCAGTCTGTTATGTTGGATCTTACTGACGGCCTTTAGAAACTCAAATTGTTTAACATCTATTATACTACTCAGATTTATTATTTCTGATAGTTATTACAATAATTGGATGAAATGTGTCAGGAATGATGTTGACTTTGGAATATGTGGCGACTATTTAGTAGACTCTGTGTTACTGGATTTCTTTCACTCAGGCTTCTAATTCCATTTTTCCTACTGTTGACATTGTGACTGGAAGATTTTATTATATTCTGTTCTAAATTCAAGAATAACAGAGACCGACTTCTGCTTTTCAATTCTTTGGCAATTATTCTGATGGTGATCAGTGAGTAGATAATATTGTCTCTGCTGTTTCTCACTGTCTATTTTATGAATATTTGTTGCTGAAATCCATCTGCCTCCAGTAATCTCCCTCTACCCGGACCCCACCCTCTGGCCTCCTATCAGCTCTTGATCTTTTCATTGAGATCTGTCAGTGCGACATCGACCGTCTCAATTTCTCTGTGCCTCTCACCAACTCTATCCTGACTCACTCGAAACTTCTTCCAATCCTCTCTCTAATAGCCAACCCTGACCTAGTGACCTGAGCGACCCACAAGGGTGGTACCATTATTGTCTGGTGTACTGACTTATTCCTCACAGAGACTGACCGTCAACTCTCAGGCCCATCCTGCTACCTCCTCCTGAACCAGCAGCACACCACCAAACATCATGATATTGTTCCCAGGACACTCACTGACCTCTTTGGCTCTGGATATCCTCTGTCCACAGCCTCGGACATCATAGTCCCACAACCCCACACATCCTGCATCAACCTCCCGCTTCTACCTCCTTCCCAAAATCCACAAACAGGAAAGTCCCAGTAGACACATTATTTCGGCCTGTTCCAGCCCAGCAAGATCATTTCTTTCTCTCTTAATCCCATCCGCTTTATCCTGTTCTCTCCCTTCCCAATGACATTGGTTGGCACAGTGACACAGTGGTTTGCACTGCTGCCTCACAGCACCAGGGTCCCTGAATCAATTCCTACCTTTGGTGACTGTGTAGAGACTGCAGTTCTCCCCGTGTCTGCGTGGGTTTCCTCCGGGTGCCCAGGTTTCCTCCCACAGTCCAAAGATATGCCGGTTTGGTGGATTGGCCATGATAAATTGTGTTTAGTTTCCAAACAATTTAGATGAAGTCACTGGGTTATGGGGATGGGATGGTCTTAACTGGTGTTTACTTTCCAAGGGCCGGTGCAGACTTGATGGGCTGAATGGCCTCTTTTTGCACTATACATTCTATATTTCTATTTCTCCCATGATTATGAAGTGGGGAGGTCCTGCGTTTGTTTTATTTTTCCATTGATCGTGTAGGATTCAAATAAACCAGGAGTGGGGTCCAACCCCATCAGAAACCCAGTCCAGGGAACGGTCCAATCCGGGGTTTGGTCCAATAACTGAGCAGGGATGACAATCTCTGGTATGTTTGTATCCGGTTTGGGAAACCTGGCCGGCATGAGTGAATCCTGTAAATCAGACTAAATGAGAAATGTAACCTCTCCCAAAGGTGTCTGAATTATAAACATTTTCCTACAACTGCCATTAAACTGACAGGGCTGCAATCCACACTTTTCCTCCCATTCCCCATCTTTAACACTGGAGTTACATTTGGTACTTCCCTCTCTGCAATGTTAATCTCTGTGCCCACTCCTGTCCCAACACCCCCACCCACCCACTGTCGAGAATATTGATGCTGAGATTATGTTCAGACAGGGAGATTGATTATCCAGTAATTTCCCGCGTCTCTCCTTTCTCTCTCTGACAGTTCATTTACTGGGAATTGTGATTCTGTGTCGGGGGAAGTGTGGTCTCTCTACCTGCACCACTCGCTACCTGGTGGCCATGGCAACGGCGGATCTGCTGTATATTATCACTAAAGCCATACTGAACAGGATCAATGTTTATTACTTTCCCCTGAATTTCCTGTCCCTCACCCCTGTGTGCCGTGTTAAATCTGTCCTGCTGTCTGCAGCCAAGGACTGTTCTGTTTGGTTCACCCTCACTTTCTCCTTTGATCGATTTGTGGCCATTCGCTGCCAGAAACTGAAAACTAAATATTGTACCGGGAAAACTGCGGGTGTGGTTCTGTCCACAAGCAGCATCCTGCTCTGTGTGAAAAGCATCCCCCTGTACTTTATATATGAACCTGTGACGATAATCGACAATGTCCAATGGGGCTGTCATACAAAGAGCAGCTATTTCACTGACCCGGGATGGGTTGGATATTCCTGGTTTGATCAGGTTTTAACCCCATTGATCCCATTCTTCTCAATCCTGTTGACCAACGCCCTGACAGTCAGACATATTTTACTCACCAGTCGGGTCCGGAAGGCACTGAGGGCTCAGAGTCAGGGAGACAATCGCACAGATCCAGAGATGGAGAGCAGAAGGAAGTCAATGATTTTACTCTTCAGCATCTCCGGAGCTTTCATTCTCCTCTGGACCGTGTCTGTTATTAAATTTTTCTATCTGGATTTGTCAGATGTTTATTACCTCACCGATCCTCAATATAATTTGCAACAAGTCGGATTTATGCTGCGGGACTTAAATTGCTGCACAAACACATTTATTTATGTGGTGACTCAGTCCAGGTTCAGGGTGCAGATCAAGATCGCGGTGAAATATCCGGTTACATCAATTATTAAATTAATGAGTAAATCAACCTGACTGACAGCCTCTCAGCCAATCAGCAGCTCCAGCCGCTGACTGACAGCCTCTCAGCCAATCAGCAGCTCCAGCCTCTGACCGACAACCTCTCAGCCAACCAGCAGCTCCAGCCGCTGACTGACAGTCTCTCAGCCAAACAGCAGCATCAGCGTCTGACTGACAGCCTCTCAGCCAATCAGCAGCTCCAACCGCAGACACACAGCCTCTCAGCCAATCAGCAGCTCCAGCCGCTGACTGACAGCCTCTCAGCCAATCAGCAGCTCCAGCCGCTGATTGACAGCCACTCAGCCAATCAGCTGTGTGTGGGACACTGGCAGTGCTGGCTGTGGGGTGGCACTGGCAGTGCTGGCTGTGTGGGGGGAGCACTGGCAGTGCTGGCTGTGGCGGGGAGCACTGGCAGTGCTGGCTGTGGGGGAGGTGCACTGGCAGTGCTGGCTGTGGGGGGAACACCGGCAGTGCTGGCTGTGGGGGAGGTGCACTGGCAGTGCTGGTTGCGGGGGAGCACTGGCAGTACTGGCTGTGACGGTGAGCACTGGCAGTACTGGCGGTGACGGTGAGCACTGGTAGTGCTGGCTGTTGGGGGGGGGCACTGGCAGTGCTGGCTGTGGGAGGGCACTGGCAGTGCTGTCTGTGGGGAGGGGCACTGGCAGTGCTGGCTGTGGGGAGGGGCACTGGCAGTGCTGGCTGTGGGAGGGCACTGGCAGTGCAGAGTGTGGGTGGGAGCACTGGAAGTGCTGACTGGGGTTGGCTCTGGCAGCGTCGGCTGTGGGCGGGAGCACTGTCAGTGCTGGCTGTGGGGGGTGGCTCTTCCAGTGCTGGCTGTGGGGGAGCACTGGCAATGCTGGCTGTGGGGGAACACTAGCAGTGCAGGCTGTGGGGGGAGCACTGGTACTGATTGGTGTGGGGGAGGACTGGCAATGCTGGCTGTGGGGGAACACTAGCAGTGCAGGCTGTGGGGGGAGCACTGGTACTGATTGGTGTGGGGGAGGACTGGCAATGCTGGCTGTGGGGAATACTAGCAGTGCAGGATGTGGGGGGAGCACTGGTACTGATGGCTGTGGGGGAGCACTGGCAGTGCTGGCTGTGGGGGAGCACGAGCAGTGCTGGCTGTGGGCGGGGAGCACTGGCAGTGCTGGCTGTAGGGGAGCACTGGCATAGCTGCCTGTGGGGGAGCACTGGCAGTTCTGGCTGTGGGGAGGGAGCACTGACAGTGCTGGCTGTGGGGGGGGGGGGGCACTTGCAGTGCTGGCTGTCAGGGGAGCACTGGCAATGCTGGTGTAGCGACCGAAGTTGGGCATTCCCTCAATACAAAATGGAGGAATGCAAAGCTTGCAGGGTAAAATGGACAAAGTTTGCAGCACAAGCACGCCGCAACAAGCCACTGGGAATTCTGTCTGCTAAGAGAGCAGACAGCACCAAAACGAACATTCTGCATACTAATGAGCCAATCTCCGGGATAGTTAACATAGTAATGGAACGATCCCAGGGACAATGGACACAGATAGGGAAGTGATTGCAACAGTGTATGAGAAACCAGACACCCCGGCACCAGCGGGATTCGAAGACAAAGCACCTGAAGGCCCGCCCAGTAACCGAGGGACAGCCTCAGTATTGGGGTGATTCAAACAAATCGATTGGGAAGAGACCCAATCGATTCACAGCAGGAAAAGGGTCCGCCCAAAAGGGCGCGAAGCCCTAGGACCTATAAAAGACAGGTCCCAAACTTAGTTCGTTCTTCGAGACCAGCCCTCCTCTCTTGACCAGCCCTCTCGACCAGCCTTTACCGAAGAAGACCTTGACCGAGAGAGAGGAGAGGTTCGGACAGCAGCCACCAGCAAGTAAGTGTCTCACAACGATCGCTACCAGAGATAGACACTCCTGACCCCTTTTAACCCGTATCAACCTGAAGTCTGCGGACACAATGCAGAGCAAGAGGCCATTGTTCCCCTGATCCGGCAGTTCCTTATTCAGATAAGTATTGATCTATTTAGTGGTAGGAATAGAACATAGTTTAATCATCTTAGCATGTGCACGAGTAGTTTATAACTGTATTATAATAAACTCATTTGTTTGAACTTACTAATTGGTGTATGGTTTTATTGCTTTGAACTTGACCTTGAAACTTGAGGCGGTATCTTAACGATACCTGGCAACTCCAAAGCTAAGTAACGAAACAGAGCCAAATCGAGTGTGAAGCACAATCAACCAGAACGAGCAACACTGGCTGTCGGTAAGCACTGGCAGTGATGGCTGTGGGGCAGAACTGGCAGTGCTGGCTGTGGGGTGATAAAGCATAGAACACTACAGCGCAGTACGGGCCCTTCGGCCCTCGATGTTGCGCCGACCTGTGAAACCATCTGAAGCCTATCTGACCTACACTATTCAATTTTCATCCATATGTCTATCCAGTGACCACTTAAATGCCCTTAAAGTTGGCGAGTCTACTACTGTTGCAGGCAGGGCGTTCCACACCCCTACTACTCTCTGAGTAAAGAAACTGCCTCTGACATCTGTCCTATATCTAACACCCCTCAATTTAAAGCTACGTCCCCTCGTGTTGGTCATCACCATCCGAGGCAAAAGACTCTCACTGTCCACCCTATCTAACCCTCTGACTATCTTATATGTCTCTATTAAGTCACCTCTCAGCCTTCTCCTCTCTAACGAAAACAACCTCAAGTCCCTGAGCCTTTCCTCGTAAGACCTTCCCTCCATACCAGGCAACATCCTAGTGAATCTCCTCTGAACCCTTTCCAAAGCTTCCACATCCTTCCTATAATGTGGTGACCAGAACTTCACGCAGTACTCCAGGTGCGGCCGCACCAGAGTTATGTACAGCTGCAGCATGACCTTGTGGTTCCGAAACTCAATCCCCCTGCTGATAAAGCCTAGCACACCATATGCCTTCTTAACAGCCCTATTAACCTGGGTGGCAACTTTCAGGGATTTATGTACCTGGATGCCGAGATCTCTCTGTTCATCTACACTACCAAGAATCTTGCCATTAGCCCAGTACTCTGCATTCCTGTTACTCCTTCCAAAGTGAACCACCTCACACTTTTCCGCATTAAACTCCATCTGCCACCTCTCAGCCCAGCTCTGCAGCTTATCTATGTCCCTCTGTATCCTATAGCACTATCCTCAGCACTATCCACAACTCCACCGACCTTCGTGTCATCTGCAAATTTACTAACCCATCCTTCTACACCCTCTTCCAGGTCATTTATAAAAATGACAAACAGCAGTGGCCCCAAAACAGATCCTTGCGGTACACCACTAGTAGCTGAACTCCAGGATGAACATTTGCCATCAACCACCACCCTCTGTCTTCTTTCAGCTAGCCAATTACTGATCCAAACGGCTAAATCACCTTCAATCCCATACTTCCTTATTTTCTGCAATAGCCTACCGTGGGGAACCTTATCAAACGCCTTACTGAAATCCATATACACCACATCAACCGCTTTACCCTCATCCACCTGTTTGGTCACCTTCTCAAAAAACTCAATAAGGTTTGTGAGGCATGACCTACCCTTCACAAAACCGTGTTGACTATCGCTAATCAACTTGTTCTTTTCAAGATGATTATAAACCCTATCTCTTATAACCTTTTCCAACATTTTACGCACAACCGAAGTAAGGCTCACAGGTCTATAATTACCAGGGTTGTCTCTACTCCCCTTCTTGAACAAGGGGACAACATTTCCTATCCTCCAGTTTTCCGGCACTATTCCTGTCGACAAAGACGACATAAAGATCAAGGACAGAGGCTCTGCAATCTCCTCCCTGGCTTTCCAGCGAATCCTAGGATAAATCCCATCTGGCCCAGGGGACTTATCTATTTTGACATTTTCCAAAATTGCTAACACCTCCTCCTTTTGAACCTCAATTCTATCTAGCCTGGTCGACTGAACCTGAGTGTTCTCCTCAACAACATTGTCTTTCTCCAGTGTAAACACTGACGAAAAATATCCATTTAACGCTTCCCCTATCTCCTCTGATTCCACACACAACTTTCCACTGCTATCCTTGATTGGCCCTAATCTTACTCTAGTCATTCTTTTGTTTCTGATATACCTATAGAAAGCCTTAGGGTTTTCCTTGATCTTATCTGCCAACGACTTTTCGTGCCCTCTCCTCGCTCTTCTTAACTCTCCCTTTTAGGTCCTTCCTGGCTAACTTGTAACTCTCAAGTGCCCTAACTGAGCCTTCATGTCTCATCCTAACATAAGCCTTCTTCTTCCTCTTGACAAGTGCTTCAACTTCCTTAGTAAACCACGGTTCCCTTGCTCGACAACTTCCTCCCTGCCTGACAAGTACATACTTACCAAGGACACGCAGTAGCTGTTCCTTGAAAAAGCTCCACATTTCGATTGTACCCATCCCCTGCAGTTTCCTTCCCCATCCTATACATCCTAAATCTTGTCGAATAGCATCATAATTGCCTTTCCCCCAGCTATAATTCTTGCCTTGCGGTATATACCTTTCCCTGCCCATTGCTAAAGTAAACATAACCGAGTTGTGATCACTATCACCAAAGTGCTCACCTACATCTAAATCTAACACCTGGCCGGGTTTATTACCCGTCACCAAATCCAATGTGGCCTCGCCCCTTGTTGGCCTGTCTACATACTGTGTCAGAAAACCCTCCTACACACACTGTACAAAAACTGACCCATCTCTAGTACTCGAACTATAGTATTTCCAGTCAATACTTGGAAAGTTAACGTCCCCCATAACAACTACCCTGTTACTCTCGCTCCTGTCGAGAATCATATTTGCAATCCTTTCCTCTACATCTCTGGAACTATTCGGAGGTCTATAGACAACTCCCAATAGAGTGACCTCTCCTCTCCTGTTCCTAACCTCGGTCCATACTACCTCAGTAGACGAGTCCTCAAACGTCCTTTCTACCGCCGTAATACTTTCCTTGATTAACAATGCCACCCCCCCCCCCCCCCTCTTTTACCATCTTCTCTGTTCTTACAGAAACATCTAAATCCTGGAACCTGCAACAACCATTCCTGTCCCTGCTCTACCCATGTCTCCGAAATCGCCACAACATCGAGATCCCAGGTACCAACCCATGCTGCAAGCTCACCCACCTTATTCCGGATGCTCCAGGCGTTGAAGTAGACACACTTCAAACCAGTGTCTTGCTTGCCGGTGCCCTCTTTCGAACTTTTAACCCTATCCCTGACCTCACTACTCTCAACATCCTGTACACTGGGACTACAATTTAGGTTCCCATCCCCCTGCTGAAATAGTTTAAACCCCCCCCCCCCCGAAGAGCACTAGCAAATCTCTCCCCCAGGATATTGGTACCCCTCTGGTTCAGGTGAAGACCATCCTGTTTGTATAGGTCCCACCTACCCCAGAATGAGCCCCAATTATCCAGGAAACCAAAACCCTCCCTCCTGCACCATCCCTGTAGCCACGTGTTCAACTCCTCTCTCTCCTTATTTCTCACTTCGCTAGCACGTTGCACGGGTAACAACCCAGAGATAACAACTCGGTTTGTTCTAGCTCTCAGCTTCCACCCTAACTCCCTGAATTTCTGTCTCAAATCCCCATCTCTCTTTCTACCTATGTCGTTGGTACCTATGTGGACCACGACTTGGGGCTGCTCCCCCTCCCCCTTAAGGATCCCAAAAACACGATCAGAGACATCACGAACCCTGGCACCTGGGCGGCAACACACCAACCGTGAGTCTCTTTCGTTCCCACAGAACCTCTTGTCTGTTCCTCTAACTATGGAGTCCCCAATGACAAGTTCTCTGTTCCTCTTCTCCCTTCCCTTCTGAGCAACAGGGACAGACTCTGTGCCAGAGACCTGTGCCCTATTGCTTACCCCTGGTAGGTCGTCCCCCGCAACAGTATCCAAAACGGTATACTTGTTATAGAGGGGAATGACCACAGTGGATCCCTGCACTGCCTGCCGGTTCCCGCTCCCTCCCCTGACGGTAACCCATCTACCTTCTTCTTTTACCTGAGGTGTGACTACCTCCCTATAACTCCTCTCAATAACCTCTTCCGCCTCCCGAATGATCCGAAGTTCATCCAGCTCCAGCTCCAGGTCCCTAATGCGGCTCTCGAGGAGCTGGAGTTGGGTGCACTTCCCGCAGATGTAGTCATCAGGGACACTAGAGGTGACCCTTTCCTCCAACATTCTGCAGGAGGAACATTCAACTGCCCTAGCCTCCATTCCCACTGAACTAACTTCCCAACTACTGAAAAATAAAAAATAAAAACTTGTTAGTTTAGCAATCCAACGGACAGCACTTTTTTTTGGTTAGAGGAGGAGGATCTTGGCACAGCTCGGATATTAGCAGCTACTTCATTCACAACAGAATTTCAGCGATTTACAAATGAACATATTTAATCACCATCTCAAACATGTCTAAATGTATGACAAATGCAACTTACTGAGGATGCTTCAAACGGAAACAAAAACAGAAAATACTGGATAATCTCAGCAGGTCTGACAGCCTCTGGGGAGCGAAATGGCAGCTGTCGTTTTCAGTCAAGTGGACTCTTTGTCAAAGCTGGAGAACTGGAATTGGAGATTCAGCCGATTGTGGGTGGGGGGTGGGGGTGGTGGAGTGCTGTATTGGGCATCGATAGAGGGCTAGCAATAGGTGGGAAATGACGAAAATGTCTCGGACACAAGGAAAAAGGCAATGTAAATGAGGCTAATCAAGGCTATGAAAGGTGCTGATGGCGCATCAAGCGGTCAGAATGTGTTAATGGCAGAACAAAGGTAAGCAGTGCGTCAGAGAACAATTACAAACAGGGATCAGATTGCTGAAGTAGGATGGTATGGGCTGGGGGGAGGTGGGCAATGCTGAGGGTAAAACATATCAATGTAAGGAATGATAAGTTGATGGAAAAAACATGTGGTGGAGGGGGAAGTGAGAGTTCACAGTCTGAAGTTGTTGAACTGATAAAATGAAAGGGACAAAGAGCTGTCTGAGTCCACCAGAATTAGTCAATAGAAATGTGAATGCCCACACATAGACAAACTTCTCGGGAACGTATTGGTTTCATGCAGTTTGAGCTCAGCTTCTCAAAGCAAACCCAATGTGAATGAATCCCGCCGTCGACGCCGCAAAGAAATGAAGAAAACATGCGGCTTGACCAACGGGAAAACCTCATCGAAGGGCTCGTCCGGGATTTGAACCCGGGACCTCTCGCAAATTCCGACAGCGAGAATCATACCTCCAGACCAAAGAGCTCGGCGAAAAAACATAAACCATTCTGTCATTGCCATCGAAAACCAACTAACATCTGCGGAGAACGAAAAAGTACTGCAACATCTCAGGTAGTCAGGCGGCATTTGTCGACAGGACAACAAAATTCGTCTTTCACCGTCACCTTTCATTAAAACCGGGACAGGTTAGAAATCAGAAGGGGGTTCAGTGCAGTTAGATTGCGAATGTACAGACCGGACCATGTACCACATGCTATGGTGTCAGCAAAAGCCGGCACAGCCGCCGAGATTGGTCATCATTAACATATTGACGATGAAGAAAGAGGAGATCTCAGGACGATATCTGGCGGCTGCCAACAAGTCTAAAAAGAATGGTTATCTCAATATAAACGCGCTCAGTGTGGAGGACGGGGCGGTCTATTACTGTGCAATGAGCACAGTGTCACAAAGCAGCTCCAACCACGTACGAAAGCCTCAGAGAGTATTTTCAATTCCAGTACATTTGCGTTCCTGCCCTTGTACCGGAGGATGGTTTGATCTGGATTCAGAAAAATACTCAGGTCTATCTCTCCACAATTGCATTGCCGTCTCTGTCCTTGTATAGGTCAATATTATTTCTGTTAACCGGAAGGTTGGTGGTTCGATCCCACCCAGAGACGAATTGTTGTTCAACTCCTGGATGATATGTTTTTAGGGGCTGTTTAGGACAGGGCTAAATCGCCGGCTTTGAAAGCCGACGAAGCAGGTCAGCAGCACGGTTCGATTCCCGTAACAGCCTCCCCGAACAGGCGCCGGAATGTGACGACGAGGGGATTTTCAGAGTAACTTCATTTGAAGCCGACTCGTGACAATAAGCGATTTTCCTGTTCTGATAACACGTACCGTGCACCGGCTGCAGCATGGAGTTGCCTCTATCGCTGCAATATCCTTCATGGCGCTGAGCTGGGGAATAGCTCAACGATGCTGTGTCTCCCTCGATAACTCAGGAGATTGTGACACCTCCTCACGGACTTGCTGACAGACGAATGTTGAGCAGGAGTTGGCTATTCATCCCCTTGAGCCTTCTCCAACATTCAATAAGTTCGTGACAGATGCGAACATGACCTCAGATTCACATTTCACCTACCCCGGATAACCTTTGATTACCTTTTCAGTTGAGAATCCAACCACATCTGTCTTAAAATCTTCTTTGGGCCTATCTCAGCGGTCTCTGGAGAAGAATCCCTCAGAAAAAAAGCCCAAAGATCTACATAACCGGGCCGGTCCGAGCAGTATCTCTGGCCATGATGTGGAGATGCTGGCGCTGGACTGGGGTGAGCACAGTAAGAAGTCTTACAACACCAGGTTAAATGATTCTGTTTTGTGATTCCCCTGAGGAAGGAGCTGCGCTCCTAAAGCTCGTGTTTGAAACAAACCTGTTGGACTTTAACCTGTTCGACTTTAACCTGGTGTTGTAAGACTTCTTACTGTATCTCTGGCAGAAGCGCATCCCTTCCCGATGAACTTAATGCATTCTATGCTCAGTTTGAGCAGGTAACCAACAATCCGCTGTCCAGTGCCCCAGCAGCCCTTAATTCACCCATACCCACCATCACAGTTTCCGAAGTCAGATCGGCCTTCCTGAAAGTGAACCCACGGAAGGCGACGGGCCCGGACGGGATCCCTGGTCGTGCACTCAGAGCCTGCGCATACCAGCTGGCAGAGGTATTCACAGACATCTTTAACCAATCCCTACTCCACTCCGAGGTCCCCACCTGCTTCATAAAGACCACCATCATACCGGTACCAAAGAAGAACCAGGCAACATGCCTCAATGACTACCCTCCGGCGGCCCTGACGTCAGTTGTAATGAAGTGCTTCGAGAGGCTGATCATGAAGCGCATCACCTCCATACTCCTGGAACGCCTTGACCCACTTCAATTCGCATACCATCGCAACCGGTCCACATCAGATGGCATTTCCCTGGCCCTACACTCATCCCGAGAGCATCTCGAAAACAAGGACTCCGACATCAGACTCCTATTTATTGACTACAGCTCCGCCTTCAACACCATAATCCCAGCCAAGCTCATATCAAAGCTCCAAAACCTAGGACTTGGCCCTCCACTCTGCAACTGGATCCTTGACTTTCTGACCAACAGACCACAATCAGTAAGAATGAACACCAACACCTCCTTCACAATCGTCCTCAATACCGGTGCCCCGCAAGGCTGGGTACTTAGCCCCCTACTTTACTCCCTGTACACATACGACTGCGTGGCAAAACTTGGTTCCAACTCCATCTACAAGTTGGCTGACTATACGACTAGAGTGGGCCGGATCTTCAATAACGACGAGTCCGAATACAGGAGGGAGATAGAGAACCTAGTGGAGTGGTGTAACGACAACAATCTCTCCCTCAATGCCAGCAAAACTAAAGAGCTGGTCATCGACTTCAGGAAGCAAAGTACTGTGCACACCCCTGTCAGCATCAACGTGGACGAGGTGGAGATGGTTAGCAATTTCAAATTCCTAGGGGTGCACATCACCAAAACTCTGTCCTGGTCCACTCACGTCGACGCTATCACCAAGAAAGCACAACAGCGCCTACGCTTCCTCAGGAAACTAAGGAAATTCGGCATGTCCACATTAACCCTTACCAACTTTTACAGATGCATTATAGAGAGCATCCTATCAGGCTGCATCACAGCCTGGTATGGCAACTGCTCGGCCCTGGACCGCAAGGAACTTCAGAGAGTCGTGAATAGCGCCCAGTCCATCACACGAACCTGCCTCCCATCCATGGACTCCATCTACACCTCCCGCTGCCGGGGGAAAGCGGGCAGCATAATCAAATTCCCTTTAAATCTTCTGCCCCTTACCTTAAATCTACGCCTCCTCGTTGTTGATCTCTCTACTAATGGAAAGGTATATTCCTATCTATATTATGCATAATTTTGAACACCTCGATTAGGTTCTCCTCAGTATTCTCTGCTCGAAGGACAATATCGCAGACTATCCAGCCTCTCCTCATAGCTGAAACATTCCTGCCCAGAAAACCTCCTGATTAATCTCTTCTGCAGCCTCTCCGGTGTAATCTCATCCTTTCCGTAAGGTGGCGACCGGATATGCACAGAATACTCCAGCTGAAGTCTAACCAGCGTTTTAAACAGCTCCATAATAACCTCCCAGCTCTGAAATGCTGCCTCCCAGGCAGCACGGTAGCATGGTGGTTAGCATCAATGCTTCACAGCTCCAGGGTCCCAGGTTCGATTCCTGGCTTGGGTCACTGTCTGTGTGGAGTCTGCACGTCCTCCCCGTGTGTGCGTGGGTTTCCTCCGGGTGTTCCGGTTTCCTCCCACAGTCCAAAGATGTGCGGGTTAGGTGGATTGGCCATGCTAAACTGCCCTTAGTGTCCTAAAAAAATAAGGTTAATGGGGGTTGTTGGGTTACTGGTATAGGGTGTATATGTGGGCTTGGGTAGGGTGATCATTGCTCGGCACAACATCGAGGGCCGAAGGGCCTGTTCTGTGCTGTACTGTTCTTAAAAAAAAATATTCCATGCCTCAGCTAATAAAGGCAGGTATCCCGTATGTCTGCTTCACCACCTTGTCCAGTTGCCTGCGGGGATCTGTGGGCATGAACGCCAAGGTCCCTCTTGCCTCTGTATTTCTTGGCGTCCTGCCATTCATTGTGTATTTTCTTGCAATGTAGGTCCTCCCAAAATGCATCAGGGTTAAATTCCATTTGCCACTGTTCTGCCCATCTGGCCCGTCCGTCTATATCATCCTGCAATCTAAACCTTTCCTCCTCGCTATTTAGCACACCTACGATTTTCATGTTGTCTGCGAACGACGGTTGAGGATAGCTCAGGAGATTGGAAAGCCAGAAGGGTCTGGATTCCTGTTCCAGCGCTGGGGTGGTTGCGACCTGTCTCCCAGTGACGTTGCAATGGATTGGACGTGCCTTCCGAAAGATGGCGCCAGAGAAAGAAATAGTGAGAATCCAGATTTGGATAGTCAGTTCTCATTCCTGACATTGATGTTTTGACATACAAACCAATAAACCTTAAATCCATTCAGTAACCCCCATTCTGAACCGGATTGAACAGAATCCTCCAGCAGATGGCGCAAAGCCCCAAGCATTATAGTTCGAAAGTCACATGAGACCAAAGCCAGACGTATACTCAGTGATGTCACAGTGGGCCTGGCTCCCTTTCTGTGTCTGGGTGGGACATTGAGTTGAACAGAGCTCGGGTTCCCTCTCTCCTCTCAATCTCTAATTCATTCCATTCCCAATCACTGAGAGATCCAGACAGACATGTTTCTAGTAATACTGGCGGGGCTCTTGCACATTAAGTACTGGATTATGCGCATCAAGACAGTTTAACAGATTGATGGGAATTTAAACAGACCCATACAGTTAGATAGAGGTTAATACTTCGATCCTGTTTAACCTTTTGCTCTTGAGATTCTCTACTTTCACAGGCGGACTACTTGCAGATCCAGTTTCCGGTGACGGTAGCTGTGTTTGAACGGTTGGAAAAGTTATACAACCCAGGTAATAAGAAACATCCACTGATATGAACGGAAACGCGCACAGTGTCCAAACTGGATTATTAATGAAGTAGTAAGACTATAAAAACTGTAAAAAGATGGAATCTGAAGACAATGTCTACCTGTTGCTCATAATATAAGCGGTCTAAGTGTGATGGTCTTTTCCTGTGCAGTGAAACACAGCATCAGATAAAAACCAAGAACCCGCAAAAAACTCCGCTGCGAGTATTTGTGTAGTCTTCTTTAGCTCCTTGATCAGCCAGGTTAATCCCATCCCAGGCCCACGGGGAACAAACATTGGCAGGTTTCTTAATCAAACATTTGCACTGTTGTCTTTATCCTTGTTCAAATCAACCGATGTGAGAAATATTGTGACGTAGCTCAATGTCTCAGCCGATACCTCCTCAGTAAATATCTCGCAGTTATCCCGTCATATTGACCTGCCTACATAGGCAGGGAAAGCTCTTGGATATGGAGTGATTATAACTGAACTGTCTTTCCAGAGCCTTCAACTCGGACGGATCCTGGGAGACTCATTGTGCATCATTCATCTCTGTAACAAAACGTGGAATGTGTCTCAGTCTGGAATTTGATTTATCACAAGAAATAGACAACAGCTTCTGAATATTGACTCGCCGAACGGCACAATGATTATTATCTTTAAGCACCATGGAACAGAAGCTCTCTGTTTGTGACTTCTACAGAAATAAAATGAATTCTGGCCCTTCTTTTCTGATATGAAAGAGCAAACCCAAATCATGAACTGGCCTCTCGGATAACTGCGCAGGCTACTTTCAGATTCACCCGGCATGTTTTTGTACGGCGCTGAATTGTCTTCAGTTCACTGTGCCTCACTGCACAGAGATAGGTGGCGGTTTCTGTCACTCGAGTGTCACTAACATTCAGAACGCTGTGCTTGTCTGCTGAAATAAACCGAGCTGTGATCCTGTCCTGATCTCTGCTACCGCTCGCCAGATGCTGCATGGTTCCATCTGGGTATTGTCTGTACCATTGTAGGATCCGTCCTGTTACTGTGGTGGAACAGGCCAAGGATGCAACGTCTCCCTCGGTAACCACCATTGACTCAGGAGACTGTGATACATCGTCACTGCCAGCAGCATCTGAGAAATATGCAGATGTAAAATAATATGATTAATTTAATATCACACAGAGCAGTAGAATACACTACAGCACAATCAATTACAAAATGGCACAACAAGATCGACAATAAAGCAAACTATATGTTACTACAACATGACATATCTGATGTGTGACATATTCCTGCCAGATATAGTGATCACACTCACACGGAGAGAAGAGCAAGAAATTCAGGGAGATAATCACTAAAGTGAAGCTCAGCTTCATGTTGGATCCTATCGATCTGTGTTAAGTAGCTCTCGGTAGTTTTCAGGACGAGAGACAATGCTGCGAAGGAAGCGCTGTTGAATATCAAACTGAGTCTAACACCAATTGCACCGTGCCCGCCCGAGCCGGGTCTCTGGGGCTTGTGATCACAAAGTGAAGCTGTGAAGGAGCTTCAGCATTGGTGGAGTGTGGGTAGGAGAATGCGCACGCGGCAGACCAGCGTCACTGTGACGTCAGAATGAGGACACGTGTGACGTTACCCTGCATATTTAGTGACGTAGGTCTGTAAACTGAGTGACGTCAGTGGGACTGGTTGAAGGGGCAGAAACATCTTTGCCGGAGCTGATCTGAACATCCAGCCCTGAGTTTCAGAGAATTAACAGCTGATCAGAAACAGAAAGGACGGGTTAACCTGGAGACTGGTTTGATGATGGATCTGGCGGTCGGATCGGATTCTCCAGTGTATTTTTACTGCCGTTGTTGGAAACAGGTGGCTAACAGTTTGATTCGAGGTTAAGGTGGCTTCCTCCCGGTCTGGGTTTGAGCGGCTGACATCGCCACTGGTCGATGTGGCTGAATCTGCTCGAGTTTCTGTCGAAACGTCAACAGACTGGTGCTCGAAGACACAGTTCAAAGTAAGGGAGTGGGACTCTTGTTCATGGTATACTCAGTCTGTGAGTCCCACTTCTGATCAACTCTTCAGAGCCACTTTCTCCACCCAGAGATAGAGAGAGTTTAGCTCCCTGAGTGGTGCTGTTGCTGTTTTGTTATTTTAGCCTCACTGCTCGCCTGCTGACATGAGTAACGCAGCAGAGGTGAAATCCTAGAACTCCTTCCCTGACAGCACATAGACTGCAGCGGTTCAAGAAGGCAGTATCAAAGGTTAAACTAAAAACAGCAACTTCTTCTGTCATAACATCTGAGGACAGTAGCCGAGAAACAGAATTTCCGTCACTCAGATCAGAAATACATGTTCAAACAGGAAATAATCACGTGTTTACATTTCCGATTGAAACCATGATTTCAAATGCGATGAAATGTGTTTGTTCCACAATTACCTCCCGAAAAGCCCGCCTGCACCAGCCCCAAACAATCCAGACACTGGCTGACCGCTGTCGATCTGTAAAAATTGAAATTCGAAGCATCAACTTCTATTCCGCGCCATTAAGAATCGGCTGTCTTTCGCAGGTTTTTCTTACTTCACTTTCTTGCGTCTCCAAAGGTGATTTAACACCTGTAGGTGGCGAACTGTCTGTCAGTGAATGGGAACAATCCGAGCTGGGATACAGTCAGTGCCTTCGAAGAAGAATCGCTGCATAGATCCAGACGGGAGTCGGAATGGGTTTGCTGGACTGGTTATTGTAGGACGGAAACACAGTTGTATCAGAAAACATTAAATAGACACTGGAAAGGAGAAAAACCATTAGGGGGACTCTGTTCTTGGGGTTTGCTATAAACTGTGAAATCACTTCCTTGTGAAATTTGCTCCTTTCCTACAAACTGTCTGTCAACCAATAAAATTCCTCGGAGGTCTTCCGGGATACTGATTGTACCAGAACAGAGTATCAAAAACAGCTGTCGAGTATCTACAGCCTAGGTTAATGCTCTGTCCTTTCAGAACCGTTATCTCAGATCGATCCTGGGGCACTGATTCTTCACCATTTGTTCCTGAAAAAAAACACAAAACGTATTCAATATCTGGGAGTGAAGATCGTACACGGAGCAGCAGGGTATCATTATGGTTAGCACAATTGCTTCACAGCTTCAGGCTCCCAGGTTCAATTCCCGACTTGGACCACTGTCTGTGCGGAGTCTGCACATTCTCCCCGTGTTTGTCTGGGTTTCCTCATGGTGCTCCGGTTTCCTCCCACAGTCCAAAGATGTGCAGGTGGATTGGCCATGCTAAATTGCCCCTAGTGTTGGGTGGGGTTACTGGGTTGTGGGGACAGGTTGGAGTTGTGGACCTTGGGTAGGGTGCTCTTTCCAAGAGCCAGTGCAGACTCGATAGGCCGAATGGCCTCCTTCTGCACTGTAACTTCTGTGAAATCTATGAAAATAATCCCGTCATGTGGACCCTGTGACCCGGCTTTGATCAAAGGGATCTAGAAGAGCGGAACGGAGATGGAGAAATAATTCAGACAGCAATGTAAAGATCATAAAAAGACTAAATGTGAGCTAACGAACCGGAAATTAAGTTGTGAAATTCATTTTAGTAGAAATGCAAGTTATAAACTAATGAATATTATTATTCAGTTTCTGCTCGCTTGTTCTCAGTGAGTGTTGTGTTTGTTTTTGATGGTTTGGTAATGACACTGTGACGACCACAGGCTGAGTAATTGTGCCTGTCTATCAATGTGAGAGCGCCCTCTGCCGAGAAATTACTGGAATTCCAGTAGAGGGCAGCAGAGCAGAGCTACTGATCAGCTGTTCTGGGGAAATTTGCATACGTGCAGTGCGGTCAGCCTAAGTTGAAGGTGAACCTGCGAAGAAGACCCAAGGAGTTTGAGTAAAGGCAAGCAACCAGCAGAGGGCAGCAGAGCAGAGCTACTGATCAGCTGTTCTGGGGAAATTTGCATACGTGCAGTGCGGTCAGCCTAAGTTGAAGGTGAACCTGCGAAGAAGACCCAAGGAGTTTGAGTAAAGGCAAGCAACCAGCAGAGGGCAGCAGAGCAGAGCTACTGATCAGCTGTTCTGGGGAAATTTGCATACGTGCAGTGCGGTCAGCCTAAGTTGAAGGTGAACCTGCGAAGAAGACCCAAGGAGTTTGAGTAAAGGCAAGCAACCAGCAGAGGGCAGCAGAGCAGAGCTACTGATCAGCTGTTCTGGGGAAATTTGCATACGTGCAGTGCGGTCAGCCTAAGTTGAAGGTGAACCTGCGAAGAAGACCCAAGGAGTTTGAGTAAAGGCAAGCAACCAGCAGAGGGCAGCAGAGCAGAGCTACTGATCAGCTGTTCTGGGGAAATTTGCATACGTGCAGTGCGGTCAGCCTAAGTTGAAGGTGAACCTGCGAAGAAGACCCAAGGAGTTTGAGTAAAGGCAAGCAACCAGCAGAGGGCAGCAGAGCAGAGCTACTGATCAGCTGTTCTGGGGAAATTTGCATACGTGCAGTGCGGTCAGCCTAAGTTGAAGGTGAACCTGCGAAGAAGACCCAAGGAGTTTGAGTAAAGGCAAGCAACCAGCAGAGGGCAGCAGAGCAGAGCTACTGATCAGCTGTTCTGGGGAAATTTGCATACGTGCAGTGCGGTCAGCCTAAGTTGAAGGTGAACCTGCGAAGAAGACCCAAGGAGTTTGAGTAAAGGCAAGCAACCAGCAGAGGGCAGCAGAGCAGAGCTACTGATCAGCTGTTCTGGGGAAATTTGCATACGTGCAGTGCGGTCAGCCTAAGTTGAAGGTGAACCTGCGAAGAAGACCCAAGGAGTTTGAGTAAAGGCAAGCAACCAGCAGAGGGCAGCAGAGCAGAGCTACTGATCAGCTGTTCTGGGGAAATTTGCATACGTGCAGTGCGGTCAGCCTAAGTTGAAGGTGGTTTGTGGAGGGGCTGTTGGCAAGTGACAGTTAAACCCGAAACACTTTGTGAGTGTTTCCCACCCTACCTCCTCCTCTAACCAACCCCCCCACCCCACGGTGGTTGGGAAGCGGGAGCAGGGGCCTGTCGTGAAGGTGAGTGAGTGCCTTTAAATTTGCTTACCTTTCAGCGGGATCAGCGTTTGAGGTAATATCAGGTAAGCTCTTCCTTTCTTTTTCTTTTTCTTGTTTTTTTTTTAATCTAGAGGGGATGTCAGGGAAGGCAGTACAATGCTCCTCCTGCAGAATGTTTGAGGTGAGGGACGCCGTCAGTGTCCCTGCTGATTTCATCTGTGGGAAGTGCACCCAACTCCAGCTCCTCAAAAACCGTGTTAGGGACCTGGAGCTTGAGCTGGATGAACTTCGGATCATTCGGGAGGCAGAGGGGGTCATAGATAGGAGCTTCAGGGAAGTAGTTACACCAAAGATTGGAGATAGATGGGTAACTGTAAGAGGGACTGGGAAGAAGCAGTCAGTGCAGGGACCCCCTGCGGTCGTTCCCCTGAGTAACAAGTATACCGTTTTGGATACTTGTGGGGGGGACGACTTACCAGGGGTAAGCCATGGGGTACGGGCCTCTGGCACGGAGTCTGTCCCTGTTGCTCAGAAGGGAAGGGGGGAAAGGAGTAGAACATTAGTAATTGGGGACTCAATAGTCAGGGGCACAGATAGGAGATTTTGTGGGAGCGAGAGAGACTCACGTTTGGTATGTTGCCTCCCAGGTGCAAGGGTACGTGATGTCTCGGATCGTGTTTTCCGGGTCCTTAAGGGGGAGGGGGAGCAGCCCCAAGTCGTAGTCCACATTGGCACTAACGACATAGGTAGGAAAGGGGACAAGGATGTCAGGCAGGCCTTTAGGGAGCTAGGATGGAAGCTCAGAGCGAGAACAAACAGAGTTGTTATCTCTGGGTTGTTGCCCGTGCCACGTGATAGTGAGATGAGGAATAGGGAGAGAGAGCAATTAAACACGTGGCTGCAGGGATGGTGCAGGCGGGAGGGATTCAGATTTCTGGATAACTGGGGCTCTTTCTGGGGAAGGTGGGACCTCTATAGACAGGATGGTCTACATCTGAACCTGAGGGGCACCAATATCCTGGGGGGAGATTTGTTAGTACTCTTTGGGGGGGTTTAAACTAATTCAGCAGGGGCATGGGAACCTGGATTGTAGTTTTGGGGTGCGAGAGATTGAGAGTAGAGAGGTCAGGAGCACAGTTTTGACTTCGCAGGAGGGCGGCAGTGTTCAGGTCTGTGGTTTGAAGTGTGTCTATTTCAATGCCAGGAGTATACGAAATAAGGTAGGGGAACTGGCAGCATGGGTTGGTACCTGGGACTTCGATGTTGTGGCCATTTCAGAGACATGGATAGAGCAGGGACAGGAATGGTTGTTGCAGGTTCCGGGGTTTAGGTGCTTTAGTAAGGTCAGAGAAGGGGGCAAAAGAGGGGGAGGTGTGGCGCTGCTAGTCAAGGACAGTATTACGGTGGTAGAAAGGATGCAAGATGGGGACTCTTCTTCCGAGGTAGTATGGGCTGAGGTTAGAAACAGGAAAGGAGAGGTCACCCTGTTGGGAGTTTTTTATAGGCCACCTAATAGTTCTAGAGATGTAGAGGAAAGGATGGCGAAGATGATTCTGGAAAAGAGCGAAAGTAACAGGGTAGTTGTTATGGGAGACTTTAACTTTCCTAATATTGACTGGAAAAGATATAGTTCGAGTACATTGGATGGGTCGTTCTTTGTACAATGTGTGCAGGAGGGTTTTCTGACACAATATGTTGACAGGCCAACAAGAGGTGAGGCCACTTTGGATTTGGTTTTGGGTAATGAACCAGGCCAGGTGTTAGATCTGGAGGTAGGTGAACACTTTGGAGACAGTGACCACAATTCGGTGACCTTTACGTTAGTGATGGAAAGGGATAAGTATACCCCGCAGAGCAAGAGTTATAGCTGGGGGAAGGGCAATTATGATGCCATTAGACATGACTTAGGATGTGTTGGTTGGAGAAGTAGGCTGCAAGGGTTGGGCACACTGGATATGTGGAGCTTGTTCAAGGAACAGCTATTGCATGTTCTTGATAAGTACGTACCAGTCAGGCAGGGAGGAAGGGGTCGAGCGAGGGAACCGTGGTTTACCAAAGAAGTGGAATCTCTTGTTAAGAGGAAGAAGGAGGCCTATGTGAAGATGAGGCGTGAAGTTTCAGTTGGGGCGCTTGATAGTTACAAGGAAGCGAGGAAGGATCTAAAGAGAGAGCTGAGACGAGCAAGGAGGGGACATGAGAAGTCTTTGGCAGGTAGGATCAAGGAAAACCCAAAAGCTTTCTATAGGTATGTCAGGAATAAAAGAATGACTAGGGTAAGAGTAGGGCCAGTCAAGGACAGTGGTGGGAAGTTGTGTGTGGAGGCTGAGGAGATAAGCGAGATACTAAATGAATACTTTTCGTCAGTATTCACTCAAGAAAAAGATAATATTGAGGAGGAGAATGCTGAGACCCAGGCTATTAGAATAGATGGCATTGAGGTGCGTAGGGAAGAAGTGTTGGCAATTCTGGACAAGGTGAAAATAGACAAGTCCCCGGGGTCGGATGGGATTTATCCTAGGATTCTCTGGGAAGCCAGGGAAGAGATTGCTGAGCCTTTGGCTTTGATTTTTAGGTCATCATTGGCTACAGGAATAGTGCCAGAGGACTGGAGGATAGCAAATGTGGTCCCTTTGTTCAAGAAGGGGAGTAGAGATAACCCCGGTAACTATAGGCCGGTGAGCCTAACGTCTGTGGTGGGTAAAGTCTTGGAGAGGATTATAAAAGATACGATTTATAATCATCTAGATAGGAATAATATGATTAGGGATAGTCAGCATGGTTTTGTGAAGGGTAGGTCATGCCTCACAAACCTTATCGAGTTCTTTGAGAAGGTGACTGAACAGGTAGACGAGGGTAGAGCAGTTGATGTGGTGTATATGGATTTCAGTAAAGCGTTTGATAAGGTTCCCCACGGTCGGCTATTGCAGAAAATACGGAGGCTGGGGATTGAGGGTGATTTAGAGATGTGGATCAGAAATTGACTAGTTAAAAGAAGACAGAGAGTGGTAGTTGATGGGAAATGTTCAGAATGGAGTTCAGTTACGAGTGGCGTACCACAAGGATCTGTTCTGGGGCCGTTGCTGTTTGTCATTTTTATAAATGACCTAGAGGAGGGCGCAGAAGGATGGGTGAGTAAATTTGCAGACGACACTAAAGTCGGTGGAGTTGTAGACAGTGCGGAAGGATGTTGCAGTTTACAGAGGGACATAGATAAGCTGCAGAGCTGGGCTGAGAGGTGGCAAATGGAGTTTAATGTGGAGAAGTGTGAGGTGATTCACTTTGGAAAGAATAACAGGAATGCGGAATATTTGGCTAATGGTAAAATTCTTGGTAGTGTGGATGAGCAGAGGGATCTCGGTGTCCATGTACATAGATCCCTGAAAGTTGCCACCCAGGTTGATAGGGTTGTGAAGAAGGCCTATGGTGTGTTGGCCTTTATTGGTAGAGGGATTGAGTTCCGGAGCCATGAGGTCATGATGCAGCTGTACCAAACTCTGGTACGGCCGCATTTGGAGTATTGCGTACAGTTCTGGTCGCCTCATTATAGGAAGGACGTGGAAGCTTTGGAACGGGTGCAGAGGAGATTTACCAGGATGTTGCCTGGTATGGAGGGAAAATCTTATGAGGAAAGGCTGATGGACTTGAGGTTGTTTTCGTTAGAGAGAAGAAGGTTAAGAGGTGACTTAATAGAGGCATACAAAATGATCAGAGGGTTAGATAGGGTGGACAGCGAGAGCCTTCTCCCGCGGATGGAGGTGGCTAGCACGAGGGGACATAGCCTTAAATTGAGGGGTAATAGATATAGGACAGAGGTCAGAGGTGGGTTTTTTACGCAAAGAGTGGTGAGGCCGTGGAATGCCCTACCTGCAACAGTAGTGAACTCGCCAACATTGAGGGCATTTAAAAATTTATTGGATAAGCATATGGATGATAAGGGCATAGTGTAGGTTAGATGGCCTTTAGTTTTTTTTTCCATGTCGGTGCAACATCGAGGGCCGAAGGGCCTGTACTGCGCTGTATCGTTCTATGTTCTATGTTCTATGTCCAGTGTGAGTGTTTGTACGGGACCCGCAATACCTCTGCAGCAGTGTGGGCTCCATGGCGCAGAAATAATAGGCACTGTCGGAGAGATCAGCCACGGCGATATTTAAAGATACCGTTTGGTTTTCTTTGAGCAAAGCAGCCAAAAACCTGGCTAGGAAATCTGGAGATTTATCTGAACTGCCCTAACTATAGATTCTCAATACATTCCTCGGAGGTCTTCCGGGATACTGAATGTACCAGAAAAGAGTTTCAAAAACAGCTGTGGAATATCTACAGTCCGGGTTAATGCTCTGTCCTTCCAGAACCCGTTAACTCAGATCGATCCTGGGCCACTGAGTCTTCACCATTTCTTCCTGGAACTAAACACAAAATGTATTCAATATCTGAGAGTGAAGATAGCACACGGGGCACACGGTGAACATTAGAACATCAACTCACCATTCACCAGTCACCAACATGGGGAATATATGGTGCCTGGATTAGAGTCCGACAGAAATCAATCAGATTTTGCATATGGTCTGGTATTAAAGCGGAAATTCAGATGAATGAATGCTTCAGTTACTGGGAAAAGGAGGGGGTGGTGGCGTGCTGTATTGGGCCTCGATAGAGGGCTAGCAATAGGTGGGAAATTACGAAAGTGTCTCGGGCAGAAAGAAAAAGGGAATGTAAATGAGCCTCATCAAGGCTATGAAAGGTGCTGATGGCGCATCAAGCGGTCAGAATGTGTTAATGGCAGAACAAAGGTAAGCAGTGCGTCAGAGAACAATTGCAAACAGGGATCAGATTGCTGAAGTAGGATGGTATGGGCTGGGGGGAGGTGGGCAATGCTGAGGGTAAAACATATCAATGGAAGGGATGATAAGTTGATGGAAAAAACATGTGGTGGAGGGGGAAGTGGGAGTTCACAGTCTGAAGTTGTTGAACTGATAAAATGAAAGGGGCAAAGAGCTGTCTGAGTCCACCAGAATTAGTCAATAGAAATGTGAATGCCCACACATAGACAAACTTCTTGGGAACGTATTGGTTCCATGCAGTTTGAGCTCAGCTTCTCAAAGCAAACCCAATGTGATTGAATCCCGCTGTCTCCGCCGCAAAGAAATGAAGAAAACATGCTGCTTGCCCAACGGAAAACCTCACTGAAGGGCTCGTCCGGGATCTCTCGCAAATTCCGACAGCGACACACCCAAAGCGAGAATCATACCTCTAGACCAACGAGCCCCGCAAAAAGAGCCAAAGCATACTGTCATTGCCATCGAAAATCAATCTAACATCTGCGGAGAACGCCAAAAGTACTGCAACATCTCAGGGACTCAGGCGGCATTTGTCGACAGGACAACAAAGTTCGTCTTTCACCATCACCTTTCATTAAAACCGGGACAGGTTAGAAATGTAGTACGTCTTAACCAAGTGAACTCCCGGAGGGAGGAAACAGAACAACAGGAAAGGGCTCTAATGGGGGGCAAGTCAGGAGAGATTCAATGAGAAGAGGCCTTGGGACCCTGGCCACAGAGTGAGGTTAGCATCAAATCAGAGAATAATGACACCACAGTATGAGGCCATTCCGGCCGCCGTGTCTGTGCCAGCTCTCTGTTAGCGCAATGGAAGAAACAAAGAAACAAAAGATATGTCTGGAGGAGCTATCGATGGCAGATTGATCAACAACTACCGCCCGGGCACAAAGAACAAGTGGAAACAAGATTGAAACCCAAATCTGCGATGGAAGGACACACAAAATGGGTGCAGCATTTACAGTGTGAAACTACTGAACACACACTGAGTGTGAAAGCTTATTGAGCCCAGTGGAAAGATGCACTGCTGCTCCTCGAGTGGCTGTTGAGCTTCTTTGGAACATTTCACGACGCCGAGGTCCGGGAGGTCAGCGTTAAGATCCAGCTCCCCAGTCAGTTCAATTCTCCACTTTGGCTCTGTGGATTAGATGGGTCACGTCCCTGTGGTTAACACAGATCTGGAGCATCAATTCTACCCAAACGCACTCCAGCTCAGACACTATCTCTCTCTCTCTCGAGCATCATCTGTGGGGAGAGAAACGACGTAAACATTCCGAGTCCTGAGAAATATTTTTCAGAGTGGGCCAATGTAAATCAACCCCGCCGTCAGCATCGCAAACAATTCGTAATCTCTGACCTGGAGTAAAGAGCCTGTCCTGGATTTAAACCCACGACCACTCCCATAGGCATTGCTTGAAAATCCTTAAACGAGAACCAGACCTCGAGACCAAAGAGCACAAATTTAAGACCGACATTCAGCAAAATATAACTTATGTTAATTTCGATATAATTTCTACATCTCACGGCTTTATATGTTGAGACATCTGTTAATTTCAGACACACCTGTCGCTTGCAACAAGGGACCTGGCCTCTTAAACAGACCATCAGAATCTGCAGCAACACAGTGAGGTTGTACATTCCGTAAGTCCATTGATGCCAGCGGTTTCTGCAGTGTAGCGGTTATGACATTCGCCTCACACGCGCATGGTCCCCGGTTCGAAACCGGGCAGAAACATCCAACGTTTAGCATTTCGTGTGAGAAAAGTTTGCCCAATTATTGGGCATAAAATAATTCTATTCCTAAATGTTGCCGGAATCTCGTGTGTTCCATGACTACGAAATTTCGTCTCACACGAGCCACTACACAGAATTGAACATTAAGGCCCAAGCACTGAATGTTCGGCAGGCAATGAGAGGTGAAGAATTTTCATATCTTGGCACACCTCGGATATTAGCAGCTAGTTCTTCCATAACAGAGTTTCAGCGATTTACAAATGAACATATTTAATCACCACCTCAAACATGTCTAAATGTGTGACAAATGCAACTTACTGCGGATGCTTCAAACGGAAACAAAAACAGAAAATACTGGATAATCTCAGCAGATCTGACAGCCTCTGGGGAGCGAAATGGCAGCTGTCGTTTCCAGTCAAGATGTGGAGATGCCGGCGTTGGACTGCGGTGAGCACAGTAAGAAGTCTTACAACACCAGGTTAAAGTCCAACAGGTTTGTTTCAAACACGAGCTTTCGGAGCACGGCTCCTTCTTCAGGTGAATGGAAAGGCTTGTTCCAGAAATGTTTATATAGACACAGTCAGAGATGCCCCGGAATGCGAGCACCTGCAGGCAATCAAATCATCAAAGATGCAGAGAGAGAGGTAACTCCAGGTTAAAGAGGTGTGAATTGTCCCAAGCCAGTTCAGTCGGTAGGCCTCTGCAAGTCCAGGCTTGTTGGTGGGGGCCGAATGTAATGCGACATGAATCCCAGATCCCGGTTGAGTCCGCATTCATGCGTGCAGAACTTAGCTATAAGTTTTTGCTCAGCAATTTTGCGTTGTCGCGTCTCCTGAAGGCCTCCTTGTAGAATGCTGACCCGGAGATCAGAGGCTGAATGTCCTTGACTGCTGAAGTGTTCCCCAACTGGAAGGGAACAGTCCTGCCTGTTGATAGTCGCACGATGCCCGTTTATTCGTTGTCGCAGTGTCTGCATGGTCTCGCCAATGTACCACGCTTCGGGACATCCTTTCCTGCAGCGTATGAGGTAGACTACATTGGTCGAGTCGCACGAGTATGCGCCGCGTACCTGGTGGGTGGTGTTTCCACGTGTAATGGTGGTGTCCATGTCGATGATCTGGCATGTCTTGCAGAGATTACCCTGGCAGGGTTTTGTGGTGTTGTGGTTGCTGTTCTGAAGGCTGGGTAATTTGCTGCAAACAATGGTTTGTTTGAGGTTGCGCGGTTGTTTGAAGGCCAGTAGTGGGGGTGTGGGGATGACCTTGGCAAGATGTCCATCCTCGCTGATGATGTGTTGGAGGCTGCGAAGAAGATGTCGTAGTTTCTCCGCCCCAGGAAAGTACTGGACGACGAAGGGTACTCTGTCAGTGGTGTCCCGTGTTTGTCTTCTGAGGAGGTCGGTGCGGTTTTTTGCTGTGGCGCGGTGGAACTGTCGATCAATGAGTCGAGCGCCATATCCCGTTCGTACGAGGGCATCTTTCAGCATCTGTAGGTGTCTGTTGCGCTCCTCCTTGTCTGAGCAGATCCTGTATACGGAGGGCTTGTCCATAGGGGATGGCTTCTTTAATGTGTTTCGGGTGAAAGCTGGAGAAGTGGAGCATCGTGAGATTATCTGTGGGCTTGCGGTAAAGCGAGGTGCTGAGGTGACCGTCCTTGATGGAGACGAGTGTGTCCAAGAATGGAACTGAATTTGGAGAATAGTCCATGGTGAGTTTGATGGTGGGATGGAACTTATTGATGTCATCGTGTAGTCGTTTCAGTGATGTCTCGCCGTGGGTCCAAAGGAAAAAAATGTCATCGATGTATCTGGTGTATAGCATCGGTTGAAAGTCCTGTGTGGTGAGGAAGTCCTGTTCAAACTTGTGCATGAAGATGTTGGCATATTGAGGTGCAAATTTGGTCCCCATGGCTGTTCCGTGCGTCTGGATGAAGAATTTGTTGTCGAAGGTGAAGACGTTGTGGTCTAGAATGAAACGGATGAGTTTCAGAATTGCGTCTGGAGATTGGCAGTTGTCG
This sequence comes from Scyliorhinus canicula, assembly GCF_902713615.1. NCBI lineage: Eukaryota > Metazoa > Chordata > Chondrichthyes > Carcharhiniformes > Scyliorhinidae > Scyliorhinus > Scyliorhinus canicula. The sequence goes on from NW_024055461.1 coordinate 116,227, forward strand.
GTGTTGAGGACTGAGGCTGTTGCAGCAATGCCGTCGTCATGGGGGATGCTGGTGTAGAGTGCCGAGACATCCATTGTGACGAGGAATGTTCCTGGTTCAACTGGTCCATGGGTGCTGAGTTTCTGTAGGAAGTCCGTCGTGTCGCGACAGAAGCTGGGTGTACCTTGTACGATGGGTTTCAAGATGCCCTCGATGTGGCCAGAGAGGTTCTCACACAGGGTCCCATTGCCTGAAACGATAGGACGGCCTGGTGTGTTGGCCTTGTGTATTTTCGGGAGGCAGTAGAGATCTCCAATGCGGGGATTACGTGGGATGAGAGCACGTAGGGTGTTCTGAAGGTCTGGATCTAAGGTCTTGATCAGTCTGCTGAGTTGGCGGATGTGTTCCTTGGTTGGATCTGCGGGTAACTGCCTGTAGTGTTCCTGGTTGTCGAGTTGTCGGTATACTTCTTTGCAGTAGTCTGTTCTGTTCAGTATGACGGTGGCCCCTCCTTTGTCTGCTGGTTTGATGACGATGTTGCGGTTGGTCTTGAGAGTGCGGATGGCGTTGCGTTGTGCTTGGGTGACGTTTGAGGCTGCCTTGTTTCCAGTCAAGTGGACACTTTTTTGTGGGTGGGGGGGGGGGGGGGGGTGGAGTGCTGTATTGGGTCTCGATAGAGGGCTAGCAATATGTGGGAAATGACGAAAATATCTCGGGCAGAAAGAAAAAGGGAATGTAAATGAGGCTAATCAAGGCTATGAAAGGTGCTGATGGCGCATCGAGCGGTCAGAATGTGTTAATGGCAGAACAAAGGTAAGCAGTGTGTCAGAGAACAATTACAAACAGGGATCAGTTTGCTGAAGTAGGATGGGATGGGCTGGTGGGAGGTGGGCGATGCTGAGGATAAAACATACCAAAAGAAGGGATGATAAGTTGATGGAAAAAACATGTGGTGAAGGGGGAAGTGAGAGTTCACAGTCTGAAGTTGTTGAACTGATAAAATGAAAGGGACAAAGAGCTGTCTGAGTCCACCAGAATTAGTCAATAGAAATGTGAATGCCCACACATAGACAAACTTCTCGGGAACGTATTGGTTTCATGCAGTTTGAGCTCAGCTTCTCAAAGCAAACCCAATGTGAAAGAATCCCGCCGTCGACGCCGCAAAGAAGTGAAGGAAACATGCGGCTTGACCAACGGGAAAACCTCATCGAAGGGCGCGTCCGGGATTTGAACCCGGGACCTCTCGCAAATTCCGACAGCGATACACCCAGAGCGAGAATCATACCCCTAGACCAACGCGTCCCGCGAAAAGAGCCAAAGCATACTGTCATTGCCATCGAAAATCAATCTAACATCTGTGGAGAACGCCAAAAGTACTGCAACATCTCAGGTAGTCAGTCGACAGGACAACAAAGTTCGTCTTTCACCATCACCTTTCATAAAAACCGGGACAGGTTAGAAATCAGAAGGGGGTTCAGTGCAGTTAGATTGCGAATGTACAGACCGGACCATGTACCACATGCTATGGTATCAGCAAAAGCCGGCACAGCCGCCGAGATTGGTCATCATTAACATATTGACGATGAAGAAAGAGGAGATCTCAGGACGATATCTGGCGGCTGCCAACAAGTCTAAAAAGAATGGTTACCTCAATATAAACGCGCTCAGTGTGGAGGACGGAGCGGTCTATTACTGTGCAATGAGCACAGTGTCACAAAGCAGCTACGATGTGGAGATGCCGGCGTTGGACTGGGGTGAGCACATGTCTGCTTTTTTGCATCTTTGTAGAAACTGAATGTCAGTGTCTATATGCGCGATCTTCCTGGAGATCCTCTCCACTTTGAGTTTGCGGTGTCAATGGTAGCCATGATGTGGAGATGCCGGCGTTGGACTGGGGTGAGCACATAAGAAGTCTTACAACACCAGGTTAAAGTCCAACAGGTTTGTTTCAAACACGAGCTTTCGGAGCACGTGTCCTTCTTCAGGTGAAGAAGGACACGTGCTCCGAAAGCTCGTGTTTGAAACAAACCTGTTGGACTTTAACCTGGTGTTGTAAGACTTCTTACAAAGCAGCTACAACCACGTACGAAAGCCTCAGAGAGTATTTTCAATTCCAGCAAATTTGCGTTCCTGCCCTTGAACCGGAGGATGGTTTGATCTGGATTCAGAAAAATACTCAGGTCTATTTCTCCACAATTGCATTGCCGGCTGTGTCCTTGTATAGGTCAAGAGAGGAGCCGTTTCGGATTCGTGAGATTAATCAGCATGTCGCGATGCACAGTAAATTTAAGCTTGGAATATCCACTTCCGAGCAGCAGTAATGAAAGTTCTCAGATGTGGGGATAATAAAATCTTCCAGGACCGTTAACTTAGGTCGACCTTGTGCCAACGAGTCTGAGCCCCTAGTAGTCTTCAGCGGAACATCGACTTTCCGATCGAAAATACATCAAATCTATGTTGACACTTCCTGCTTTCTGTTATGGAGGTTCCCAGATAAGGGACGTGTTTCAAAGAAAGTGCGGTGCTGTCCAAGTGAGTTCTGTAAAATCCACGGGCCTGTGATGATTCCACGTCTCACAAATGTCCATGCCCGCGGGACCATGTGTACGGTCCTTCCAGATATTTTCCGCACTGCCTCAGGGGACCAATATTGCCAGCATTCTCATTCGGTCCCTGGCAATCAGAGGATTGCCCGTCACTGTTGAAATGCACAGAGTTGCGATCTCGCTGTCGTTTCCGTGGCGCAATCGGTTAGCGCGTTCGGCTGTTAACCGAAAGGTTGGTGGTTCGATCCCACCCGGCGACGAATTGTTGTTCAACTCCTGGATGATATGTTTTTAGGGGCTGTTTAGGACAGGGCTAAATCGCTGGCTTTGAAAGCAGACCAAGCAAACCAGCAGCTCGGTTCGATTCCCGTAACAGCCTCCCCGAACAGGCGCCGGAATGTGACGACTCGGGGATTTTCAGAGTAAATTCATTTGAAGCCCACTCGTGACAATAAGCGATTTTCTTGTTCTGATAACACGTACCGTGCACCGGCTGCAGCATGGAGTTGCCTCTATCGCTGTAATATCCTTCATGGCGCTGAGCTGGGGAATAGCTCAACGATGCTGTGTCTCCCTCGATAACTCAGGAGATTGTGACGCCTCCTCACGGACCTGCCAACAGACGAATGTTGAGCAGGAGTTGGCTATTCATCCGCTTGAGCCTTCTTCAACAATTCCAGACAATTTGGTCTCTGAAAAAAGCGATGTTCAGAGCAGTTTCCCTTTTGTACCTTCTTCGTCAGAACCAAAATAAAGAAAACTAGTCTGTTGAGCCCTGCTATTATTCTGAGTTCTAACCTCCGCCTGTCCACCAAAGTCTTGGCATTCTTTCGACTTCGTCCTAAGGTGTGAAACGAGAACTCCAGGGATGATTTGCACAGATTAAGCATAGTTTTTTGATTAGAAACACCTATAGTGACAAAGATAGTGTATAAACAGCTGAAATTTAGATTTCTGTGTAGGTGTCTCGCCCTGATATGCATTGCAGTCAACACTGAATCCACTCAACAGCCGAATTCTAACACGGAGTAAACCGAATCCGGCAGCAGAGGGCGCCAAATTCAAGCACGGGCGTCAGAAACTCACCTGATGGTGTCGGCCAAGCCGATAGGATGGGAGGCGAGTGATGTCACAATAGACCCTCTCCCTGCACTGCACTAAGTTCCCTCTCTCCTACACAATCCCTGACTCAGTCCAGTCCAGTTCACTGGGAGAGATTCAGTCAGACATGGTTGTGATAATACTGGCGGCGCTTTGGCACAGTAAGTAGTTATAGTGTTAATTAAACCAGATTAGCATATTAATACACATAGGCTAGAGTATAATTAACGATCGGGAATATCTAAGAAGTGCCTGCATCAGAGGTCCCAGAAAATGCCGCAGATACAAGCAAATTTGTATCAACTCTGTTTAAACTCAGGGCGGCACGGTGGCGCAATGGTTGGCACTGCTGCCTCATTGCACTGAGGACACGGGTTCGATCCCGGTCCCAGATCACTGTTTGAACATTCTCACTCCCACAACCTAGATGTACAGGCTCAGTGGACTAGCCACGCTAAAAAGCACCTCTTAATTGAACAAACTCTAACTTCATAAAGGAACAACAATCTGTTCATTTCAGTCCTTCACTTTCGCAGGCCGGCTATATGCAATCCAGTAGCTCAGTCACCAGTGACAATAACAGTCTCAGAAGGGGCTTCGGTGAAGTTAAATTGCCAATATAAAGGCCCCAACATGTACAAAATGCAATGATATCAGGAGAAACCGGCACAGCCACTGAGATGGATTATCACCAACAACTCAGCAATGAAGAAAGATGTGGGTTCAGGACGATATCTGGCGTTTGCTGACAAATCTAAACAGAAAGGTTACCTCAGGAAAAGCGCATTCGATGTGGAGGACGGGGAGGTCTATTACTGCGCACTGAGAAACAGCGTTCGAGAAAACCTAAAGCCCCGTACACAACCCTGAGTGAGTGTTTACAGCATCACTGAGGTTCCTTTCCGAGAAGGAATTGATCCCAGGCACAGGCAGTCAATCATGTCTATTTACCGGACATGTCTCTGTCCTTGTGTAGGTCAAGAGAGGAATAGTTTGGGAAATCTTGAGAGCTATGGTTGAAAACATCAGCCATGATTGAATGGCAGAGCGGACTCGATGGGCCAAGTGACCTAATTCTGCTCCTATGTCTGATAGTCTTATGGTCTTATTATGGTCTATTATACCGCAAATTGTATTGTAACTTTAAAACCAGAATATCTACCTACCTGCAGAGGGTGGCACTCAACTGAGGAGATGGACGAAAATCATGTCCTGCTCTTGCAGAAAGTCCAAGGACAAAGACTCCTCGTTATCTGTTCTTTTAACGCAAAGCAGAATGGATCAATACGTTCTGCGGTACAAAATGTACAAGGTACTTAATGGGCGGCACTGTGGCTCAGTGGGTTGCTCTGCTGCCTCACGCTCCTAGGACCCGCGTTTGATTCCCGGCTTGGTTCTCTATCTGTGCGATGTCTGCACGTCCTCCCCGTGTCTACGTGGGTTTCCTCCGGGTGCTCCGGTTTCCTCCCTCAAATCCCGAAAGGACGTGCTGTTAGGCGAATTGGACATTCTGAATTCTCCCTCTGTGTACCTGAACAGGGGCCGGAGTGTGGTGACTCGGGAATTTTCACAGTAACTTCATTGCAGTGTTAATGTAAGCCTACTTATGACACTAGTGAAGATTATTATTACGACAATGTACGCTTAATAGAAATCAATTTTTCGATCGAAAATACCTGAAATTTCTGTTGACACGACATGTCTTCTGTTCGATTCCCACGCAGATCAGGGACATACTTCGCCCATTTATGTTATGAAGAGACGTTGCATAGTTTTGGGTGTACAGGATTATGAGGGGCATGGCAGGGTAGATAGGGAGCAGTTGTTCCCCTTAGTTGAAGGGTCAGTTACGGGGGGACACAAGTTCAAGGTGAGGGGCAGGAGGTTATGGTGAATTTGAGGAAAATCTTATTTAGCCAGAGGATGGTGACTGTCTGGAGTAAACTACGTGGGAGGGTGGGAGAGGCAGTGTGCTTCACATCCATTAAATAGTACCTGGCTGAACACATGGCATGTCTTCACATTCAAGGCTATGGAACACGTGCTGACAAATGAGGTCCTGTAGTTAGTCCTGTATTTTTCACACGTTGGTGCAGACTCTATTGACCGGAAGGCCTCATCTGAATTGCTTGGTTCTGTGCATCTGTGATTCTGGGTGCTATAACATTCCTGGCGCTATAATAATTCCGCGAGTGACAAACTTCCAGGATTTCTACGTACATATTTATGTCCAGGTATTGGCTGCCCATTTTTACTGGCCTTGTCTTTCACTGGCGTGTCACTGGCAATCAGAGGAATGCATTTCCCTGCTGCAATAAAGCAAGATGTGATAATGTTGTGATAACAAGTATCGTGAGCTGGCTGCAGTATTGGGATCGCCGCACCATTGAAGGATACGGCCTGCTGGACCGCTCGCAAATTCTGACAGCGAGACACCCAAAGCGAGAATCATACCCCTAGACCAACGCCCTTCTAATCCACAGAGCCCAAGTGGAGAATTGAACTGACTGGAGAACTGGATCTCAACGCTGACCTCCCGGACCTCGGACTTTGAATTGTTCCAAAGAAGCTCAACAGACATTTGTTGCTTCCATTGATCTGACAGAGAGCTGGCACAGGCACGTCGGGCGGAATGGACTCAATCTGTGGTGTAATCATTCTCTGATTTGATGCGAACCTCCCCTTCTGGGCAGGAACCCAAGGCCTCTTCTCATTTAATCTCTCTTGACTTGCCCCCTATTAGAGCCCTTTCCTGTTGTTCTGTTTGCTCCCTCCGGGATTTCACTTGGTTAAGACGCCCTACATTTCTAACCTGTCCCAGTTTTAATGAAAGGTGATGGTGAAAGCCGAGCTTTATTGTCCTTTGGACAAATGCCGCCTGACACCCTGAGTTGTTCCAGTATTTTCCGCTTTCTCCGCAGATGCTAGAGTCACAGACAGACTCTCGGTGGTTGTGGCAAGGACTAAACAACATAACGGGCTACAAAGCGAAGCCGAGCAGTATCTCTGGCAGCAGCGCACCCCTCCCCGATGAACGAAATGCATTCTATGCTCGGTTTAGGCAGGTAACCAGCAATCCGCGGTCGAGTGCCCCAGCAGCCCATAATTCACCCATATCCACGATCAAGTTTCCGAAGTCAGATCGGCCTTCCTGAAAGTGAACGCACGGAAGGCGATGGGCTGGGACAGGATCCCTGGTCGTGCACTCAGAGCCTGTGCATACCAGCTGGCAGAGGTATTCACAGACATCTTTAACCTATCCCTACTCCAGTCCGCGGTCCCCACCTGCTTCAAGAAGACCACCATCATACCGGTACCAAAGAAGAACCAGGCAACATGCCTCAATGACTACCGCCCGGTGGCCCTGACGTCAGTTGTAATGAAGTGCTTCGAGAGGCTGATCATGAAGCGCATCACCTCCATACTCCTGCAACGCCTTGACCCACTTCAATTCGCATACCGTCGTAACCAGTGCACATCAGACGCCATTTCCCTGGCCCTACACTCATCCCTAGAGCATCTCGAAAACAAGGACTCCTACATCAGACTCCTATTTATTGACTACAACTTCGCACCGTAAAATCACTCTTCCCACTTAACCACATGTTTATTTACATCAACTTAATTTCATTGCTTCCATTGATATGTCTTCCTCTCCCATTGTCTCCCCCTCCCCATTCCCCTAGCCAATTGCATCCCTCTTGGGAAATCCGCCCCTTGTTCCTCATTGTCATCTGCCATTAATACATTCTAATCTTCTAATCGCCTCTATCAGCACCGTTCTTAACACTGATTAGAAACATTTACATTCCCTTTTTCTTCCAACCCACACATTTTTGTTATTCTCCACCCATGGCTGGCCCTCTGTCGAGGCCCAATGCTTCACACTCCTCCCCCCCCCCCGCCCCCCGCCCATCCTACTTCCCCAACACACTCCGCAAGTCTACACCTGACCAAAGATCCAGTTGTCCAGCTTCGACAAAGAGTCACCCAGACTCGAAACGACACTTGCCATCTCTCTCCACAGAGTCTGTCAGACCTGCTGAGACTGTCCTGTGTTTTTTGTTTTTCTTTCCCATTGACGCATACGCAGTAAGTTGCTTTTATCGTACATTTAGACATGTTTGAAATGGTGATTAAATATGTTCATCTGCATCTGTAAACCCAACAGATTCTGTGGTGGATGAACAAACTGCTAATATCCGAATCGTGGCGAAATAGTGGAGACTTTTCTTCCCCTGGCGTCTTGAAAATTCAGTATTTCTGACTTTGTTGCAGGAATTTTAATATATCATGCGGGACCAAATTTCATGTTCCTCGAACGTGCGAGATTGAGGAAGAAAGGTATTTTGTGCAAACATTCGTCACACAAAATGAGAAGCACACAATGTTGTTACCCGGTTTCGAACTGGGGACCTTTCGCGTGTTAGGCGAATGTGATAACCACTACACTACAGAAATTGCTGGGAGCACCGCAATCAGTGGCCCTGTGCAATGTTGAACCTCAATGTACTGTTGCAGCTTCTAACGGTTCCGCTGAGAGGCCATGTAACTTATTGGAAGAAGCCGTTTCTTTAAAACTGATGTCTCAACTTATCAAAGGATCAGATATTGAACTTTGCTGAACTGGAGATAAGTTATGTTTTGCTTGAAGTTAAATTGAGAGGGCAGGGCTTTCATAAGTAACCACAGCTGAAACGAGAATTGATGATGCCCTGCTCACTTTGCTCTGCATCGGGATTTTGTTCAGCAAATCTCTCACGGCGAAATGCTCTCTTCTATTATTAACGCAGCATTCTGAAATCCTACAGAAAAAAGCAACCGACTTTATACAATATTCGTTTCGTTATTCAATGCTTGAGTTGAGTTTAAGAATTGACAATTATGTGTTTCTTATATTGGACCTCTTTGTGTTTTGGTGTGTAAAATTCTGCAGCCTAAATACCGTTCATGTATAAGAAAGGAGGGGTAATTCGAAATCAACATTGAGCCTGGATTCCCACACTGGCTTTTCCTGTTTCTCCATCAGGAAAACCGTTTTTTCTTTCCCAAAGCTGGTTCAGTTAAGTCTCTGGCATTTCCTCTAAGTCAGTTTCAGTATCGTTTGTGTCTGTCCTTTTGACTACACATTACTATAAGACATCCTTCAATTTGGCCTGTTGCATTTGCTGATCCCAATGCCATCTACTCTCCATTGGAGAGACTAAATGCCGACTGGGTGACCACTTTGCAAAACACCTTCGCTCCATCGACAAACTGGTGGCAGACTCTCCTGTCGCTTGCTATTTGAACTCACTGTCCTGCTCTCATGTCCACATGTCCGATCTTGGCCTGCTGCAATGTTCCCATGTAGCTCAGCACAACGCCGAGGAACAGCACCCCATCCTCCGAATAGGCACGGTACAGCCTTGCTGATTTTACAGTAGGCTCAACAACTTCGCACCGTGAAATCACTCTTCCCACTTCACCACATGTTTATTTCCATCAACTTATTTTCATTGCCTCCATTGATATGTCTTCCTCTCCCATTGTCTCCCCCTCCCCATTCCCCTAGCCAATCGCATCCCTCTTGGGAAATCCGCCCCTTGTTCCTCATTTTCATCTGCCATTAACACATTCTAATCTTCTAATCGCCTCTGTCGGCACAGTTCTTAACACTGATTAGAAACATTTATATTCCCTTTTTCTTTCGACCCAACACATTTTTGTTATTCTCCACCCATGGCTGGCCGTCTGCCGAGGCCAAATGCTTCACGCTCCCCTCTCCCCCCACCCAACCACACTTCCCCCACACACTCCGCCAGTCTACACCTGACCAAAGATCCAGTTGTCCAGCTTCGACAAAGAGTCACCCAGACTCGAAACGACACTTGCCATCTCTCTCCACAGAGGCTGTCAGACCTGATGAGACTGTCCTGTGTTTTCTGTTTTTCTTTCCCATTGACGCATACGCAGTAAGTTGCTTTTATCGTACATTTAGACATGTTTGAAATGGTGACTAAATATGTTCATCTGCATCTGTAAACCCAAAAGATTCTGTGGTGGATGAACAAACTGCTAATATCCGAATCGTGGCAAATAGGGAAGGCTTTTCTTCCCCTGGCGTCTTGAATATTCCGTATTTCTGACATTGTTGCAGGAATTTTAATATCTCATGAGAGACCAAATCTCATGTTCCTCGAACGTGCGAGATTGAGGAAGAAAGGTATTTTGTGCAAACATTCGTCACACAAAATGAGAAGCACGCTATGTTTCTGCCCAGTTTCGAACCGGGGACCTTTCGCGTGTTAGGCGAATGCGATAACCACTACACTACAGAAACTGTTGGGTGTATCACACTCAGTGGCCCTGTGTAATGTTGAAACTCAATGTACTGTTGCAGCTTCTAACGGTTCCGCTGAGAGGCCATGTAACTTATTGGAAGAAGCCGTTTCTTTAAAACTGATGTCTCAACTTATCAAAGGATCAGGTATTGGACTTTGGTGAACTGGAGATAAGTTATGCTTTGCTTGAAGTTAAATTGAGACGGCAGGGCTTTCATAAGTAACCACAGCTGAAACGAGAATTGATGATGCCCTGCTCACTTTGCTCTGCATCGGGAACCAGCTGTCCAACCCACTGAACTGAAGGGGACGCCAAAACTAGGAACTGCACGCCAGCCAGGAGTCGAACCTGGAATCTCCTGATTCGTAGTCAGACGCGTTATCCATTGCGCCACTGGCCCACAGCAGTTATTGGCTTTTGCTATTCCTCGATGATGAAGACCAGTTACGAGATTGAGGTAATATTTAGCAACAGACTAAACTGAAAACACCAGATGTCTCTGCTCGATTTCGAACCGGGGACCTTTCGGGTGTAAGACGAATGTGATAACCACTACACTACAAAAACCGCCGGCCATCAATCGACGTGCGGAATGTACAACCTCACTGTGTTGCTGCAGATTCTGATGGTCTATTTGAGAGGCCAGGCCCCTTGTTACAGACGACAGCTGTTTCTTAAATTAACAGATGTCTCAACATATAAAGCCGTGAGATGTAGAAATTATATCGAAATTAACATAAGTTATATTTTGCTTAATGTCGGTCTTAAATTTGTGCTCTTTGGTCTCGAGGTCTGGCTCTCGTTTAAGGATTTTCAAGCAATGCCTATGGGAGTAGTCGTGGGTTTAAATCCAGGACAGGTTCTTTGCTCCAGGTCAGAGATTATGAATTGTTTGTGATGCTGACGGCGGACTTGATTTACATTGGCCCACTCTGAAAAAAGATTTCTCAGGACTCGGGATGTTTACGTCGTTTCTCTCCCCACAGGTGATGCTCGAGAGAGAGACAGTGTCTGAGCTGGAGTGCGTTTGGATAAAATTGATGCTCCAGATCTGTGTTAACCACAGGGACGTGACCCATCTGATCCACAGAGCCAAAGTGGAGAATTGAACTGACTGGGGAGCTGGATCCTAACGCTGACATCCCGGACCTCGGCGTCGTGAAATGTTCCAAAGAAGCTCAACAGACACTCGAGGAACAGCAGCGCATCTTTCCACTGGGTTCAATACAGCTTTCACACTCAGTGTGTGCTCAGCAGTTTCACACTGTAAATGCTGCACCCATTTTGTGTGTCCTTACATCGCAGATTTGGGTTTCAATCTTGTTTCCACTTGTTCTTTGTGTCCGGGCGGTAGTTGTTGATCAATCTACCATCAATAGCTCCTCCAGACATACCTTTTGTTTCATTGTTTCTTCCATAGCGCTAACAGAGAGCTGGCACAGACACGGCGGCCGGAATGGCCTCATACTGTGGTGTCATTATTCTCTGATTTGATGCTAACCTAACTCTGTGGCCAGGGTCCCAAGGCCTCTTCTCATTTAATCTCTCCTGACTTTCCCCCTATTAGAGCCCTTTCCCGTTGTTCTGTTTCCTCCCTCCGGTAATTCACTTGGTTAAGACGTACCACATTTCTAACCTGTCCCGGTTTTAATGAAAGGTGACGGTGAAAGACGAACTTTGTTGTCCTGTCGACAAATGCCGCCTGACTACCTGAGAAGTTGCAGTACTTTTGGCGTTCTCCGCAGATGTTTGATTGATTTTCGATGGCAATGACTGTATGCTTTGACTCTTTTCGCGGGGCTCGTTGGTCTAGGGTATGATTCTCGCTTTGGGTGTCTCGCTGTCGGAATTTGCGAGAGGTCCAGCAGGCCGTATCCTTCAATGGTGCGGCGATCCCAATACCGCAGCCGGCTCACGGTACTTGTTATCACAACATTATCACATCTTGCTTTATTGCAGCAGAGAAATGCATTCCTCTGATTGCCAGTGAGACGCCAATGAAAGACAAGGCCAGTAAAATTGGGCAGCCAATACCTGGACATAAATATATACGTAGAAATCCTGGAAGTTTGTCACTCGCGGAATTATTATAGTGCCAGGAATGTTATAGCACTCAGAATCACAGATGCACAGAACCAAGCAATTCAGATGAGGCCTTCCGGTCAATCGAGTCTGCACCAACATGTGAAAAATACAGGACTAACTACAGGACCTCATTTGTCAGCACGTGTTCCATAACCTTGTATGTGGAGACGTGCCGTGTGTTCAGCCAGGTACTATTTAATGGATGTGGAGCACACTGCCTCTACCACCCTCCCACGTAGTTTACTCCAGACAGTCACCATCCTCTGGCTAAATAAGATTTTCCTCAAATTCACCATAACCTCCTGCCCCTCACCTTGAACTTGTGTCCCCCCGTAACTGACCCTTCAACTAAGGGGAACAACTGCTCCCTATCCACCCTGCCATGCCCCTCATAATCCTGTACACCCAAAACTATGCAACGTCTCTTCATAACATAAATGGGCGCAGTATGTCACTGATCTGCGTGGGAATCGAACAGAAGACATGTCGTGTCAACAGAAATGTCAGGTATTTTCGATCGAAAAATTGATTTCTATTAAAGTCTAAACCTGGCACCATGTGCTTCCCATGTCCCAACTGATAGTAATTCTCATGTTGCTCGGCGGTTATTATACATTAAGCGTACATTGTCGTAATAATAATCTTCACTAGTGTCATAAGTAGGCTTACATTAACACTGCAATTAAGTTACTGTGAAAATTCCCGAGTCACCACACTCCGGCCCCTGTTCAGGTGCACAGAGGGAGAATTCAGAATGTCCAATTCACCTAACAGCACGGTTTTTCGGGACTTGAGTGAGGAAACCGGAGCACCCGGAGTAAACCCACGTAGACACGGGGAGGACGTGCAGACTCCGCACAGATAGAGAACCAAGCCGGGAATCGAACGCGGGTCCTAGGAGCATGAGGCAGCAGAGCAACCCACTGAGCCACAGTGCCGCCCATTAAGTACCTTGTACATTTTGTACCGCAGCACGTATTGATCCATTCTGCTTTGCGTTAAAAGAACAGGTAACGAGGAGTCTTTGTCCTTGGACTTTCTGCAAGAGCAGGCCATGATTTTCGTCCATCTCCTCAGTTGAGTGCCACCCTCTGCCGGTAGGTAGATATTCTGGTTTTAAAGTTACAATACAATTTGCGGTATGATAGACCATAATAAGACCATAAGACTATTAGGCATAGGAGCAGAATTAGGTCACTTGGCCCATCGAGTCCGCTCTGCCATTCAATCATGGCTGATATTTTCAACCATAGCTCTCACGATTTCCCAAACTATTCCTCTCTTGATCTACACAAGGACAGAGACATGTCCGGTAAATAGACCTGATTGCTTGCCTGAGCCTGGGATCAATTCCTTCTCGGAAAGGAACCTCAGTGATGCTGTAAACACTCACTCAGGGTTGTGTACGGGGCTTTAGGTTTTCTCGAACGCTGTTTCTCAGTGCGCAGTAATAGACCTCCCCATCCTCCACATCGAATGCGCTTATACTGAGGTAACCGTTCTGTTTAGATTTGTCAGCAAACGCCAGATATCGTCCTGAACCCACATCTTTCTTCATTGCTGACTTGTTGGTGATAATCCATCTCGGTGGCTGTGCCGGTTTCTCCTGATATCATTGCATTTTGTACATGTTGGGGCTTTATATTGGCAATTTAACTTCACCGAAGCCCCTTCTGAGACTGTTATTGTCACTGGTGACTGAGCTACTGGATTGAACATTGCCGGCCTGCGAAAGCGAAGGACTGAAATGAACAGATTGTTGTTCCTTTATAAAGTTTAAGTTTGTTCAATTAAGAGGTGCTTTTTAGCGTGGCTAGTCCACTGAGCCTGTACATCTAGGTTGTGGGAGTGAGAATGTTCAAACACCACACGGACAGTGATCTGGGACCGGGATCTAACCCGTGTCCTCAGTGCAATGAGGCTGCAGTGCCAACCATTGCGCCACCGTGCCGCCCTGAGTTTAAACAGAGTTGATACAAATTTGCTTGTATCTGCGGCATTTTCTGGGACCTCTGATGCAGGCACTTCATAGACATTCCCGATCGTTAATTATACTCTAGCCGATGTGTATTAATATGCTAATCTGGTTTAATTAACACTATAATTACTTACTGTGCCAAAGCGCCGCCAGTATTATCACAACCATGTCTGACTGAATCTCTCTCAGTGAACTGGACTGGACTGAGTCAGGGATTGTGTAGGAGAGAGGGAACTTAGTGCAGCGCAGGGAGAGGGTCTATTGTGACATCACTCGCCTCCCATCCTATCGGCTTGGCTGACACCATCAGGTGAGTTTCTGACGCCCGTGCTTGAATTTGGCGCCCTCTGCTGCCGGATTCGGTTTACTCCGTGTTAGAATTCGGCTGTTGAGTGGATTCAGTGTTGACTACAATGCATATCAGGACGGGAAACCTAGACTGAAATCTAAATTTCAGCTGTTTATAAACTATCTTTGTCACTATAGGTGTTTCTAATCAAAAAACGATGCTTAATCTGTGCAAATCATCCCTGGAGTTCTCGGTTCACACTTTAGGACGAAGTCGAAAGAATGCCAAGACTTTGGTGGACATGCGGAGGTTAGAACTCAGAATAATAGCAGGGCTCAACAGACTAGTTTTCTTTATTTTGGTTCTGACGAAGAAGGTACAAAAGGGGAACTGCTCTGAACATCGCTTTTTTCAGAGACCAAATTGTCTGGAATTATTTTCATTAGCTGAAGGTGAAATGTCCTATGAAGGAAATAGGTGAATGATATTTCATGCTGCAAGTGTTTGCGAGAAAATGAAACGTCACAGAGGACTTTGAATGGATCAGCACCGAGGCACGGGCGGGATCCGAACCCGCGATTTTTGGGATTATGGTGTTGAAGGCGGAGCTGTAGTCAATAAATAGGAGTCTGATGTAGGTGTCCTTGTTTTCGAGATGCTCTAGGGATGAGTGTAGGGCCAGGGAAATGCCGTCTGATGTTGACCGGTAGCGACGGTATGCGAATTGAAGTGGGTCAAGGCGCTCTAGGAGAATGGAGGTGATGCGCTTCATGATCAGCCTCTGGAAGCACTTCATCACAACTGATGTCAGGGCCGCCGGAGGGTAGTCATTGAGGCATGTTGCCTCGTTCTTCTTTGGTACCAGTATGATGGTGGTCTTCTTGAAGCAGGTGGGGACCTCGGAGTGGAGTAGGGATAGGTTAAAGATGTCTGTGAATACCTCTGCCAGCTGGTATGCGCAGGCTCTGAGTGCACGACCGGGGATCCCATCCGGGCCCATCGCCTTCCGTGGGTTCACTTTCAGGAAGGCCGATCTGACTTCGGAAACTGTGATGGTGGGTATGGGTGAATTATGGGCTGCTGGGGCACTCGACAGCGGATTGTTGGTTACATGCTCAAACCGAGCATAGAATGCATTAAGTTCATCGGGAAGGGATGCGCTGCTGCCAGAGACACAGTAAGAAGTCTTACAACACCAGTTTAAAGTCCAACAGGTTTGTTTCAAACACGAGCTTTCGGAGCGCAGCTCCTTCCTCAGGGGAATCACAAAACAGAATCATTTAACCTGATGTTGTAAGACTTCTTACTGTGCTCACCCCAGTCCAACGCCGGCATCTCCACATCATGGCCAGAGATACTGCTCGACCCGGCCCGGTTATGTAGATCTTTGGGCTTTTTTTCTGAGGGATTCTTCTCCAGAGACCGCTGAGATAGGCCCATTGAAGATTTTAAGACAGATGTGGTTGGATTCTCAACTGAAAAGGTAATCAAAGGTTATCCGGGGTAGGTGAAATGTGAATCTGAGGTCACGTTCGCATCTGTCACGAACTTATTGAATGTTGGAGAAGGCTCAAGGGGATGAATAGCCAACTCCTGCTCAACATTCGTCTGTTAGCAGGTCTGTGACGAGGTGTCACAATCTCCTGAGTTATCGAGGGAGACACAGCATCGTTGAGCTATTCCCCAGCTCGGCGCCATGAAGGATATTACAGCGATAGAGGCAACTCCATGCCGCAGCCGGTGCACGGTAACTGTTATCAGAACAGGAAAATCGCTTATTGTCACGAGTCGGCTTCAAATTAAGTTACTCTGAAAATCCCCTAGTCGTCACATTCCGGCCCCTGCTCGGGGAGGCTGTTACGGGAATCGAACCGTGCTGCTGGCCTGCTTGGTCTGCTTTCAAAGCCAGCGATTTAGCCCTGTCCAAAACAGCCCCTAAAAATATATCATCCAGGAATGGAACAGCAATTCGTCTCTGGGTGGGATCGAACCACCAACCTTTCGGTTAACAGCCGAACGCGCTAACCGATTGCGCCACAGAGACGGCAGCTGGATCACAACTCTGTGCATTTCAACAGTGACGGCCAATCCTCTGATTGCCAGGGACCGAATGAGAATGCTGGCAATATTGGTCCCCTGAGGCAGTGCGGAAAATATCTGGAAGGAGCGAACACATGGTCCCGCGGGCATGGACATTTGTGAGACGTGGAATCATCACAGGCCCGTGGATTTTACAGAACTCACTTGGACAGCACCACACTTTCTTTGAAACACGTCCCTTATCTGGGAACCTCCATAACAGAAAGCAGGAAGTGTCAACATAGATTTGATGTATTTTCGATCGGAAAGTCGATGTTCTACTGAAGACTACTAGGGGCTCAGACTCGTTGGCATAAGGTCGACCTAAGTTAACGGTCCTGGAAGATTTTATTATCCCCACATCTGAGAACTTTCATTACTGCTGCTCGGAAGTGGATATTCCAAGCTTAAATTTACTGTGCATCGCGACATGCTGATTAATCTCACGAATCCGAAACGGCTCCTCTATTGACCTATACAAGGACAGAGACGGCAATGCAATTGTGGAGAAATAGACCTGAATATTTTTCTGAATCCAGATGAAACCATCCTCCGGTACAAGGGCAGGAACGCAAATTTACTGGAATTGAAAATACTCTCTGAGGCTTTCGTACGTGGTTGTAGCTGCTTTGTGAGACTGTGCTCATTGCACAGTAATAGACCGCTCCATCCTCCACACTGAGCGCGTTTATATTGAGGTAACCATTCTTTTTGGACTTGTTGGCCGATATCGTCCTGAGATCTCCTCTTTCTTCATCGTCAATATGTTAATGATGACCAATCTCGGCGGCTGTGCCGGCTTTTGCTGATACCATAGCATGTGGTACATGGTCCGGTCTGTATATTCGCAATCTAACTGCACTGAACCCCCTTCTGATTTTTAACCTGTCCCGGTTTTAATGAAAGGTGATGGTGAAAGACGAACTTTGCTGTCCTGTCGACAAATGCCGCCTGACTACCTGAGATGTTGCAGTACTTTTGGCGTTCTCCGCAGATATTAGATTGATTTTCGATGGCAATGACAGTATGATTGGCTCTTTCCGTGCGGCTCGTTGGTCTATGGGTATGATTCTCGCTTGGGTTTGTCACTGTCGGAAGTTGCGAGAGGTCCCGGGTTCAAATCCCGGACGAGCCCTTCGATGAGGTTTTCCGTTGGTCAAACCGCATGTTTCCTTCACTTCTTGCGGCGTCGACGGCGGGATTTATTCACATTGGGTTTGCTTTGAGTAGCTGAGCTCAAACTGCATGGAACCAATACGTTCCCGAGAAGTTTGTCTATGTGTGGGCATTCACATTTCTATTGACTAATTCTGGTGGACTCAGACAGCTCTTTGTCCCTTTCATTTTATCAGTTCAACAACTCAGACTGTGAACCCTCACTTCCCCCTCCACCACATGTTTTTTCCATCAACTATCATTCCTTCCATTGATATGTTTTACCCTCAGCATCCCCCCCCCCCCTCCCAGACCATCCTACTTGATCATCAGATCCCTGTTTGTAATTGTTCTCTGACGCACTGCTTACCTTTGTTCTGCCATTAACGCATTCTGACCGCTTGATGCGCCATCAGCACCTTTCATAGCCTTGATTAGCCTCATTTACATTCCCTTTTTCTTTCTGTCCGAGGCATTTTCGTCATTTCCACCTATTGCTAGCCCTCTATCGAGGCCCAATACGCCACCCACAATCGTCTGAATCTGACCCTATTTCCCGTTCTCCAGCTTTGACAAAGAATCAACTTGACTGGAAACATCAGTTGCCGACAGATCCACAGAGGCTATCAAACATGCTGAAATTGTCCAGTGTTCTTGTTTCCCATTGAAGCATCCGTAGTAAGTTGCATTTGTAGTTCATTTCGACATGTTTGAGATGGGGATTGAATACGTTCATCTGCATTGTAAATCGATGAAATTCTGTTGTGGATGAACTTGCTAATATCCGAACTAAGCTAAAATAGGAAGATCCTTTTCTTCTGCCTGTCGAAAATTCAGTGCTTGTGACTTAATGTTGAATATATTTTAGTGGCTCATGTGAGACGAAATCTCGTTTTCTTCCAACATCCGAGATTCCGGCAATATTCAGGATTAGACGTGTTTTGTGCAAACGTTCCTCACAGGAATTGCTAAATGTCTAATGTTTCTGCCCGGTTTCTTTCTGACCGGGACCTTTCACATGTGAGGCGAATGTTATAACCACTGCACTACAGAAACAGCTGGCAACCAATCGATGTGTACAATGTACCACCTTACTGTGTTGATGCAGATTCGAATGGTGAGGCTGAGAGGTCACGTCACTAATTACAAGACGACAGCTGTTTCTTTCAAAAACAAATGTTTCAATATATAAAACAATGAGATGTAGAAATTATATCGAAATTAACATAAGTTATATTTTGCTTAAGCTCGGTCTTAAATTTGTGCTCTTTGGTCTCGAGGTCTGGTTCTTTTTTAGGGATTTTGAATCAATGCCTATGGGAGTGGTCGTGGGTTTAAATCCAGGACAGGCTCTTTACTCCAGGTCAGAGATTATGAATTGTTTGCGATGCTGACGGCGGGGTTGATTTATATTGGCACACTCTGAAAAAGATTTCTCAGGACTCGGGATGTTTCCGACGTTTCTCTCCCCACAGATGATGCTCGAGAGAGAGAGACAGTGTCTGAGCTGGAGTGCGTTTGGATAAAATTGATGCTTCTGATCTGCGTTAACTTGACAAGGACTTGGCTCATCTAATCCACAGAGCCAAAGTGAGGAATTGAGCTGACTGGGGAGCTGGATCTTAACGCTGACCTCCCGGACCTCGGCCTCCTGAAATGTTCCAAATAAGCTCAACAGCCACTCGAGGAACAGCAGCGCATCTTTCCACTGGGCTCAATACAGCTTTCACACTCAGTGTGTGTTCAGTAGTTTCACACTGTAAATGCTGCACCCATTTTGTGTGTCCTTACATCGCAGATTTGGGTTTCAATCTTGTTTCCACTTGTTCTTTGTGTCCGGGCGGTAGTTGTTGATCAATCTGCCATCGACAGCTCCTCCACACGCATCTTTTGTTTCTTCCAGTGCGCTAACAGAGAGCTGGCACAGACACGGCGGCCGGACTGGCCTCATACTGTAGTGTCATTATTCTCTGATTCGATGCTAACCTAACTCTGTGGCCAGGGAAGGCACGGCCTTTTCTCATTTAATCTCTCCTGACTTGCCCCCATGCTAGGGCCCTTTCCTGTTGTTCTGTTTCCTCCCTCCGGGAGTTCAGTTGGTTAAGACGTACTACATTTCTAACCGGTCCCGGTTTTAATGCAAGGTGATAGTGAAAGATGAACTTTTTTTTTCCTGTCGACAAATGCCGCCTGACTCCCTGAGATGTTGCAGTAATTTCGGCGTTCTCTGCAAATGTTAGATCGACTTTCGATGTCAATGACAGTATGATTGGGTTGCTTTCGAGGGGTTCGTTGGTCTAGGGGTATGATCCTCGCTGCGGGTGTCTCGGTGTCGAAATTTGCGAGAGGTCCCGGGTTCAAAACGAGCCCTTTTCTGTTGGTCACGCAGCATGTTTACTTCATTTCCTTGCGGCTCACATTGGGGTTGCTTTGAGGAGCTGAGCTCACACTGCAGGGAATCAACGCGTTCCCGGGAAAATCGAAACATTTTCGATCAACTTGTCGATGAGTGGACATTCACTTATCTCTATTCACTAACTCTGGTGGATCAGGCAGCTCTTGGTCTGTTTAATTTTATTCTGCACACTTCACACGTGTTTTTTTCTATCAACTTATTTTCATTCCTTCCATTGGTATGTTTTACCCTCACAATTGCACCCCTCCCCCCCCCCCGCCTATACCATCCTACTTGATCAATCTGACCCCTGTTGCCAATTGTTCTCTGACACACTGCTTACCTTTGTTCCCATTCTGACCTCTTAATGCGCCACTATCAGCACCTTCTCAGCCTTGATTAGCCTCATTTACATTCCCTTTTTCATTCTGTCCGAGACATTTTCGTCAATTTTGCATGTGAGGTAAATGTGATAATCACTACACTACAGCAGTCAGCGGACGTGTGAAATGTGCAACCTGACTGTGTTGCTGCAGATTCTAATTGTCTGGTTGAGAGGCCAGGTCACTTATTACAAGACAACAGCTGTTCCTTTAAAAAAAACAGTAAGAAGTCTGACAACACCAGGTTAAAGTCCAACATGTTTGTTTCAGCACTAGCTTTCGGAGCACTGCTCCTTCCTCAGGTGAATCTCAGGTGAATTTGAAAAACAGGTGTCTCAACATAAAAAAACCATGAGATGTAGAACTTATATCGAAGTTAACATAAGTTATATTTTGCTGATACTCGATCTTACAATTGGGCTTCTTGGTGCGGAGATATGGTTCACGCTTGGTGCCCAACTGTCAATTGTTTAGCCAATCATGTCTCTGGGAAATGCCCCTCCTTTTCCCAGTAACTGAAGCATTCACTCATCTGAATTTTCGCTTTAATACCAGAACATATTCAAAATCTGATTGATTTCTGTCGGACTCTAATCCAGGCACCATGTATTCCCCATGTGGTGACTGGTGAGTCGATGTTCTAATGTTCACCGTGTGCTATCTTCACTCTCAGATATTGAATACATTTTGTGTTTAGTTCCAGGAAGAAATGGTGAAGACTCAGTGGCCCAGGATCGATCTGAGTTAACGGGTTCTGGAAGGACAGAGCATTAAGCTGGACTGTAGATATTCCACAGCGGTTTTTGAAACTCTTTTCTGGTACATTCAGTATCCCGGAAGACCTCCGAGGAATGTAATGAGAATCTATAGTTAGGGCAGTTCAGATAAATCTCCAGATTTCCCAGCCAGGTTTTCGGCTGCTTTGCTCAAAGAAAACCAAACGGTACCTTTAAATATCGCCGTGGCTGATCTCTCCGACAGTGCCGGGTATTTCTGCGCCAAGGAGCCCACACTGCTGCAGAGATACAGCGGGTCCCGTACAAACACTCACACTGGGAGTTCAAGTCATTTCTCGGCAGAGGGCGCTCTCACATTGATAGACAGACACAATTACTCAGCCTGTGGTGGTCACAGTGTCATTACCAAACCATCAAAAACAAACACAACACTCACTAAGAACAAGCGAGCAGAAACTGAATAATAATATTCGTTAGTTTATAACTTGCATTTCTACTAAAATGAATTTCACAACTTAATTTCCGGTTCGTTAACTCACATTTAGACTTTTTATGATCTTTAGATTGCTGTCTGAATTATTGTGTGAACGTTTCGCCATCTCCGTTCCGCTCTTCTAGGTCACTTTGAGCAAAGCCGGGTCACAGGGTCTATATGACGGGATTATTTTCATAGATTTCACAGAAGTTACAGTGCAGAAGGAGGCCATTCGGCCTATCGAGTCTGCACTGGCTCTTGGAAAGTGCACCCTACCCTAGGTCCACAACTCCAACCTGTCGCCACAACCCAGTAACCCCACCCAACACTAAGGGAAATGTTGGACACTAGGGGCAATTTAGCATGGCCAATCCACCTGCACATCTTTGGACTGTGGGAGGAAACCGGAGCACCAGGAGGAAACCCAGGCAAACACGGGGAGAATGTTCAGACTCCCAACAGACAGTGGCCCAAGTCGGGAATTGAACCTGGGAGCCTGAAGCTGTGAAGCAATTGTGCTAACCATAATGATACCCTGTTGCTCCGTGTACGATCTTCACTCCCATATAGTGAATACGTTTTGTGTTTTGTTCCAGGAACAAATGGTGAAGATTCAGTGCCCCAGGATCGATCTGAGTTAACGGGTTCTGGAACGACAGAGCATTAACCTGGACTGTAGATACTCGACAGCTGTTTTTGATACTCTGTTCTGGTACAATCAGTATCCCGGAAGACCTCCGAGGAATTTTATTGGTTGACAGACAGTTTGTAGGAAATGAGCAAATTTCACAAGGCAGTGATTGCATAATTTATAACAAACCCCAAGAACAGAGTTCCCCCCTAATGGTTATTCTCCTTTCCAGTGTCTGTTTAATGTTTTCTGACACAGCTGTGTTTCCGTCCTACAATAGATATAGATATAGAACAGTACAGCACAGAACAGGCCCTTCGGCCCTCGATGTTGTGCCGAGCAATGATCACCCCACTTAAACCCACGTATCCACCCGATACCCGTAACCCAACAACCCCCCCCCCTCTCCTCTCCTCCCTCCACCCTCCACCTTACTTTTTAGGACACTACGGGAAATTTAGCATGGCCAATCCACCTAACCCCGCACATCTTTGGACTGTGGGAGGAAATCGGAGCATCCGGAGGAAACCCACGCACACACGGGGAGGACGTGCAGACTCCGCACAGACAGCGACCCAGCCGGGAATCGAACCTGGGACCCTGGAGCTGTGAAGAATTTATGCTAACCACCATGCTACCGTGCTGCCAATAACCAGACCAGCAAACCCATTCCGACTCCCGTCTGGATCTATGCAGCGATTCTTCTTCGAAGGCACTGACTGTATCTCAGCTCGGATTGTTCCCATTCACTGACAGACAGTTCGCCACCTACAGGTGTTAAACCACCTTTGGAGACGCAAGAAAGTGAAGTAAGAAAAATCTGCGAAAGACAGCTGATTCTTAATGGTGCGGAATAGAAGTTGATGCTTCGAATTTCAATTTTTACAGATTGACAGCGGTCAGCCAGTGTCTGGATTGTTTGGGGCTGGTGCAGGTGGGCTTTTCGGGAGGTAATTGTGGAACAAACACATTTCATCGCATTTGAAATCATGGTTTCAATCGGAATTGTAAACACATAATTATTTCCTGTTTGAACATGTATTTCTGATCTGAGTGACGGAAATTCTGTTTCTCGGGTACTGTCCTCAGATGTTAAGACAGAAGAAGTTGCTCTTTTTAGTTTAACCTTTGATGCTGCCTTCTTGAACCGCTGCAGTCTATGTGCTGTCAGGGAGGGAGTTCTAGGATTTCACCTCTGCTGCGTTACTCATGTCAGCAGATGAGCAGTGAGGCTAAAATAACAAAACAGCAACAGCACCACTCAGGGAGCTAAACTCTCTCTATATCTGGGTGGAGAAAGTGGCTCTGAAGAGTTGATCAGAAGTAGGACTCACAGACTGAGTATACCATGAACAAGAGTCCCACTCCCTTTGAACTGTGTCTTCGAGCACCATTCTGTTGACGTTTCGACAGAAACTCGAGCAGATTCAGCCACATCGACCAGTGGCGATGTCAGCCGCTCAAACCCACACCGGGAGGAAGCCACCTTAACTTCGAATCAAGCTGTCAGCCACCTGTTTCCAACACGGTAGTAAAAATACACTGCCGAATCCAATCCGACCGTCAGATCCATCATCAAACCAGTCTCCAGGTTAACCCGTCCTTTCTGTTTCTGATCAGCTGTTAATTCTCTGAAACTCAGGGCTGGATGTTCAGATCAGCTCCGGCAAAGATGTTTCTGCCCCTTCAACCAGTTCCACTGACGTCATTCAGTTTACAGACCTACGTCACTAAATGTGCAGGGAAACGTCACACGTGTCCTCAATCTGACGTCACAGTGACGCTGGTCTGCCGCGTGCGCATTCTCCTACCCACACTCCACCAATGCTGAAGCTCCTTCACAGCTTCACTTTGTGATCAGAAGCCCCAGAGATCTGGTTCGGGCGGGCACGGTGCAGTTGGTGTTGGACTCAGTTTGATATACAACAGCGCTGCCTCTGCAGCATTGTCTCTCGTCCTGAAAACTACTGAGAGCTACTTAACACAGATCGATAGGATCCAACATGAAGCTGAGCTTCACTTTAGTGATTATCTCCCTGAATGGCTTACTCTTCTCTCCGTGTGAGTGTGATCACTATATCTGGCAGGAATATGTCACACATCAGATATGTCATGTTATAGGGACGTACAGTTTCCTTTATTGTATATCTTGTTATGTCATGTTGTAGTTGATTGTGCTATATCATATTCTCGCCGTCTGTGTGATATTAAATTATTCATGTTATTTTACATCTCAGATGCCGCTGGCAGTTACGAGGTATCACAGTCTCCAGAGTCAATGGTGGTTACCGAGGGAGATGTTGCATCCTTGGCCTGTTCCACCACAGTAGCAGGAAAGATCCTACAATGGTACAGACAATACCCGGATGGAACCGTGCAGCACCTGGCGAGCGGTACCAGCGATCAGGACAGGATTACATCTCGATTCATTTCAGCAGACAAACACAGCTCTCTGAATGTTAGTGACGTTCGAGTGACAGACACCGCCACCTATCTCTGTGCAGTTGAGGCACAGTGAACTGAAAACCATTCAGCGCCGTACAAAAACCTGCCGGGTGATTCTGACAGTTTCCGCAGATTCCGCAGTTATCCGAGAGGCCTGTTCATGATTTTGGTTTGCTCTTTCATATCAGAAAAGAAGGGCCAGAATCCATTTAAATTCATTTTATTTCTTTAAAGTCACAACCAGAGAGCACGGGTTCCATGGTGCTTGAAGATAATAATCATTGTACCGTTCGGTGAGTCAATATTCAGAGGTCGTTGTCTATTTCTTGTGTCAAATCAAATTCCAGACCGAGACATATTCCACGTTTTGTTACAGGGATGAATGACGCACAGTCTCCCAGGATCCGTCCGAGTTGAAGGCTCTAGAAAGACAGTTCAGTTATAATCACTCCATATCCAAGAGCTTTCTCTGCCCATGTAGGCCGGTCAATATGACGGGATAACTGCGAGATATTTACTGAGGAGGTATCGGCTGAGACATTGAGCTACGTCACAAGATTTCTCACATCGGTTGATTTGAACAAGGATAAAAACAACAGTGCAAATGTTTGATTAACAAACCTGCCAATGTTTGTTCCCCGTGGGCCTGGGATGGAATTAACCTGGCTGATCAAGGCGCTAAAGAAGACTACACAAATACTCGCAGAGGAGGTTTTTGCGGGTTCTTGGTTTTTATCTGATGCTGTGTTTCACTGCACAGGAAAAGACCACCACACTTAGGCCGCTTATTTAATGAGCAACAGGCAGATATTGTCTTCAGATTCCATCTTTTTACAGTTTTTACAGCCTTACTACTTCATTAATAATCCAGTTTGGACACTGTGCTCGTTTCTGTCCATATCAGTGGATGTTTCTTATTACCGGGGTTATATATTTGCAATCTATCCCTTCAAACACAGCTACTGTCACCGGAAACTGGATCTGCAAGTAGTTCGCCTGTGAAAGAAGAGGATCTAAAGAGCAGGAGGTTAAACGGGATCAAGGTATTATCCTCTATCTAACTGTATGAGTCTGTGTAAATTCCCATCAATCTGTTAAACTGTCTTGATGAGCAAAATCCAGTACTCAATGTGCAAGATCCCCGCCAGTATTATTAGAAACATGTCTGCCTGGATCTCTCAGTGAATGGGTATGGAATGACTCAGAGATTGAGAGGAGAGAGGGAACCCGAGCTCTGTTCAGCTCAATGTCCCACCCAGACACAGCAAGGGAGCCAGGCCCACTGTGACAAAGGCCCACGGTGACATCACTGATGGCTTTGGTCTCATGTGACTTTCTAACTATCATGTTGGGCTTTGCGCCCTCTGCTGGTGGATTATGTTCAATCGGTTCAGAATGGGGGTTACTGAATAGACTTACGGTTTATTGATTTGTATGTCAAAACATTAATGTCAGGAATGAGAACTGACGATCCAAATCTGGATTCTTCTCATTATTTCTTTCTCTGGCGCTATCTGTCCGAAGGCAGGTCCAATCCATTGCAACGTTACTGGTAGGCAGGTCGCAACCACCCCAGCGCTGGAACAGGAATCCAGACCGTTCTGGCTTTCCAATCTCCTGAGCTATCCTCAACCGTCCTTCGCAGACAACATGAAATCGTCGGTGTGCTAAATAGCGAGGAGGAATGGTTTAGATTGCAGGATGGTATAGACGGACGGGCAGATGGGCAGAACAGTGGCAAATGGAATTTAACCCTAATGCATTTTGGGAGGACGAAAATTGCAAGAAAATACACAATGAATGGCAGGATGCCAAGAAGTACAGAGGCAAGTGTTCATGCCCACAGATCCCCGCAGGCAACTGGACAAGTAGATAAGGTGGTGAAGAAGACATACGGGATACTAGCCTTCATTAACTGTGGCATGGAATATAAGAGCAGGGAGGTAATTATGGAGCTGTATAAAACGCTGGTTAGTCTTCAGCTGGTGTATTTTGTGCACATCTGGTCGCCACCTTACGGAAAGGATGTGATTATACCAGAGAGGGTGCCGAGGAGATTAATCAGGAGGTTTTCTGGGCAGGAATGTTTCAGCAATGAGGTGAGGCTGGATAGGCTGGGATATTATCCTTAACGCAGAGAATACTGAGGAGGACCTAATCGAGGTGTTCAAAATTATGCGTAATATAGATAGGAAGATACATTTCCATTAGTAGAGGGGTCAACAACGAGGGGGCGTAAATGTAAGGTCAGGGGCAGAAGATTTAGTGGGAATTTGAGCGTTGTAAGATCCTGGAACACACTGTCTGTAAGGCTGGTCGAGGCGGGAACACTCACAACAAGAAAGAAACGTTCAGATGAGGACTTGAAACGCCATTGCATGCAAGGTTCCGGGCCAAGTGTCAGAAATTGGTTTCGACTAGATAGGTACTTGATGGCCGAGGCAAACACGATGGGTCAAAGGGACTCTCCTTTGCCGTAAAGCTCTACTGCTAAGGAGCCAGAGGCACGGAAGCTGCTGATGACGCCACAAGGCCATCTCTCCTTAGGTCAAAGAAAGTAAAGGAGAGACTGAACTGAATTACTGAAATGTAAGTGGGTCTGTCAAAGACGATGACACAGAGCTGTTTCCACGAGCAGCTCCTTGGATAATGGGGCTGGTTTAGCACACTGAGCTAAAAGCGCTGGCTTTTAAAGCAGACCAAGGCAGGCCAGCAGCACGGTTCAATTCCCGTACCAGCCTCCCCGAACTGGCGGCGGAATGTGGCGACTAGGGGTGTTTCACAGTAACTTCATTAAAGCCTACTCGTGACAATAAGCGATTTTCATTTTTTTTCATAATACAAGGATGGAGGAGAAATAAAGCCCAGGAAAATTCAATTCATTATCTACACTGCGATTTGCTACACCACAGAAGAGGTGTCTAAATAAAGGAAGAAAATTCAACAATAGCTTTAAGAAGTAAATGTAAAGGCAATTACCCGGCTATGTAAAAAATGCTATTTTTGAAAGAAGAATAAGATAACGATTACAAAGTGTCTCAGGAATTGAGATTGTGTGGCCTCATCCCTGAATCGAAGATTCTAGTCCGCCATGTCCTTCCCGATATTTTCTTCTCAGTACCTTGCACTGTGAGCAGGTGCAGGATGGTTACGGTCTAGTGAACTATTTCCGCTCCATCAGTTCGGAGTGCAGCTGAGAGTCACCGCACACTTCACTGAATATTCAGACTGCGGTATCCCCACCCACAGCTTCCGGTTGCTGCTCTCACTCTGATCCAATTGTATTACTGGAGAGATTGCTGCTGCCTGTTCATTCCTTTCATTGGCCGGATCAGCAATGCAGTGTGACGGGGATCTGTATTTCCGTTTCTGACAGATGGTTTCTCTCATTGTAGAGTTACAAACTCAAGAAGGATCATGAGGAACCATCTCCCTTCGCTCTTCATCGTTATCTCACTTCTCCGTAAGTATTTCCTTCATTCTCTTCCTGGCTGCTGTAACACAGATTTTATTGTTGGTAAAATGGCAGTGATTATTTTGCTGATGATCGTCTTGCATAATATGAAGCTGACTCTGATTGTCATTATCGCTGTTACTCCTGTTAGAATGGAGCCATCAAGACACCGTGGAACAAAAGGAACCTGAAATAACGGTTAAAGAGGAAAGTAATGTCACAATAACCTGCAACTTGAAAACAAATGCTCCTATCCCTTATGTGTATTGGTACAGTCAGCAGCCCGGGAAAGCTCCAAGCTACATGTTTCTTCTCATTGGACAGACTGTGCAAAGGAAAACCGACCTCAATGGTCGGTTTTCTTCTACGTTTGATGAAAAGAAAAAGACTACCGAGCTAACGATCAGTAACACAATGATCTCCGACAGCGCCGTGTATTTCTGTGCCATGCAGACCACACTGCTACAGACATATGGGGGATCCCGTACAAAAACCGCACGCTGGCAGTTCCAGCTGCTGCTCAGCAGATACCGCCCTCATCGATAGTTCAGTTTCCACAGTGAATGACAAACATTGTAACAAAACATCGCACAAAAAACAATAGGTGAGGTCCACTTGCACAGTTAAACCAGTTTACGATTGCAACTTGCATTCATAACAGATGTAAGATTGACGAATCGATCTGTGATTCGAAAACTCCTGCTTCTTGTTCATATCTTGGTGTACAGACTCACTCACTCAGTAAACTATCAGGTCTCACTGAACTATAACAAATGCAACAATTTAAATTCATATTGAGCTTTTCACATCATTACATGTCGAAAGGAGTTTCAGAGGAGCATTCAGGTCATATAATCAAAAGCCTGCTCAAAGACTTTGGTTATTTGGGGCGGCACAGTGGCTAGCACTGCTGCCTCACAGCGCCAGGGACCCGGATTCAATCCTCGCCTTGGGCGAGTTCATGGCCTTTGCACGTTCTCCCCGTGTCTGTGATGGTTGCCGCCGTGTGCACCGGTTTCCTTCCACAACCCAAAAATATGCAGAATAGGTGGATTAGATAGATTTAATAAACCTGAATCAGGCCCCCCTTCAGTCTTCTCTGCTCTGAGGAAAACAACCCTAAGCTAATCAGCCTGTCTTCATAGCTGAAACACTCCATCCCCGGCAACATCCTGGTGAATCTCCACTGCACCCGCTCTACTGCAATCAAATCCTTCCTGTAGTCCGGCGACCAGAACTGCACACAGTGATCTAGCCGTTTCCTAACCAGCGTTTCTGCAGCTTCATCATAACCTCCCTGCTCTTATGTTCAACGGAAAATAAACACAACTATTTCATAAGACTTTCTTAACTACCGTATTTACCTGTCCTGCTGCTTTCAGGGGTCAATGGATACGCACCCCAGGTCCCTCTGGTTACTGTAATTCCGAGCGGCCTATCTTTCATTATATATTCCGTTGCCTTTCTAGCCCTCCCAAATTGCATCACCTCGCAATTTTCAGAGTCAATTTGCCACTGTTTTAAGGTTTTCCTCCTCACTATTTACCACATCAACAATGTTCTCGGAATCTGCGAATTTACTGATTATACCTCTACCAGCGCCCCTGGGTTACACGGAATGTGGAGCTGAGGCCTTAGTCATGATGTCACTGAATTGTGGCGTAGACTCGAGTGGCCGATTGACCAACTCCCTGCTCCCAAATCGGATGCTCATATGGCAATGAAAAGACCCTGCATTTTCCAGAGTCAGTGTTTGTTACTGAGGGAGACACAATCGTTGAGCTGAGCCCCCACACCAGCAGGCCGTATCCTTCAATGGTGCGGCGATACCAATGCCTCAGCCAGCTCACGGTACTTGTTATCCTAACATTATCACATCTTGCTTTATTGCAGCAGAGAAATGCATTCCTTCGATTGCCAGCGACACGCCAGTGACAGACAAGGCCAGTAAAATTGGGCAGCCAATACCTGGACATAAATATGTACGCGGAAATCCTGGAAGTTTGTCACTCGCGGAATTATTATAGCGCGAGGAATGTTATAGCACTCAGAATCACAGATGCACAGAACCAAGCAATTCAGATGAGGCCTTCCGGTCAATCGAGTCTGCACCAACATGTGAAAAATATAGGACTAACTACAGGACCTCATTTGTCAGCACGTGTTCCATAGCCTTGAATGTGAAGACGTGCCATGTGTTCAGCCAGGTACTATTTAATGGATGTGAAGCACACTGCCTGTACCACCCTCCCACGTAGTTTACTCCAGATAGTCACCATCCTCTGAATAAATAAGATTTTCCTCAAATCCCCATAATCTCCTGCCCCTCACCTTGAACTTGTGTCCCCTCGCAACTGACCCTTCAACTAAGGGGAACTGTTGCTCCCTATCCACCCTGCCATGTCCCTCGTAATCTTGTACACACAAGACTATGCAACTTCTCTTCATAACATAAATGTTCCATCTCAGGCAACATAATGGTGAATCTCTTCTGCAACCCCTCCAGTGCAATCACATCCTTCCTATAATGTGGCGCCCAGAATTGCACACAATACTCCAGCTGTGGCCTCACGGCAGTTCTGTACAACTCGAACATGATCTCCCTGCTTTTAGAATCCATGCCTCTATTGTCCTGCTAGCAGGGACGGTGCGGTGGAACAGGAGTGGTACAGTGGTTAGCACTGCTGCCTCACAGCGCCAGGGACCCAGGTTCACTTCCGGCCGTGAGTGTGCAGTTTGCACTTTCTCCCCATGGCTGCGAGAGTTTCCTCCGGCTGCTCAATTTTTTTTAAAGACCTTATCAGAGTTACAAAGCTAGAGCTCAGAGTGTGGACAGGGGCAAACCCCTAATGCAGCTCCATGCCTGCTCCAAAAACTAATTCAAATTGAATCCAATTCATGGCACCCAGAAGAGAGACATACCAGATCCAGGCATCACACCTGACCTCACGCTCAACTTAGCAAAAAGGCGAGAAACGATTTCGTCCCACAGTTCAAAGATGTGTAGGAAACCTGGATTGACCATGCTGAATTGCCCCTTAGCGCCCCTTCGTCTCAATTTGGCGAAGTCTGTCCCTGATCTGTGTGGGAATCCAACATAAAACATGTCGTGTCAACAGAAACTTCAGGTATTTTCGATCGACAACTTGATTTCTATTAAAGTCTAAATCTGGCACCATGTGCTTCCAATGTCCCAGACTGACAGTAATTCTCATGCTGTTCAGCGGTCATTGTACATAATAATAATAATCTTCATTAGTGTCACAATTTGGCTTACATTAAGACTGCAATGAAGTTACGTTGAAAATCCCCTAGTCACCACATTCCGACGCCTGTTCGGGTACACTGAGGGAGAATTCAGAATGTCCAAATTACCTAACAGCATATCTTTTTGCGAATTGTGGGAGGAAACCGGAACACCCTGAGGAAACCCACGCAGACACTGGGAGAATGTGCAGACTCCACACAGACAGTGACTCAAGCCGGGAATCGAACGCGGGTTCCTGGAGCTGTGAGGCAGCAATGCAAACCACTGAGCCACAGTGCCGCCGTTAAGTAACTGGTACATTTAGTACCGCAGCAGACATTGATCCATTCTGCATTTCGTTACAGGAACGGGTAACGAGAAGACTTTGTCCTTGGACTCATCTGCGAGAGCAGGCCATGATTTTCGTCCATCTTAACTCCTCATTCGAGTGCCTCCCTCTGCTGGTAGGTAGATATCCGGTTTTAAAGATACAATAAAATGTGCGGCATAATAGACAATAACAAGATGATAATGCCATTAGACATCGGAGCAGAATAGGCACTTGGCCATCGAGTGCGCTTCGCCATTCAATCATGGCTGATATTTTCAGCCAAAGCTCTCAAGAATTCCCAAACTATCCCTCTGTCGATCTACACAAGGACAGAAAAATGTCCGGTAAATAGACATGATTGCTTGCCTGAGCCTGGGATCAATTCCTTCTCGGAAAGGAACCTCAGTGATGCTGTAAACACTCACTCAGCGTTGTGTACGGGGCTTTAGGTTTTCTCTAACGCTGTTCCTCAGTGAGCAGTAATAGACCACCCCGTCCTCCACATCGAATGTGCTTATACTGAGGTAACCGTTCTGTTTAGATTTGTCAGCAACCGCCATATATCGTCCTGAACCCACATCTTTCTTCATTACTAAGGTGTTGGTGATAATCCATCTCGGTGGCTGTGCCGGGTTCTCCTGATATCATTGCATTTTGGACATGTTGGGGCCTTTATATTGGCAATTGAACTTCACCGAACCCCCTTCTGGGACTGTTATTGTCACTGCTGACTGGGCAACTGGATTCCATATAGCCGGCCTGCGAAAGTGAAGGAATGAAATGAACAGATTTTTGTTCCTTTATAAAGTTAGAGTTTTTTTTTCAATTAAGAGGTGCTTTTTAGCGTGGCTAGTCCACTTAGCCTGGGCATCTAGGTTGTGGGAGTGAGAATGCTCAAACACCACACGGGCAGTGGTCTGGGACCGGGATCGAACTCGTGTCCTCAGTGCAATGAGGCAGCAGTGCCAACCATTGCGCCACCGTGCCGCCCTGAGTTTAAACAGAGTTGATATAAATCTACTTGTATCTGCGGCATTTTTTGGGACCTCTGATGCAGGCACTTCATAGACATTCCCGATCGTTAATTACACATAGCCTATGTGTATTAATATGCTAATCTGTTTTAATTAACACTATAACTACTTACTGTGCCAAAGCGCCGCCAGTATTATCACAACCATGTCTGACTGAATCTCACCCAGTGAACTGGACTGGACTGAGTCAGGGATTGTGCAGGAGAGAGGGAACTTAGTGCAGTGCAGGGAGAGGGTCTATTGTGACATCACTCGCCTCCCATCCTATCGGCTTGGCCGACACCATCAGGTGAGTTTCTGACGCCCGTGCTTGAATTTGGCGCCCTCTGCTGCCGGATTCGGTTTACTCCGTGTTAGAATTCGGCTGTTGAGTGGATTCAGTGTTGACTGCAATGCATATCAGGACGGGAAACCTAGACAGAAATCTAAATTTCAGCTGTTTATACACTATCTTTGTCACTATAGGTGTTTCTAATCAAAAAATGATGCTTAATCTGTGCAAATCATCCCTGGAGTTCTCGGTTCAAACCATGGATGCGACGAAGTCGAAAGAATGCCAAGACTTTGGAGGACATGCGGACGTTAGAACTCAGAATAACAGCAGGGCTCGACAGACTAGTTTTCTTTATGCTGGTTCTGAACATCGCTTTTTTCAGAGATCAAATTGTCTGGGATTATTTTCATTAGCTGATGGTGAAATGTCCTATGAAGAAGATATGTGAATGATATTTCATGCTGCAAGTGTTTGTGGTATAATGAAACGGCATAGAGAATTTTGAATGGATCAGCACCGAGGCACGGGCGGGATTCGAACCCGCGGTTTTTGGTTTACGAGACCAACGCCTTTCCTCTTGGCCACCGCACCTTATGCAAGTCAAAGATGTTGATTGCACTGTGAGTTGTTATCATTTGGAGTCTGGCGCAACAATTGATGAGAGAAGAAGAATCAATAGAACATTTCAAAAGGTATTGTCAGAACTTGAGAACGGAAAACCCCGCGGGATTTACATGCAGGGTGAAGAGGGCAATAGAAAAAGTTATTTCTAATAGGCCCAGGTAGCGTCAGTTCAATCTGCCCCCACCCCTCCGACACTATATTCTTCTCAGTGAGTTGAGCAGGCGCAGGATGGTCACGGGCTGCTGGGTGCTCAACTGTCGCTATTTCCGCCCCATCACTTGTGACTGCAGCTGATAACCGCCGCACACATTTTTCAGCTTTGTGTCTGGGGTGCCCCGGTCACAGCTTCCGTTTGGTGCTCTCGCCCCAACACCATTGGGATATTCTAGACATTGCTGCCGCTGCTCGATTCCTGTCATTGGTTGGATCAGCAATGCAGTGGGACCTGAATCTGGATTGCTGCTCTGACAGACAATTGCCTGCCATGAAGAGCGATTGATTCAGGAAATATCGCGGGGAACCGCCTCGTCACCCTCCTCGTTATGATCTCGCTACTCAGTATTTCCTTCACTGCAAAACCCCTATTCTCCCCTTACTGAGTAACCAGATATTATTGTTAATTAAATAATAATGAGTATGGTGCAGGTGACCGTTACGTTGGTCAATATGAGGCTGATTCTGAATTTTGAAATTATTATTGTTTTCTGTTCGTTTCTATCAGACTGGAGCCACCAAGACCCAGTGGAACATCTGGACGCTGAAATGAGGGTTGAAGAGGATACTAACACCACACAGCAGTACAATCGATACTGACGATCCTGATACACAGTCAGCATCGGGCAGTTTGCACAGTTCACATTCCGTCTGATTGGAGAGAATCTGCGTAGCAGCAAATGTAGAAGTGATCGCAATATGACACATATATAAAGAAATACCAGCACAAAAATATAGAGATCCCTATACGTGTCTGTGCCGTCAATCACATTATAGCAGAAAGGCAGTGGGTCCCAGAAACAAACCGACACCGAGAGGGGTAGGGGTATGTGTGTGGGGGGGGGGGGGGTGATATTCATCTCTCAAGGTGGATGCGAGAGGGCGGTCAGAAAGACCATCGCCATTTATTATTATGTAAAAATGGAGCAAGACGGGTTATTGGATTGGATTTGTTTATTCTCACGTGTACCGAGGTACAGTGAAAAGTATTTTTCTGCAAGCAGCTCAACAGATCATTCAGTACATGGAAGAAAAGGGAATTAAACAAAATTCAAGAAAATACATGGGACTACATAATAGGGCAACACAAGATATACAATGTAACTACATAAGCATTGGCATCGGTTGAAGCATACAGGGTGTAGTGTTAATGAGGTCAGTCAATAAGAGAGTCATTTAGGAGACTGGTGACAGTGGCAAAGAAGCTGTTTTTGAGTCTGTGTTCTCAAGCTGTTTTGAAGCTGTGATCTCAGACTTCTGTATCTCCTGCCCGATGGAAGAAGTTGGAAAAGTGAGTAAGGCGGGTGGGAGGGATCCTTGATTATGCTGCCCGCATTCCCCCGCAGCAGGAGGTGTAGATAGAGTCCATGGATGGGAGGCAGGTTCGTGTGATGGACTGGGCGGCATTCACGACTCTCTGAAGTCCCTTGCGGTCCTGGGCCGAGCAGTTGCCATACCAGGCTGTGATGCAGCCCGATAGAATGCTCTCTATAGTGCATCTGTAAAAGTTGGTAAGGGTTAATGTGGACATGCCGAATTTCCTTAGTTTCCTGAGGAAGTATAGACGCTGTTGTGCTTTCTTGGTGATAGCGTCGACGTGAGTGGACCAGGACAGATTGTTGGTGATGTGCACCCCTAGGAATTTGAAACTGCTAACCATCTCCACCTCGTCCACGTTGATGCTGACAGGGGTGTGTACAGTACTTTGCTTCCTGAAGTTGATGACCAGCTCTTTAGTTTTGCTGGCATTGAGGGAGAGATTATTGTCGTTACACCACTCCACTAGGTTCTCTATCTCCCTCCTGTATTCGGACTCGTCGTTATTCAAGATCCGGCCCACTCTGGTCGTATCGTCAGCCAACTTGTAGATGGAGTTGGAACCAAGTTTTGCCACGCAGTCGTGTGTGTACAGTGAGTAGAGTAGGGGGCTAAGTACGCAGCCTTGCGGGGCACCGGTATTGAGGACTATTGTGGAGGAGGTGTTGGTGTTCATTCTTACTGATTGTGGTCTGTTGGTCAGAAAGTCAAGGATCCAGTTGCAGAGTGGAGAGCCAAGTCCTAAGTCTTGGAGCTTTGATATGAGCTTGGCTGGGATTATGGTGTTGAAGGCGGAGCTGTAGTCAATAAACAGGAGTCTGATGTAGGAGTCCTTGTTTTCGAGATGCTCTCGGGATGAGTGTAGGGCCAGGGAAATGGCGTCTGATGTGGACCGGTAGCGACGGTATGCGAATTGATGTGGGTCAAGGCGTTCCAGGAGTATGGAGGTGATGCGCTTCATGATCAGCCTCTCGAAGCACTTCATTACAACTGACATCAGGGCCGCCGCAGGGTAGTCATTGAGGCATGTTGCCTGGTTCTTCTTTGGTACTGGTATGATGGTGGTCTTCTTGAAGCAGGTGGGGACCTCGGA
Organism: Scyliorhinus canicula; assembly: GCF_902713615.1. NCBI lineage: Eukaryota > Metazoa > Chordata > Chondrichthyes > Carcharhiniformes > Scyliorhinidae > Scyliorhinus > Scyliorhinus canicula. The sequence continues at coordinate 152,416 of NW_024055461.1, forward strand.
GTGGAGTAGGGATAGTTTAAAGATGTCTGTGAATACCTCTGCCAACTGGTATGTGCAGGCTCTGAGTGCACGACCAGGGATCCCGTCCGGGCCAGTTGCCTACACTTTCAGGAAGGCCGATCTGACTTCGGAAACTGTAATGGTGGGTATGGGCGAATTAAGGGCTGCTGGGGCACTGGACAGCGGATTGTTGGTTACCTGCTCAAACCGAGCATAGAATGCATTAAGTTCATCGGGAAGGGATGCGCTGCTGCCAGAGATACAGTAAGAAGTCTTACAACACCAGGTTAAAGTCCAACAGGTTTGCTTCAAACACGAGCTTTCGGAGCGCAGCTCCTTCCTCAGGTGAATCACAAAACAGAATCATTTAACTTGGTGTTGTAAGACTTCTTACTGTGCTCACCCCAGTCCAGCGCCGGCATCTCCACATCATGGCCAGAAATACTGCTCGACCCGGCCCGGTTATGTAGATCTTTGGGCTTTTTTTCTGAGGGATTCTTCTCCAGAGACCGCTGAGATAGGCCCATTGAAGATTTTAAGACAGATGTGGTTGGATTCTCAACTGAACAGGTAATCAAAGGTTATCCGGGGTAGGTGAAATGTGAATCTGAGGTCATGTTCGCATCTGTCACGAACTTATTGAATGTTGAAGAAGGCTCAAGGGGATGAATAGCCAACTCCTGCTCAACATTTGTCTGTTAGCAGGTCCGTGAGGAGGTGTCACAATCTCCTGAGTTATCGGGGGAGACACAGCATCGTTGAGCTATTCCCCAGCTCGGGCCATGAAGGATATTACAGCGATACAGGAAACTCCATGCCGCAGCCGGTGCACGGTACGTGTTATCAGAACAGGAAAATCGCTTATTGTCACGAGTCGGCATCAAATGAAGTTACTCTGAAAATCCCCTCGTCGTCACATTTCGGCGCCTGTTCGGGGAGGCTGTTACGGGAATCGAACCGTGCTGCTGGCCTGCTTGGTCTGCTTTCAAAGCCAGCAATTTAGTCCTATCCGAAACAGCCCCTAAAAACATATCATCCAGGAGTGGAACAACAATTCGTCGCTGGGTGGGATCGAACCACCAACCTTTACGGTTAACAGCCGAACGCGCTAACCGATTGCGCCACGGAGACGACAACAGGGTCACAACTCTCTGCATTTCAACAGTGACGGCCAATCCTCTGATTGCCAGGGACCGAATGAGAATGCTGGCAATATTGGTCCCCTGAGGCAGTGCGGAAAATATCTGGAAGGAGCGTACACATGGTCCCGCGGGCATGGACATTTGTGAGACGTGGAATCATCACAGGCCCGTGGATTTTACAGAACTCACTTGGACAGCACCACACTTCCGTTGAAACGCGTCCCTTATCCGGGAACCTCCATAACAGAAAGCAGGAAGTGTCAACATAGATTTGATGTATTTTCGATCAGAAAGTCGATGTTCCGCTGAAGACTACTGGGGGCTCAGACTCATTGGCATAATGTCGACCTAAGTTAACGGTCCTGGAAGATTTTATTAGCCCCACATCTGAGAACTTTCATTACTGCTGTTCGGAAGTGGATATTCCAATCTTAAATGTACTGTGCATCGCGACATGCTGATTAAACTCACGAATCCGAAACGGCTCCTCGAGTGACCTATACAAGGACAGAGACGGCAATGCAATTGTGGAGAAATAGACCTGAGTATTTTTCTGAATCCAGATCATCCATCCTCCGGTACAAGGGCAGGAACGCAAATGTACTGGAATTGAAAATACTCTCTGAGGCTTTCGTACGTGGTTGGAGCTGCTTTGTGACACTGTGCTCATTGCACAGTAATAGACCGCCCCGTCCTCCACACTGAGCGCGTTTATATTGAGGTAACAATTCTTTTTAGACTTGTTGGCAGCCGCCAGGTATCGTCCTGAGATCTCCTCTTTCTTCATCGTCAATATGTTAATGATGACCAATCTCGGCGGCTGTGCCGGCTTTTGCTGATACCATAGCATGTGGTACATCGTTCGGTCTGTATATTCGCAATCTAACTGCGCTGAACCCCCTTCTGATTTCTAACCTGTCCCGGTTTTTATGAAAGGTGATGGTGAAAGACGAACTTTGTTGTCCTGTCGACAAATGCCGCCTGACTACCTGAGATGTTGCAGTAATTTTGGCGTTCTCCACAGATGTTAGATTGATTTTCGATGGCAATGACAGTATGCTTTGGCTTTTTCCGTTGGGCTCGTTGGTCTAGGGGTATGATTCTCGCTTTGGGTGTGTCACTGTCGGAATTTACGAGAGGTCCCGGGTTCAAATCTCGGACGAACCCTTTGTTGAGTTTTTCCGTTGGTCAAACCGCATGTTTCCTTCACTTTGCGGCGGAGACGGCGGGATTCATTTACATTGGGTTGACTTTGAGAAGCTGAGCTCAAACTGCATGGAACCAATACGTTCCCGAGAAGCTTGTCTATGTGTGGGCATTCACATTTCTATTGACGAATTCTGGTGGACTCAGACAGCTCTTTGTCCCTTTCATTTTATCAGTTCAACAACTTCAGACTGTGAACTCTCACTTCACCCTCCACCACATGTTTTTTCCATCAACATATCATCCCTTCCATTGATATGTTTTACCCTCAGCATTGCCCACCTCCCCCCAGCCCATACCATCCTATGTGTGGGCATTCACATTTCTATTGACTAATTCTGGGGGAATCAGACAGCTCTTTGTCCCTTTCATTTTATCAGTTCAACAACTTCAGACTGTGAACTCTCACTTCCCCCTCCACCACATGTTTTTTCCATCAACCTGTCATCCCTTCCATTGATATGTTTTACCCTCAGCATTGCCCCCTATCCCCAGCCCACACCATCCTACTTGATCAATCAGATCCCTGTTTGTAATTGTTCTCTGACACACTGCTTACCTTTGTTCTGCCATTAACACATTCTGACCGCTTGATGCGCCATCAGCACCTTTCATAGCCTTGATAAGCCTCATTTACATTCCCTTTTTCTTTCTGCCCGAGACATTTTCGTAATTTCCCACCTATTGCTAGCCCTCTATCGAGGCACAACACAGCACTCCACCACCCCCCACCCACAATCGTCTGAATCTCCAATTCCAGTTCTCCAGCTTTGACAAAGAGTCCACTTGACTGGAAACGACAGCTGCCATTTCGCTCCCCAGAATCTGTCACACCTGCTGAGATTATCCAGTATTTTCTGTTTTTGTTTCGTTTGAAGCAGTAAGTTGCATTTGTCATACATTTAGAAATGTTTGAGATGGTGATTAAATATGTTCATTTGTAAATCGCTGAAATTCTGTTGAAGATGAACTCGCTGCTAATATCCGAGCTGTGCCAAGATATGAAAATCCTTCACCTCTCATTGCCTGCCGAAAATTCAGTGCTTGGGCCTTAATGTTCAATTCAGTTTAGTGACTCATGTAAGACGAAATTTCATAGTCCTGGAACACACGAGATTCCGGCAACATTCAGGAAACAGAATTATTTTGTGCCCAATAATTGTGCAAACTTTTCTCACACGAAATGCTAACGGTTCGATGTTTCTGCCCGGTTTCGAACCGAGGACCTTTCGCGTGTGAGGCGAATGTGATAACCACTACACTACAGAAACCGCTGGCAATCGATGGACGTGCGGAATGTACAACCTCACTGTGTTGCTGCAGATTCTGATGGTCTGTTTGAGAGGCCAGGTCCCTTGTTGCAAGCGACAGCTGTTTCTTAAATTAACAGATGTCTCAACATATAAAGCCCTGAGATGTAGAAATTATATCGAAATTAACATAAGTTATATTTTGCTGAATGTCGCTCTCAAATTTGTGCTCTTTGGTCTCGAGGTCTGGTTCTCGTTTAAGGATTTTCAAGCAATGCCTATGGGAGTGGTCGTGGGTTTAAATCCAGGACAGGCTCTTGACTCCAGGTCAGGGATTACGAATTGTTTGCGATGCTGACGGCAGGGTTGATTTACATGGGCCCACTCTGAAAAAGATTTCTCAGGACTCGGAATGTTTACGTCGTTTCTCTCCCCACAGATGATGCGAGAGAGAGAGAGAGAGACAGTGTTTGAGCTGGAGTGCGTTTGGATAAAATTGATGCTCCAGATCTGTGTTAACCACAGGGACGTGACCCATCTAATCCACAGAGCCAAAGTGAAGAATGGAACTGACTGGGGAGCTGGATCTTAACGCTGACCTCCCGGACCTCGGCGTCGTGAAATGTTCCAGAGAAGCTCAACAGCCACTCGAGGAACAGCAGCGCATCTTTCCACTGGGCTCAATACAGCTTTCACACTCTGTGTGTTCAGTAGTTTCACACTGTAAAGGCTGCACCCATTTTGTGTGTCCTTACTTCGCAGATTTGGGTTTCAATCTTGTTTCCACTTGTTCTTTGTGTCCGGGCGGTAGTTGTTGATCAATATGCCATCGATAGTTCCTCCAGACATATCTTTTGTTTCTTTGTTTCTTCCATTGCGCTAACAGAGAGCTGGCACAGACACGGCGGCCGGAATGGCCTCATACTGTGGTGTCATTATTCTCTGATATGATGCCATCCTAACTCTGTGGCCAGGGTCCCAAGGCCTCTTCTCATTTATTCTCTCCAGACTTGCCCGCTATTAGAGCCCTTTCTTGTTGTTCTGTTCCCTCCCTCCGGTAATTCACTTGGTTAAGACGTACCACATTTCTAACCTGTCCCGGTTTTAATGAAAGGTGATGGTGAAAGACGAACATTGCTGTCCTGTCGACAAATGCCTCCTGAGTCCCTGCGATGTTGCAGTACTTTTGGCGTTCTCCGCAGATGTTAGATTGATTTTCGATTGCAATGACAGTATGCTTTGACTCTTTTTGCGGGGCTCGTTGGTCTAGGGGTATAATTCACGCTTTGGGTGTGTCGCTGTCGGAATTTGCGAGAGGTCCAGGGTTCAAATCCTGGACGAGCCCTTCGATGAGGTTTTCCGTTGGTCAAACCGCATGTTTGCTTCATTTCTTAGCGGCGTCGTCGGCGGGATTCATTCACATTGAGTTTTCTTTGAGAAGCTGAGCTCAAACGGCATGGAACCAATACGTTCCCGAGAAGTTTGTCTATGTGTGGGCATTCACATTTCTATTGACTAATTCTGGTGGACTCAGACAGCTCTTTGTCCCTTTCATTTTATCAGTTCAACAACTTCAGACTGTGAACTCTCACTTCCCCCTCCACCACATGTTTTTTCCATCAACTTATCATCCCTTCCATTGATATGTTTTACCCTCAGCATTGCCCCCCTCCCCATACCATCCTACTTGATCAATCTGATCCCTGTTTGTAATTGTTCTCTGACGCACTGCTTACCTTTGTTCTGCCATTAACACATTCTGACCGCTTGATGCGCCATCAGCACCTTTCATAGCCTTGATTAGCCTCATTTACATTCCCTTTTTCTTTCTGCCCGAGACATTTTTGTCATTTCCCACCTATTGCTAGCCCTCTATCGAGGCCCTATACAGCACTCCACCACCCACCACCCACAATCGTCTGAATCTCCAATTCCAGTTCTCCAGCTTTGACAAAGAGTCCACTTGACTGGAAACGACAGCTGCCATTTCGCTCCCCAGAGGCTGTCAGACCTGCTGAGATTATCTAGTATTTTCTGTTTTTGTTTCGTTTGAAGCATTCGCAGTAAGTTGCATTTGTCACACATTTAGACATGTTTGAGATGGTGATTAAATATGTTCATTTGTAAATCGCTGAAATTCTGTTGTGGATGAACTCGCTGCTAATATCCGAGCTGTGCCAAGATATGAAAATCCTTCACCTCTCATTGCCTGCCGAAAATTCAGTGCTTGGGCCTTAATGTTCAATTCAGTGAAGTGGCTCATGTGAGACGAAATTTCATAGTCCTGGAACACACGAATTTTGTGCCCAATAATTGTGCAAACTTTTCTCACACGAAATGCTGAAGGTTCGATGTTTCTGCCCGGTTTCGAACCGAGGACCTTTCGCGTGTGAGGCGAATGTGATAACCACTACACTACAAAAACCGCTGGCAAACAATGGACGTGCGGAATGTACAACCTCACTGTGTTGCTGCAGATTCTGATGGTCTGTTTGAGAGGCCAGGTCCCTTGTTGCAAGCGACAGCTGTTTCTTAAATTAACAGGTGTCTCAACATTTCAAGCCGTGAGATGTAGAAAGTATATCGAAATTAACATAAGTTATATTTTGCTGAATGTCGCTCTCAAATTTGTGCTCTTTGGTCTCGAGGTATTGTTCTCGTTTAGGGATATTTAATCAATGCTTATGGGAGTGGTCGTGGGTTTAAATCCAGGACAGGCTCTATACTCCAGGTCAGAGATTATGAATTGTTTGCGACGCTGACGGCGCGGTTGATTTACATTGTCCCACTCTGAAAAAGATTTCTCAGGACTCGGGATGTTTCTGTCGTTTCTCTCCCCACAGATGATGCTCGAGAGAGAGAGAGACAGTGTCTGAGCTGGTGTGCGTTTGGATAAAATTGATGCTCCAGATCTGTGTTAACCACAGGGACGTGACCCATCTAATCCACAGAGCCAAAGTGGAGAATTGAACTGACTGGAGAGCTGGATCTTAACGCTGACCTCCCGGACCTCGGCGTCGTGAAATTATCTAAAGAAGCTCAACAGACACTCGAGGAACAGCAGCGCATCTTTCCACTGGGCTCAATGCAGCTTTCACACTCAGTGTGTGTTCAGCAGTTTCACACTGTAAATGCTGCACCCATTTTGTGTGTTCTTACATCGCAGATTTGGGTTTCAATCTTGTTTCCACTTGTTCTTTGTGTCCGGGCGGTAGTTGTTGATCAATCTGCCATCGATAGCTCCTCCAGACATATGTTTTGTTTCTTTGTTTCTTCCATTGCGGTAACAGAGAGCTGGCACAGACACGGCGGCCGGAATGGCCTCATACTGTGGTGTCATTATTCTCTGATTTGATGCTGACCTAACTCTGTGGCCAGGGTCCCAAGGACTCTTCTCATTTAATCTCTCCTGACTTGCCCCCCATTAGAGCCCTTTCCTGTTGTTCTGTTTCCTCCCTCCGGTAATTCACTTGGTTAAGACGTAATACATTTCTAACCTGTCCCTGTTTTAATGAAAGGTGATGGTGAAAGACGAACTTTGTTGTCCTGTCGACAAATGCCGCCTGACTACCTGAGATTTTGCAGTACCTTTGGCGTTCTCCGCAGATGTTAGATTGATTTTCGATGGCAATGACAGTATGCTTTGCCTCTTTTTGCGGGGCTCGTTGGTCTAGGGGTATGATTCTCGCTTTGGGTGTGTCGCTGTCGGAATTTGCGAGAGGTCCCGGGTTCAAATCCCGAACGAGTCCTTCGATGAGGTTTTCCCGTTGGTCAAACCGCATGTTTTCTTCATTTCTTTGCGGCGTCGACGGCGGGATTCATTCACATTGGATTTGCTTTGAGAAGCTGAGCTCAAGCTGCGTGGAACCAATACCTTCCAGAGAAGCTTGTCTGTGTGTGGGCATTCACATTTCTATTGACTAATTCTGGTGGACTCAGACAGCTCTTTGTCCCTTTCATTTTATCAGTTCAACAACTTCAGACTGTGAACTCTCACTTCCCCCTTCACCACATGTTTTTTCCATCAACTTATCATCCCTTCCATTGATATGTTTTACCCTCAGCATCGCCCACCTCCCACCAGCCCATTCCATCCTACTTCAGCAATCTGATCCCTGTTTGTAATTGTTCTCTGACGCACTGCTTACCTTTGTTCTGCCATTAACACATTCTGACCGCTTGATGCGCCATCAGCACCTTTCATAGCCTTGATTAGCCTCATTTACATTCCCTTTTTCTTTCTGCCCGAGACATTTTCGTCATTTCCCACCTATTGCTAGCCCTCTATCGAGGCCCAATACAGCACTCCACCACCCCCAACCCCCACCCACAATCGTCTGAATCTCCAATTCCAGTTCTCCAGCTTTGACAAAGACTGGAAACGACAGCTGCCATTTCGCTCCCCAGAGGCTGTCAGACCTGCTGAGATTGTCCAGTATTTTCTGTTTTTGTTTCCGTTTGAAGCATCCGCAGTAAGTTGCGTTTGTCATACATTTAGACATGTTTGAGATGGTGATTAAATATGTTCATTTGTAAATCGCTGAAATTCTGTTGTGGATGAACTAGCTGCTAATATCCGAGGTGTGCCAAGATATGAAAATTCTTCACCTCTCATTGCCTGCCGAAAATTCAGTGCTTGGTCCTTAATGTTCAATTCAGTGTAGTGGCTCGTGTGAGACGAAATTTCATAGTCCTGGAACACACGAGATTCAACATTCAGGAAACAGAATTATTTTGTGCCCAATAATTGTGCAAACTTTTCTCACACGAAATGCTAAAGGTTCGATGTTTCTGCCCGGTTTCGAACCGGGGACCTTTCGCGTGTGAGGCGAATGTGATAACCACTACACTACAGAAATCGCTGGCATCAATGGACGTGCGGAATGTACAACCTCACGGTGTTGCTGCAGATTCTGATGGTCTGTTTGAGAGGCCAGCTCCCTTGTTGCAAGCGACTGCTGTGTCTGAAATTAACAGATGTCTCAACATATAAAGCCGTGAGATGTAGAAATTATATCGAAATTAACATAAATTATATTTTGCTGAATGTCGGTCTTAAATTTGTGCTCTTTGGTCTCGAGGTCTGGTTCTCGTTTAAGGATTTTCAATCAATGCCTATGGGAGTGGTCGTGGGTTTAAATCCAGGACAGGCTCTTTACTCCAGGTCAGAGATTACGAATTGTTTGCGAGGCTGACGGCGGGGTTGATTTACATTGGCCCACTCTGAAAAAGATTTCTCAGGACTCGGAATGTTTACGTCGTTTCTCTCCCCACAGATGATGCTCGAGAGAGAGAGAGAGACAGTGTCTGAGCTGGAGTGCGTTTGGATAAAATTGATGCTCCAGATCTGTGTTAACCACAGGGACGTGACCCATCTAATCCACAGAGCCAAAGTGGAGAATTGAACTGACTGGGGAGCTGGATCTTAACGCTGACCTCCCGGACCTCGGCGTCGTGAAATGTTCCAAAGAAGCTCAACAGCCACTCGAGGAACAGCAGCGCATCTTTCCACTGTGCTCAATACAGCTTTCACACTCAGTGTGTGTTCAGTAGTTTCACACTGTAAATGCTGCACCCATTTTGTGTTTCCTTCCATCGCAGATTTGGGATTCAATCTTGTTTCCACTTGTTCTTTGTGTCCGGGCGGTAGTTGTTGATCAATATGCCATCTATAGCTCCTCCAGACATATCTTTTGTTTCTTTGTTTCTTCCATTGCGCTAACAGAGAGCTGGCACAGACACGGCGGCCGGAATGGCCTCATACTGTGGTGTCATTATTCTCTGATTCGATGCTAACCTAACTCTGTGGCCAGGGTCCCAAGGCCTCTTCTTATTTAATCTCTCCTGGCTTGCCCCCCATTAGAGCCCTTTCCTGTTGTTCTGTTTGCTCCCTCCTGTAATTCACTTGGTTAAGACGTACCACATTTCTAACCTGTCCCGGTTTTAATGAAAGGTGATGGTGAAAGACGAACTTTGTTGTCCTGTCGACAAATGCCGTCTGACTACCTGAGATGTTGCAGTACTTTTGGCAATGACAGTATGCTTTGACTCTTTTTGCGGGGATCGTTGGTCTAGGGGTATGATTCTCGCTTTGGGTGTGTCGCTGTCGGAATTTGCGAGAGGTCTCGGGTTCAAATCCCGGACGAGCCCTTCGATGAGGTTTTCCCGTTGGTCAAACCGCATGTTTTCTTAATTTCTTTGCGGCGTCGACGGTGGGATTCATTCACATTGGGTTTGCTTTGAGAAGCTGAGCTCAAGCTGCATGGAACCAATACGTTGCTGAGAAGTTTGTCTATGTGTGTCTACATTTGTCAACATTGTATTCCATCTGCCAGACCCGAGCCCATTCACTTAACCTATCCAAATCCCTCTGCAGACTTCCAGTATCCTCTGCACTTTTCGCTTTACCACTCATCTTAGTGTCATCTGCAAACGTGGACACATTGCCCTTGGTCCCCAACTCCAAATCATCAATGTAAATTGTGAACAATTGTGGGCCCAACTCGGATCCCTGAGGGACACCACTAGCTACTGATTGCCAACCAGAGAAACACCCATTTATCCCAACTCTTTGCTTTCTATTATCGGTGCAGAGTGTGAGGAGGTGCTCTTTCACCCTGGTAAGTGACTGGTAAGTAGTCTCTCTTTTTCTTTTCATTGCCTAATTTATTTATTTTTATTTTGAAATTGTAGTTGTTTTAGTTTACCAAGGGTTTAAGACATGGCAGGAGATCCCAGACCCGTGTCATGCTCCTCGTGTGCGATGTGGGAGCTCAGGGACACGTCCACTGTCCCTGGCTCCTTCACGTGCAAGAAGTGTGTTCAGTTGCAGCTCTTGTTAGACCGCTTGACGGCTCTGGAGCTGCGGATGGACTCACGTTGGAGCATCCGCGATGCTGAGGAGGTCGTGGATAGCACGTTTAGCGAGTTGGTCACACCGCAGGTGAAGGTTACTGAGGGAGATAGAAAATGGGTGACCAAAAGAAAGAGCAAGAGTAGGACGGCAGTGCAGGTGTCCCCTGCGGTCATCTCCCTGCAAAACAGATATACCGCTTTGGATACTGTTGAGGGAGATGGCTCACCAGGGGAAGGCAGCAGCAGCCAGGTTCATGGCACCGTGGCTGGCTCTGCTGCACAGCAGGGCAGGAAGAAAAATGGCAGGGCTATAGTGATAGGGGACTCGATCGTAAGGGGAATAGATAGGCGGTTCTGTGGACGTAATCGAGGCTCCAGGATGGTATGTTGCCTCCCTGGTGCAAGGGTCAAGGATGTCTCGGAGCGGCTGCAGGACATTCTAGGGGGGGAGGGTGAACAGCCAGCTGTCGTGGTGCACATAGGCACCAACGATATAGGTAAAAAACGGGATGAGGTCCTACAAGCGGAATTCAGGGAGTTAGGAGTTAAACTAAAAAGTAGGACCTCAAAGGTAATAATCTCAGGATTGCTACCAGTGCCACGAGCTAGTCAGAGTAGGAATGTCAGGATAGATAGGATGAATGCGTGGCTCGAGAGATGGTGCAAGAGGGAGGGATTCAAATTCCTGGGGCATTGGGACCGGTTCTGGGGGAGGTGGGACCAGTACAAACCGGACGGTCTGCACTTGGGCAGGACTGGAACCGATGTCCTAGGGGGGGTGTTTTCTAGAGCTGTTGGGGAGGGTTTAAACTAATGTGGCAGGGGGATGGGAACCAATGCTGGAAGTTGGAAGGTAGTAAAACAGGGACAGAAACAAAAGGAAGTAAGGGGAAAAGGGCAAGGCAGAGAAGACATAGTCAGAAATCCATAAGGGCGACAGTACAAGGTACAGTGACTGAGGGGAGCACAGTGAATAGGCCCAGTAATAACAAAAGGAATAAAACTGGAGATGTTAAGATTCAAAACAGAGGTAAAAAAACCAACATAAGTGTACTTTACCTGAATGCTCGTAGTATTCGGAATAAAGTAAATGAGTTGGTGGCACAAATCATCGTGAAGGACTATGATTTAGTGGCCATTACTGAAACATGGTTAAAGGATGGTCACGACTGGGAGTTAAATATCCGAGGGTATCAAACTATTCGGAAGGACAGAGTGGATGGTAAGGGAGGTGGTGTTGCTCTGTTATTTAAGGATGACATCCGGGCAATAGTAAGGGATTACATCGGTGCTATGGAGGATAAGGTTGAATCTATTTGGGTGGAAATCAGGAATAGTAAGGCGAAAAAGTCACTGATAGGAGTAGTCTATCGGCCACCAAATAGTAACGAGATGGTGGGGCAGGCAATAAACAAAGAAATAACTGATGCATGTAGAAATGGTACAGCAGTTCTCATGGGGGATTTTAATCTACATGTCGATTGGTTTAACCAGGTCGGTCAGGGCAACCGTGAGGAGGAGTTTATAGAATGTATCCGCGATAGTTTCCTAGAACAGTATGTGATGGAACCTACGAGGGAACAAGCGGTCCTGGATCTTGTCCTGTGTAATGAGACAGGATTGATTCATGATCTCATAGTTAGGGATCCTCTCGGAAGGAGCGATCACAATATGGTGGAATTTAAAATACAGATGGAGGGTGAGAAAGTAAAATCAAATACGAGTGTTTTGTGTTTAAACAAGGGATATTACAAGGGGATGAGAGAAGAACTAGCTAAGGTAGACTGGGAGCTAAGATTTTATGGTGGAACAGTTGAGGAACAGTGGAGAACCTTCCAAGCGATTTTTCACAGTGCTCACCAAAGGTTTATACCAACAAAAAGGAAGGACGGTAGAAAGAGGGAAAATCGACCGTGGATATCTAAGGAAATAAGGGAGAGTATCAAATTGAAGGAAAAAGCATATAAAGTGGCAAAGATTGCTGGGAGATTAGAGGACTGGGAAATCTTTAGGGGGCAACAGAAAGCTACTAAAAAAGCGATAAAGAAGAGTAAGATAGAGTATGAGAGTAAACTTGCTCAGAATATAAAAACAGACAGTAAAAGGTTTTACAAATATATAAGACAAAAAAGAGTGGCTAAGGTAAATATTGGTCCTTTAGAGGATGAGAAGGGAGTTTTAATAATGGGAAATGAGGAAATGGCTGAGGAACTGAACAGGTTTTTTGGGTCGGTCTTCACAGTGGAAGACACAAATAACATGCCAGTGACTGATAGAAATGAGGCTATGACAGGTGAGGACCTTGAGACGATTGTTATCACTAAGGAGGGAGTGATGGGCAAGCTAATGGGGCTAAAGGTAGACAAGTCTCCTGGCCCTGATGGAATGCATCCCAGAGTGCTAAAAGAGATGGCTAGGGAAATTGCAGATGCACTAGTGATAATTTACCGAAATTCACTAGACTCTGGGGTGGTCCCGGTGGATTGGAAATTAGCAAACGTGACACCACTGTTTAAAAAAGGAGGTAGGCAGAAAGCAGGAAATTATAGGCCAGTGAGTTTAACTTCGGTAATAGGGAAGATGCTGGAATCTATCATCAAGGAAGAAATTGCGAGGCATCTGGATAGAAATTGTCCCATTGGGCAGACGCAGCATGGGTTCGTAAAAGGCAGGTCGTGCCTAACTAATTTAGTGGAATTTTTTGAGGACATTACCAGTGCAGTAGATAACGGGGAGCCGATGGATGTGGTATATCTGGATTTCCAGAAAGCCTTTGACAAGGTGCCACACAAAAGGTTGCTGCATAAGATAAAGATGCATGGCATTAAGGGTAAAGTAGTAGCATGGATAGAGGATTGGTTAATTAATAGAAAGCAAAGAGTTGGGATAAATGGGCGTTTCTCTGGTTGGCAATCAGTAGCTAGTGGTGTCCCTCAGGGATCCGTGTTGGGCCCACAATTGTTCACAATTTACATTGATGATTTGGAGTTGGGGACCAAGGGCAATGTGTCCAAGTTTGCAGATGACACTAAGATGAGTGGTAAAGCGAAAAGCGCAGAGGATACTGGAAGTCTGCAGAGGGATTTGGATAGGTTAAGTGAATGGGCTCGGGTCTGGCAGATGGAATACAATGTTGACAAATGTGAGGTTATCCATTTTGGTAGGAATAACAGCAAACGGGATTATTATTTAAACGATAAAATATTAAAGCATGCCGCTGTTCAGAGAGACTTGGGTGTGCTAGTGCATGAGTCACAGAAGGTTGGTTTACAAGTGCAACAGGTGATTAAGAAGGCAAATGGAATTTTGTCCTTCATTGCTAGAGGGATGGAGTTTAAGACTAGGGAGGTTATGTTGCAATTGTATAAGGTGTTAGTGCGGCCACACCTGGAGTATTGTGTTCAGTTTTGGTCTCCTTACTTGAGAAAGGACGTACTGGCGCTGGAGGGTGTGCAGAGGAGATTCACTAGGTTAATCCCAGAGCTGAAGGGGTTGGATTATGAGGAGAGGTTGAGTAGACTGGGACTGTACTCGTTGGAATTTAGAAGGATGAGGGGGGATCTTATAGAAACATTTAAAATTATGAAGGGAATAGATAGGATAGATGCGGGCAGGTTGTTTCCACTGGCGGGTGACAGCAGAACTAGGGGGCATAGCCTCAAAATAAGGGGAAGTAGATTTAGAACTGAGTTTAGGAGGAACTTCTTCACCCAAAGGGTTGTGAATCTATGGAATTCCTTGCCCAGTGAAGCAGTTGAGGCTCCTTCATTACATGTTTTTAAGGTAAAGATAGATAGTTTTTGAAGAATAAAGGGATTAAGGGTTATGGTGTTCGGGCCGGAAAGTGGAGCTGAGTCCACAAAAGATCAGCCATGATCTCATTGAATGGCGGAGCAGGCTCGAGGGGCCAGATGGCCTACTCCTGCTCCTATTTCTTATGTTCTTATGTGTGGGCATTCACATTTCTATTGACTAATTCTGGTGAACTCAGACAGCTCTTTGTCCCTTTCATTTTATCAGTTCAACAACTTCAGACTGTGAACTCTCACTTCCCCCTTCACCACATGTTTTTTCCATCAACTTGTCATTCCTTCCATTGATATGTTTTACCCTAAGCATTGCCCCCCTCCCCCCAGCCCATACCATCCTACTTCAGCAATCTGATCCCTGTTTGGAATTGTTCTCTGACGCACTGCTTACCTTTGTTCTGCCATTAACACATTCTGACCTCTTGATGCGCCATCAGCACCTTTCATAGCCTTGATTAGCCTCATTTACTTTTCTTTCTGTCCGAGACATTTTCGTCATTTCTCACCTATTGCTCGCCCTCTATCGAGGCCCAATACAGCACTCCACCACCCCCACCCCCCACCCACAATCGTCTGAATCTCCAGTTCCAGTTCTCCAGCTTTGACAAAGAGTCCACTTGACTGGAAACGACAGCTGCCATTTCGCTCCCCAGAGGCTGTCAGACCTGCTGAGATTATCCAGTATTTTCTGTTTTTGTTTCTGTTTGAAGCATCCGCAGTAAGTTGCATTTGTCATACATTTAGGCATGTTTGAGATGGTGATTAAATATGTTCATTTGTAAATCGGTGAAACTCTGTTGAAGATGAACTCGCTGCTAATATCCGAGCTGTGCCAAGATATGAAAATTCTTAACCTCTCATTGCCTGCCGAAAATTCAGTGCTTGGGCCTTCATGTTCAATTCAGTTCAGTGGCTCATGTGAGACGAAATTTCATAGTCCTGGAACACACGAGATTCCGGCAACAATCAGGAAACAGAATTATTTTGTGCCCAATAATTGTGCAAACTTTTCCTCACACGAAATGCTAAATGTTTCTGCCCGGTTTCGACCTGTGGACCTTTCGCGTGTAAGGCGAATATGATAACCACTACACTACAGAAAACGCCGGCGATCAGTAGACGTGCGGAATGTACAACCTCACTGTGATGCTGCAGATTCTGATGGTCTGTTTGAGAGGCCAGGTCCCCTGTTGGAAGCGACAGCTGTTTCTTAAATTAACAGATGTCTCAACATATAAAGCCGTGAGATGTAGAAATTATATCGAAATTAACATAAGATATATTTTGCTGAATGTCGGTCTTAAATTTGTGCTCTTTGGTCTCGAGGTCTGGTTCTCGTTGAGGGATTTTCAATCAATGCCTATGGGAGTGGTCGTGGGTTTAAAACCAGGACAGGCTCTTTACTCCAGGTCAGAGATTATGAATTGTTTGCGATGCTGACGGCAGGGTTGATTTACATGGGCCCACTCTGAAAAAGATTTCTCAGTACTCGGAATGTTTACGTCGTTTCTCTCCCCACAGATGATGCTCGAGAGAGAGAGGGTGTCTGAGCTGGAGTGCGTTTGGATAAAATTGATGCTCCAGATCTGTGTTAACCACAGGGACGTGACCCATCTAATTCGCAGAGCCAAAGTGGAGAATTTTTCCAAACAAGCTCAACAGACACTCGAGGAACAGCAGCGCATCTTTCCACTGGGCTCAATACAGCTTTCACACTCAGTGTGTGTTCAGCAGTTTCACACTGTATATGCTGCACCCATTTTGTTTGTCGTTCCATCGCAGATTTGGGTTTCAATCTTGTTTCCACTTGTTCTTTGTGTCCGGGCGGTAGTTGTTGATCAATCTGCCATCGATAGCTCCTCCAGACATATCTTTTGTTTCATTGTTTCTTCCATTGCGCTAACAGAGAGCTGGCACAGACACGGCGGCCGGAATGGCCTCATACTGTGGTGTCATTATTCTCTGATTTGATGCCATCCAAACTCTCTGGCCAGGGTCCCAAGGCCACTTCTCATTTAATCTCTCCTGACTTGCCCCCCCCCCCCCCCCCCCCCCCCCCCCCATTAGAGCCCTTTCCTGTTGTTCTGTTTCCTCCCTCCGGTAATTCACTTGCTTAAGACGTACCACATTTCTAAGCAGTCCCGGTTTTAATGAAAGGTGATGGTGAAAGACGAACTTTGTTGTCCTGTCGACAAATGCCTCCTGACTACCTGAGATGTTGCAGTACTTTTGGCGTTCTCCGCAGATGTTAGATTGATTTTCGATGGCAATGACAGTATGCTTTGACTCATTTTGAAGGGCTCGTTGGCCTAGGGGTATGATTTTCGCTTTGGGTATGTCGCTGTCGGAATTTGCGAGAAGTCCCGGGTTCAAATCCCGGACGAGCCCTTCGATGAGGTTTTTGCCTGCCGAAAATTCAGTGCTTGGGCCTTAATGTTCAATTCTGTGTAGTGGCTCGTGTGAGACGAAATTTCATAGTCCTGGAACACACGAGATTCCGGCAACATTCAGGAAATAGAATTGTTTTGTGCCCAATAATTGTGCAAACTTTTCTCACACGAAATGCTAAATGTTCGATGTTTCTGCCCGGTTTCGAACCGGGGACCTTTCGCGTGTGAGGCGAATGTGATAACCACCACACTACAGAAACCGCTGCCAATCAATCGACGTGCGGAATATACAACCTTACTGTGTTGCTGCAGATTCTGATGGTCTGTTTGAGAGGCCAGGTCAGTTGTTGCAAGCGACTGCTGTGTCTGAAATTAACAGATGTCTCAACATATAAAGCCGTGAGATGTAGAAATTATATCGAAATTAACATAAATTATATTTTGCTGAATGTCGGTCTTAAATTTGTGCTCTTTGGTCTCGAGGTCTGGTTCTCGTTTAAGGATTTTCAAGCAATGCCTATGGGAGTGGTCGTGGGTTTAAATCCAGGACAGGCTCTTTACTCCAGGTCAGAGATTACGAATTGTTTGCGAGGCTGACGGCGGGGTTGTTTTACATTGGCCCACTCTGAAAAAGATTTCTCAGGACTCGGAATGTTTACGTCGTTTCTCTCCCCACAGATGATGCGAGAGAGAGAGAGAGAGAGACAGTGTCTGAGCTGGAGTGCGTTTGGATAAAATTGATGCTCCAGATCTGTGTTAACCACAGGGACGTGACCCATCTAATCCACAGAGCCAAAGTGGAGAATTGAACTGACTGGGGAGCTGGATCTTAACGCTGACCTCCCGGACCTCGGCGTCGTGAAATGTTCCAAAGAAGCTCAACAGCCACTCGAGGAACAGCAGCGCATCTTTCCACTGTGCTCAATACAGCTTTCACACTCAGTGTGTGTTCAGTAGTTTCACACTGTAAATGCTGCACCCATTTTGTGTTTCCTTCCATCGCAGATTTGGGATTCAATCTTGTTTCCACTTGTTCTTTGTGTCCGGGCGGTAGTTGTTGATCAATATGCCATCTATAGCTCCTCCAGACATATCTTTTGTTTCTTTGTTTCTTCCATTGCGCTAACAGAGAGCTGGCACAGACACGGCGGCCGGAATGGCCTCATACTGTGGTGTCATTATTCTCTGATTAGATGCTAACCTAACTCTGTGGCCAGGGTCCCAAGGCCTCTTCTTATTTAATCTCTCCTGGCTTGCCCCCCATTAGAGCCCTTTCCTGTTGTTCTGTTTGCTCCCTCCGGTAATTCACTTGGTTAAGACGTACCACATTTCTAACCTGTCCCGGTTTTAATAAAAGGTGATGGTGAAAGACGAACTTTGTTGTCCTGTCGACAAATGCCGCCTGAGTCCCTGAGGTGTTGCAGTACTTTTGGCGTTCTCCGCAGATGTTAGATTGATTTTCGATGGCAATGACAGTATGCTTTGACTCTTTTTGCGGGGCTCGTTGGTCTAGGGGTATGATTCTCGCTTTGGGTGTGTCGCTGTCGGAATTTACGAGAGGTCCAGAGTTCAAATCCAGGACGAGCACTTCGATGCGGTTTTCCCGTTGGTCAAACCGCATGTTTTCTTCATTTCTTTGCGGCGTCGACGGCGGGATTCATTCACATTGGGTTTTCTTTGAGAAGCTGAGCTCAAGCTGCATGGAACCAGTACGTTCCCGAGAAGTTTGTCTATGTGTGGGCATTCACATTTCTATTGACTAATTCTGGTGGACTCAGACAGCTCTTTGTCCCTTTCATTTTATCAGTTCAACAACTTCAGACTGTGAACTCTCACTTCCCCCTTCACCACATGTTTTTTCCATCAACTTATCATCCCTTCCATTGATATGTTTTACCCTCAGCATTGCCCCCCTCCCCCCAGCCCATACCATCCTACTTCAGCAATCTGATCCCTGTTTGTAATTGTTCTCTGACGCACTGCTTACCTTTGTTCTTCCCTTAACACATTCTGACCGCTTGATGCGCCATCAGCACCTTTCATAGCCTTGATTAGCCTCATTTACATTCCCTTTTTCTTTCTGCCCGTGACATTTTCGTCATTTTCCACCTATTGCTTGCCCTCTATCGAGGCCCAATACAGCACTCCACCACCCCCACCCCCCACCCACAATCGTCTGAATCTCCAATTCCAGTTCTCCAGCTTTGACAAAGAGTCCACTTGACTGGAAACGACAGCTGCCATTTCGCTCCGCAGAGGCTGTCAGACCTGCTGAGATTATCCAGTATTTTCTGTTTTTGTTTCCGTTTGAGGCATCCGCGGTAAATTGCATTTGTCATACATTTAGAAGTGTTTGAGATGGTGATGAGATGATGGCTGCTAATATCCGAGGTGTGCCAAGATATGAAAATTCTTCACCTCTCATTGCCTGCCGAAAATTCAGTGCTTGGGCCTTAATGTTCAATTCAGTTTCGTGGCTCGTGTGAGACGAAATTTCATAGTCCTGGAACACAAGAGATTCCGGCAACATTCAGGAAATAGAATTGTTTTGTGCCCAATAATTGTGCAAACTTTTCTCACACGAAATGCTAAATGTTCGATGTTTCTGCCCGGTTTCGAACCGGGGACCTTTCGCGTGTGAGGCGAATGTGATAACCACTACACTACAGAAACCGCTGGCAATCAATGGACGTGCGGAATGTACAACCTCACTGTGTTGCTGCAGATTCTGATGGTCTGTTTGAGAGGCCAGGTCAGTTGTTGCAAGCGACTGCTGTGTCTGAAATTAACAGATGTCTCAACATATAAAGCCGTGAGATGTAGAAATTATATCGAAATTAACATAAATTATATTTTGCTGAATGTCGGTCTTAAATTTGTGCTCTTTGGTCTCGAGGTCTGGTTCTCGTTTAAGGATTTTCAATCAATGCCTCTGGGAGTGGTCGTGGGTTTAAACCCAGGACAGGCTCTTTACTCCAGGTCAGAGATTACGAATTGTTTGCGATGCTGACGGCGGGGTTGATTTACATTGGCCCACTCTGAAAAAGATTTCTCAGGACTCGGAATGTTTACGTCGTTTCTCTCCCCACAGATGATGCGAGAGAGAGAGAGAGAGACAGTGTCTGTGCTGGAGTGCGTTTGGATAAAATTGATGCTCCAGATCTGTGTTAACCACAGGGACGTGACCCATCTAATCCACTGAGCCAAAGTGGAGAATTGAACTGACTGTGGAGCTGGATCTTAACGCTCACCTCCCGGACCTCGGCGTCGTGAAATGTTCCAAAGAAGCTCAACAGCCACTGGAGGAACAGCAGCGCATCTTTCCACTGGGCTCAATACAGCTTTCACACTCAGTGTGTGTTCAGTAGTTTCACACTGTAAATGCTGCACCCATTTTGTGTGTCCTTCCATCACAGATTTGGGTTTCTATCTTGTTTCCACTTGCTCTTTGTGTCCGGGCGGTAGTTGTTGATCAATATGCCATCGATAGCTCCTCCAGACATATCTTTTGTTTCTTTGTTTCTTCCATTGCGCTAACAGAGAGCTGGCACAGACACGGCGGCCGGAATGGCCTCATACTGTGGTGTCATTATTCTCTGATTCGATGCTAACCGAACTCTGTGGCCAGGGTCCCAAGGCCTCTTCTTATTTAATCTCTCCTGACTTGCCCCCCATTAGAGCCCTTTCCTGTTGTTCTGTTTCCTCCCTCCGGTAATTCACTTGGTTAAGACGTACCACATTTCTAACCTGTCCCGGTTTTAATAAAAGGTGATGGTGAAAGACGAACTTTGTTGTCCTGTCGACAAATGCCGTCTGACTACCTGAGATGTTGCAGTACTTTTGGCGTTCTCCGCAGATGTTAGATTGATTTTCGATGGCAATGACAGTATGCTTTGACTCTTTTTGCGGGGCTCGTTGTTCTAGGGGTATGATTCTCGCTTTGGGTCTGTCGCTGTCGGAATTTGCGAGAGGTCCTGGGTTCATATCCCGGACGAGCCCTTCGATGAGGTTTTCCCGTTGGTCAAACCGCATGTTTTCTTCATTTCTTTGCAGCGTCGACGGCGGGATTCATTCACATTGGGTTTGCTTTGAGAAGCTGAGCTCAAGCTGCATGGAACCAATACGTTCCCGAGAAGTTTGTCTATGGGTGGGCATTCACATTTCTATTTTCTAATTCTGGTGGTCCCTTTCATTTTATCAGTTCAACAACTTCAGACTGTGAACTCTCACTTCCCCCTTCACCACATGTTTTTTCCATCAACTTATCATCCCTTCCATTGATATGTTTTACCCTCAGCATCGCCCACCTCCCACCAGCCCATACCATCCTACTTCAGCAATCTGATCCCTGTTTGTAATTGTTCTCTGACGCACTGCTTACCTTTGTTCTTCCCTTAACACATTCTGACCGCTTGATGCGCCATCAGCACCTTTCATAGCCGTGATTAGCCTCATTTACATTCCCTTTTTCTTTCTGTCTGAGACAATTTAGTCATTCTCCACCGATGGCTGGCCCTCTATCGAGGACCAATGTGGCACGCCACCCCCGCCCCAGCCACAATAGTCTGACTCTGACCCTATTTCCAGTTCTCCGGCTTTGACAAAGCGTCATCAAGACTCGGAACGACAGCTGCCATTTCGCTCCCCAGAGGCTGACAGACCTGCTGAGATTGTCCAGTATTTTCTGTTTTTGTTTCCGATTGAAGCATCCGCAGTAAGTTGCATTTGTCGTTCATTTAGACATGTTTGAGATGGCGAATAAATATGTTCATCTGCATTTGTAAATCCCTGAAATTCTGTTGTGGATGAACTAGCTGCTAATATCCGAGCTGTGCGAAAATAAGAAATTTATTTTCTTCTCATTGCCGATCGAAATTTCAGCGCTTGTGACTTAGTTTTCAATTTATTTTAGTGGCTCATGTGAGGCGAAGTCTCATATTCCTGGAACACACATGTTTCCGGCAATATTCAGAACCAGAATTATTTTGTGCAAACTTTTCTCATACGAAATGTTGGATGTTTCTGTCCGGTTTCGGGCCGGAGACCTGTCGCTTTTGAGGCGATGTGATAACCACTACACTGCAGAAACCGCTGGCAATCTTTCATAGAAATTACAGTGCAGAAGGAGGCCATTCGGCCCATCGAGTCTGCACCGGCTCTTGCAAAGAGCACCCTACTCAAGGTTAACACCTCCACCCTGTCCCCATAAGCCTACCATCACTGAGGGAAATTTTGGACACTAAGGGAAATTTTGGACACTAAGGGAAATTTAACATGTCCAATCCACCTAACTTGCACATCTTTTGACTGTGGGAGGAAACCAGAGCACCCGGAGGAAACCCACGCACACACGGGGAGGATGTGCAGATTCCGCACAGACAGTGATCCAAGCCGGAATCGATCCGTGCCCTCAGTGCAGTGAGGCCCAACCATTGCGCCACCATGCCGCCCTGAGTTTAAACAGAGTTGATACACATTTGCTTGTATCTGCGGCACTTTTTGCGACCTCTGATGCAGGCACCATAGACATTCCATTTCGTTAATTACACGTAGCCTATGGGTATTAATATGCTAATCTTGTTTAATTAACACTATAACTACTTACTGTGCCAAAGCGCCGCCAGTATTATCACAACCATGTCTGACTGAATCTCTCCCAGTGAACTGGACTGGACTGAGTCAGGGATTGTGGAGGAGAGAGGGAACTTAGTGCAGTGCAGGGAGAGGGTCTATTGTGACATCACTCGCCTTCCATCCTATCGGCTTGGCCGACACCATCAGGTGAGTTTCTGACGCCCGCGCTTGAATTTGGCGTCCACTGCTGCCGGATTCGGTTTACTCCGTGTTAGAATTCGGCTGTTGAGTGGATTCAGTGTTGGCTGCAATGCATATCAGGGCGAGACACCTAGACAGAAATCTAAATTTCAGCTGTTTATACACTATCTTTGTCACTATAGGTGTTTCTAATCAAAAAATGATGCTTAATCTGTGCAAATCATCCCTGGAGTTCTCGGTTCACACCATGGATGCGACGAAGTCGAAAGAATGCCAAGACTTTGGTGGACATGCGGAGGTTAGAACTCAGAATAATAGCAGGGCTCAACAGACTAGTTTTCTTTATTTTGGTTCTGACGAAGAAGGTACAAAAGGGGAACATCGCTTTTTTCAGAGACCAGATTGTCTGGAATTATTTTCATTAGCTGAAGGGTAAATGCCCTCTGAAGAGGATAGGTGAATGATATTTCATGCAGCAAGTGTTTGCGAGACAATGAAACGTCATAGAGAACTTAAAATGGATCAGCACCGAGGCACGGGCGGGATTCCAACACGCGATATTTGGTTTACAAGACCAACGCCTTTCCTCTTGGCCACCGCACCTTATGAAAGCAAACGATGTTGATTGCACTGTGAGTTGTTATCATTTGGAGTCTGGCGCAACAATTGATGAGAGAAGAAGAATCAATAGAACATTTCAAAAGGTATTGTCAGAACTTGAGAATGGAAAACCCCGCGGGATTTATATGCAGGGTGAAAAGAGCAATAGAAAAAATTCTTTCAAATAGGCGCAGGTAGCGTCAGTTCAATCTGCCCCCACCCCTCCGACACGATATTGTTCTCAGTGAGTTGAGCAGGTGCAGGATGGTCACGGGCTGCTGGGTGCTCAACTGTGGCTATTTCCGCTCCATCACCTGTGACTGCAGCTGATAACCGCCGCACAATTTTTCAGCTTTGAGTCTGCGGTGTCCCGGTCACAGCTTCCGTTTGATGGCCTCGCTCCAACACCATTGGGATATT
Organism: Scyliorhinus canicula; assembly: GCF_902713615.1. Lineage (NCBI taxonomy): Eukaryota > Metazoa > Chordata > Chondrichthyes > Carcharhiniformes > Scyliorhinidae > Scyliorhinus > Scyliorhinus canicula. The sequence continues at coordinate 175,863 of NW_024055461.1, forward strand.
CTAGACATTGCTGCCGCTGCTCGATTCCTGTCATTGGTTGGATCAGCAATGCAGTGGGACCTGAATCTGGATTGCTGCTCTGACAGATAACTCTATCTCCCTCCTGTATTCGGACTCGTCGTTATTCAAGATCCGGCCCACTCTGGTCGTATAGTCAGCCAACTTGTAGATGGAGTTGCAACCAAGTTTTGCCACGCAGTCGTATGTGTACAGGGAGTAGAGTAGGGGGCTAAGTACCCAGCCTTGCGGGGCACCTGTATTGAGGACTATTGTGGAGGAGGTGCTGGTGTTCATTCTTACTGATTGTGGTCTGTTGGTCAGAAAGTCTAGGATCCAGTTGCAGAGTGGAGAGCCAAGTCCGAGGTTTTGGAGCTTTGATATGAGCTTGGCTGGGATTATGGTGTTGAAGGCGGAGCTGTAGTCAATACATAGGAGTCTGATGTAGGAGTCCTTGTTTTCGAGATGCTCTAGGGACGAGTGCAGGGCCAGGGAAATGCCATCTGATGTGGACCGGTTGCGACGGTATGCGAATTGAAGTGGGTCAAGGTGTTCCAGGAGTATGGAGGTGATGCGCTTCATGATCAGCCTCTCGAAGCACTTCATTACAATTGACGTCAGGGCCGCCGGAGGTTAGTCATTGAGGCATGTTGCCTCGTTCTTCTTTGGTACCGGTATGATGGTGGTCTTCTTGAAGTAGGTGGGGACCTCGGAGTGTAATAGGGATAGGTTAAAGATGTCTATGAATACCTCTGCCAGCTGGTCCGCGCAGGCTCTGAGTGCACGACCAGGGATCCCGCCCGGGCCCGTCGCCTTCCGTGGGTTCACTTTCAGGAAGGCCGATCTGACTTCGGAAACTATGATGGTGGGTATGGGTGAATTAAGGGCTGCTGGGGCACTCGACAGCGGATTGTTGGTTACCTGCTCAAACCGAGCATAGAATGCATTAAGTTCATCGGGAAGGGGTGCGCTGCTGCCAGAGATACAGCAAGACGTCTTACAACACCAGTTTAAAGTCCAACAGGTTTGTTTCAAACATGAGCTTTCGGAGCGCAGCTCCTTCCTCAGGTGAATCACAAAACAGAATCATTTAACCTGGTGTTGTAAGACTTCTTACTGTGCTCACTCCAGTCCAACGCCGGCTTCTCCACATCATGGCCAGAGATACTGCTCGACCCGGCCCGGTTACGTAGATCTTTGGGCTTTTTTTCTGAGGGATTCTTCTCCGCTGAGATAGGCCCAAAGAAGATTTTAAGACAGATGTGGTTGGATTCTCAACTGAAAAGGTAATCAAAGGTTATCCGGGGTAAGTGAAATGTGATTCTGAGGTCATGTTCGCACCTGTCACAAACTTATTGAATGTTGGAGAAGGCTCAAGGGGATGAATAGCCAACTCCTGCTCAACATTCGTCTGTTAGCAGGTCCGTGAGGAGGTGTCACAATCTCCTGAGTTATCGAGGGAGACACAGCATCGTTGAGCTATTCCCCAGCTCGGCGCCATGAAGGATATTACAGCGATAGAGGCAACTCCATGCCGCAGCCAGTGCACGGTACGTGTTATCAGAACAGGAAAATCGCTTATTGTCACGAGTCGGCTTCAAATGAAGTTACTGTGAAAATCCCCTCGTCGTCACATTCCGATCGGGGAGGCTGTTACGGGAATCGAACCGTGCTGCTGGCCTGCTTGGTCTGCTTTCAAAGCCAGCGATTTAGCCCTGTCCGAAACCGCCCCTAAAAACATATCATCCAGGAGTGGAACAACACTCCAGTTCGTCTCTGGATGGGATCGAACCACCAACCTTTCGGTTAACAGCCGAACGCGCTAACCGATTGCGCCACGGAGACGACAACAGGATCACAACTCTGTGCATTTCAACAGTGACGGCCAATCCTCTGATTGCCAGGGACCGAATGAGAATGCTGGGAATATTGGTCCCCTGAGGCAGTGCGGAAAGTATCTGGAAGGAGCGTACACATGGTCCCGCGGGCATGGACATTTGTGAGACGTGGAATCATCACAGGCCCGTGGATTTTACAGAACTCACTTGGACAGCACCACACTTTCGTTGAAATACGTCCCTTATCTGGGAACCTCCATAACAGAAAGCAGGAAGTGTCAACATAGATTTGATGTATTTTCGATCAGAAAGTCGATGTTCCGCTGAAGACTACTGGGGGCTCAGACTCATTGGCATAAGGTCGACCTAAGTTAACGGTCTCGGAAGATTTTATTATCCCCACATCTGAGAACTTTTGTTACTGCTGCTCGGAAGTGGATATTCCAAGCTTAAATTTACTGTGCATCGCGACATGCTGATTAATCTCACGAATCCGAAACGGCTCCTCTATTGACCTATACAAGGACAGAGACGGCAATGCAATTGTGGAGAAATAGACCTGAGTATTTTTCTGAATCCAGATCAAACCATCCTCCGGTACAAGGGCAGGAACGCAAATTTGCTGGAATTGAAAATACTCTCTGAGGCTTTCGTACGTGGTTGTAGCTGCTTTGTGACACTGTGCTCATTGCACAGTAATAGACCGCTCCATCCTCCACACTGAGCGCGTTTATATTGAGGTAACCATTCTTTTTAGACTTGTTGGCAGCCGCCAGATATCGTCCTGAGATCTCCTCTTTCTTCATCGTCAATATGTTAATGATGACCAATCTCGGCGGCTGTGCCGGATTTTGCTGATACCATAGCACGTGGTACACCGTCCGGTCTGTATATTCGCAATCTGACTGCACTGAACCCCCTTCTGATTTCTAACCTGTCCCGGTTTTTATGAAAGGTGATGGTGAAAGACGAACTTTGTTGTCCTGTCGACAAATGCCGCCTGACTCCCTGAGATGTTGCAGTACTTTTGGCGTTCTCCGCAGATGTTAGATTGATTTTCGATGGCAATGACAGTATGCTTTGGCTCTTTTCGCGGGGCTCGTTGGTCTAGGGGTATGATTCTCGCTTTGGGTGTATCGCTGTCGGAATTTGCGAGAGGTCCCGGGTTCAAATCCCGGACGAGCCCTTCGATGTCTTTTTCCATTGGTCAAGCAACATGTTTTCTTCATTTCTTTGCGGCGTCGACGGCGGGATTCATTCACATTGGGTTTGCTTTGAGAAGCTGAGCTCAAACTGCACGGAAGCAATACGTTCCCGAGAAGCTTGTCTATGTGTGGACATTCACAATTCTATTGACTAATTCTGGTGGACTCAGACATCTCTCTGTCCCTTTCATTTTATCAGTTCAACAACTTCAGACTGTGAACTCTCACTTCCCATCCACCACATGTTTTTTCCATCAACTTATCATTCCTTCCATTGATATGTTTTACCCTCAGCATTGCCCCCCTCCCCTCAGCCCATACCATCCTTCTTGATCAGTCAGATCCCTGTTTGTAATTGTCTGCCACCAGCTTGTCGATGGAGCGAAGGTGTTTTGCAAAGTCGGCATTTAGTCTCTGCAATGCAGAGTAGATGGCATTGGGATCAGCAAATGCAACAGACCAGATTGAAGGATGTCTGAAAGTAATGTGTACTCAAAAGGACAGACACAAACGATACTGTAACTGACTTAGAGGAAATGCCAGAGACTTAACTGAACCAGCTTTGAGAAAGAAAAAACGGTCTTCCTGATGGAGAAACAGGAAAAGCCAGTGTGGGAATCCAGGCTCAAAGTTGATTTACAATTACCCCTCCTTTCTTCTACATGAACGGTATTTAGGCTGCAGCATTTTACACACCAAAACGCAAAGAGGTCAAATATAGGAAACACATAATTGTCAATTCTTAAACTCAACTCAAGCATTGAATAGCGAAACAAATATTGTGTAAAGTAGGTTGCTTTTTTTCTGTAGGATTTAAGAATGCTGCATTAATAATAGAAGAGAGCATCCACCGTTAGAGATTTGCTGAACAAATGCTTCAGTTCAATATAGGTTCTTCTTCTGGCTTGTAAGTTTAAACATGTGTTTTAAAGAAACAGACGTGTTCTTTTAAGAAGTGACATGGCCTCTCAGCCGAAACATGCGAAGCTGCAACAAGGCAGTTGAGTTGAAGGTGACACAGGTCCGTTGGAGTCTGGTCTGCCAGCTGTTTCAGTAGTGTAGTGGTTATCACATTCGCTTTACACGCGAATGGTCCCCGGTTCGAAAGCGGGCAGAAACATCTGGTGTTTCCAGTTTCGTCTGTTACGAAATATTACCTCAATCTCGTAACTGATCTTCATCATCGAGGAACACCAACAGCTTGGAACTGCTGTGGGCCAGTGGCGCAATGGATAACACGCCCGACTACGAATCCAGGTTCGACTCCTGGCTGGCTCGCAGTTCCTAGTTTTGGCGTCCCCTTTAGTTCAGTGGGTTGGACAGCTGGTTCCCGATGCAGAGCAAAGTGAACAGGGCATCATCAATTCTCGTTTCAGCTGTGGTTACTTATGAAAGCCCTGCCCTCTCAATTTAGCTTCAAGCAAAACATAACTTATCTCCAGTTCAGCAAAGTTCAATATCTGATCCTTTGATAAGTTGAGACATCATTTTTAATGAAACGGCTTCTTGCAATAAGTTGCAATAAGGCCTCTCAGCGGGAAAAAAAATAGAAGCTGCAGCAACATATTGAGGTTGAACATTGGACACGTCAACAGTTCGCGGCGCTGCCAGCGGTTTCTGTAGTGTAGTGGTTATCACATTCCCCTAACACGCGAAAAGTCCGCGGTTCGAAACCGGGCAGAAACATCCCGTGCTTCTCATTTTGTGTGACGAATGTTTTCACGAAATACGTTTGTTTCTCAATCTCGCACGTTCGAAGAAGTTCCAAATTGGTCTCGCATAAGGTATTAAAATTCCTGCAACAAAGTCAGAATTTTTAAGACGCGGGGGGAAGAAAAGCCTTTCCTATTTTGCCACAATTCGGATATTAGCAGTTTGTTCCACCACAACAGAATCTATTGGGTTTACAGATGCAGATGAACATATTTAATCACCATTTCAAACATGTATAAATGTACGATAAAAGCAAATTACTCCGGATGTACGATAAAAGCAAATTACTCAATGGTAAACAAAAACAGAAAAATTATTTGCGTCGCAAAGTCCATCTAACATCTGCGGAGAACGCCGAAAGTACTGCAACAACTCAGGGACTCAGGCCGCATTTGTCGACAGGAAAACAAAGTTCATTGACAGTGTAAAACTGCTGAACACACACTGAGTGTGAAAGCTGTATTGAGCCTAGTGGAAAGATGCGCTGCTGTTCCTCGAGTGTCTGTTGAGCTTCTTTGGAACATTTCACGACGCCGAGGTCCGGGAGGTCAGCGTTAAGATCCAGCTCCCCAATCAGTTCAATTCTCCACTTCGGCTCTGTGGATTAGATGGGTCACGTGCCTGTGGTTAACACAGACCTGGAGCATCAATTTTATCCAAACGCACTCCAGCTCAGACACTGTCTCTCTCTCTCTCTCTCGCGAGCATCGTCTGTGGGGAGAGAAACGACGTAAACATCCCGAGTCCTGAGAAATCTTCTTCAGAGTGGGCCAATGTAAATCAACCCCGCCGTCGAGAAGCAACCCCTAAACGAGAACCAGACCTAAATCAACCCCTAAACGAGAACCAGACCTCGAGACCAAAGTGCACAAATTTAAGACCGACATTAAGCAAAATATAACTTATGTTAATTTCGATATAATTTCTACATCTCACGGCTTTATATGTTGATCTATCTGTTAATTTAAGAAACAGCTGTCGCTTGCAACAAAGGACCTGGCCTGTCAAACAGACCATCAGAATCTGCAGCAACACAGTGAGGTTGTACATTCCGCAGGTCCATTGATTGCCAGCGGTTTCTGTAGTGTAGTGGTTATCACATTCGCCTCACACGCGAAAAGTCCCCGGGCAGAAACATCGATCGTTTAGCATTTCGTGTGAGAAAAGTTTGCACAATTGGGCACAAAATAATTCTGTTCCTGAATGTTGCCGGAATCTCGTGTGTTCCAGGACTATGAGATTTCGTCTGACATGAGCCACGAACAGAATTGAACATTAAGGCCCAAGCACTTCATTTTCGGCAGGGAATGAGAGGTGAAGAATTTTCATTCCTTGGCACAGCTCGGATATTTGCAGCTCTTTCATCCACAACAGAATATCAGCGATTTACAGATTTACAAATGAACATATTTAATCACCATCTCAAACATGTCTAAATGTATGACAAATGCAACTTACTGCGGATGCTTCAAACGAAACAAAAACAGAAAATACTGGATAATCTCAGCAGGTCTGACAGATTCTGGGGAGCGAAATGGCAGCTGTCGTTTCCAGTCAAGTGGACTCTTTGTCAAAGCTGGAGAACTGGAATTGGAGATTCAGACGATTGTGGGTGGGGGGTGTGGGTGGTGGAGTGCTGTATTGGGCCTCGATAGAGAGCTAGCAATAGGTGGGAAATGACGAAAATGTCTTGGGCAGAAAGAAACAGGGAATGTAAATGAGGCTAATCAAGGCTATGAAAGGTGCTGATGGCGCATCGAGCGGTCAGAATGTGTTAATGGCAGAACAAAGGTAAGCAGTGCGTCGGAGAACAATTACAAACAGGGATCAGATTGCTGAAGTAGGATGGTATGGGCTGGGGGGAGGGGGGCAATGCTGAGGGTAAAACATATCAATGGAAGGAATAATAAGTTGATGGAAAAAACATGTGGTGGAGGGGGAAGTGAGAGTTCACAGTCTGAAGTTGTTGAACTGATAAAATGAAAGGGACAAAGAGCTGTCTGAGTCCACCAGAATTAGTCAATAGAAATGAGGGCAGCACGGTGGCACAGTGGTTAGCATTGTTGCCTACGGCGCTGAGGACCTGGGTTCGAATCCCGGCCCTGGGTCACTGTCCGGATGGAGTTTGCACATTCTCCCTGTGTCTGCGTGGGTTTTGCCCCCACAACCCAAAAGATGTGCAGGATAGGTGGATTCGCCACACTAAATTGCCCCTTAATTGGAAAAAATAATTGGGTACGCTAAATTTATTTTAAAAAAAAAATGTGAATGCCCACACATAGACAAACTTCTGGGGAACGTATTGGTTCCATGCAGTTTGAGCTGAGCTTCTCAAAGCAAACCCAATGTGAATGAGTCCCGCCGTCTACGCCGCAAAGAAATGAAAGAAAACATGTGGCTTGACCAAACCTCATCGAAGGGCTCGTCCGAGATTTGATCCCGAGGACTTTGCGCGTGTGAGGCGAATGTGATGACCACTACACTACAGAAACTGCTGGGAGCATCGCAATCTGCGGCCGTGTACATAATCCAGTAACCCAGCCTCACCTTTTTTTGGGCACTAAGGGCAATTTTCATGGCCAATCCACCTAACCTGCACGTCTTTGGACGATGGGAGGAAACCGGTGCATGTGGAGGAAACCCACGCAGACACGGGGAAAGCGTGCAGACTCCGCACAGACAGTGACCCAAGCTGGGAATCGAACCAGGGACTCTGGAGTTGTGAAGCAACGATGCTAACCACTGTGCTACCGTGCTGGACAACGTCCCTACCCTTTGACCTGCCCTGGTAAATACGGTATTAATGTGGCTAATCCAGCTCAGTTTCTGATCAATGGTAACCCCCAGGATGTTGATTATGGGAGATTAAGTGATAGTAATGCCATTTAATGTCAAAGGACGATGGTTAGATCCTCAGTTGTAGGAGATAGTCATTGGCTGGAACCTCTGTGGAACGAGCATAACTTGTCACTTGTCAGCCCAAGCCTGGATATTGTCCAGGTCTTGCTGTATTTGGACATTGTCTGCTTAATTATCTCAGGAGTCGCGAATTGTGCTGAACACTGTGCAGTCATCTGCAAACATCCCCATTTCTGAACTTATGTTGGAAGGGAGGTCATTGATGAAACAGCTGAAGATGGTTGTGCCGAGGACGCTACCCTGAGGAACTCGTGTAGTGATGTCCTGGAGCTGAAATGATTGACGTCCAATCACCACAACGATCTACTTTGTGCCAGTTATGACCCCATCAAGTGAAGAATCTTACCACTGATTCACATTTCATCTAGGACTCCTTGAAGCCATACTCCGTCAAATGCTGCTTTGATCTGGAGCTCGTTGCATTGAATAGACAATAGAAATATGGATAAGAAATCGACAAAGAGCCAGGAAACAACTAGGACTTTTTGGAGAGCTATTTTTCGGACATAAAGGACGTGAAGTTCACAGTGATCGGGAGCTTTTTTCTGTAGGATTTCAGAATGCTGCATTAATCATAGAAGAGAGCATTTCGCCGACAGAGATTTGCTGAACAAATTATTCAGTTCAATATAGGTTCTTCTACTGGCTTTTAAGTTTAGACATTTGTTTTAAAGAAATAGACGTGTTCTTGTGAGAAGTGAAATGGCCTCTCAGCCGAACCATGCGAAGCTGCAACAAGGCAGTTGAGTTGAAGGTGACACTGGTCCGTTGGAGCCTGTGCTGCCAGCTGTTTCTGTAGTGTAGTGGTTATCACATTTGCTTTACACGCGAATGGTCCCCGGTTCGAAACCGGGCAGAAATATCTGGTATTTCCAGTCTGTTGCTAAATATTACCTCAATCTCGTAACTGGTCTTCATCATCGAGGAATTGCCAGAGACTATGTCTGCTGTGGGCCAGCGGCGCAATGGATAACGCGTCTGACTTCGAATCAGGAGATTCCAGGTTCGACTCCTGACTGGCTCGCAGTTTCAGGTTTTTTGAAAGGTGATGGTGAAAGACGAACTTTGTTGTCCTGTCGACAACTGCCGCCTGACTACCTGAGATGTTGCAGTACTTTTGGCGTTCTCCGCAGATGTTAGATTGATTTTCGATGGCAATGACTGTATGCTTTGGCGCATTTCGCGGGGCTCGTTGGTCTAGGGGTATGATTGTCGCTTTGGGTGTGTCGCTGTCGGAATTTGCGAGAGGTCCCGAGTTCAAATCCCGGACGAGCCCTTCGATGAGGTTTTTCATTGGTCAAACCGCATGTTTTCTTCATTTCTTTGCGGCGTTGACGGCGGGAATCATTCACATTGGGTTTGCTTTGAGAAGCTGTGCTCAAACTGCATGGAACCAATACGTTCCCGAGAAGCTTGTCTATGGGTGGGCGTTCACATTTCTATTGACTAATTCTGGTGGACTCAGACAGCTCTTTGTCCCTTTCATTTTATCAGTTCAACAACTTCAGACAGTGAACTCTCACTTCCCCCTCCTCCACATGTTTTTCCATCAACTTTTCATTCCTTCCATTGATATGTTTTACCCTCAGCATTGCCCCCTCCCCCCAGCCCATACCATCCTACTTCAGCAATCAGATCCCTCTTTGTAATTGTTCTCTGACGTACTGCCTACCTTTGTTCTGCCATTAACACATTCTGACCGCTTGATGCGCCATCAGCACCTTTCATAGCCTTGATTAGCCTCATTTACATTCCCTTTTTCTTTCTGCCCGAGACATTTTCGTCATTTCCCACATATTGCTAGCTCTCTATCGAGGCCCAATACAGCACGCCGCCACCCCCCCCCCCCCCCCCCCCCCCCCCCCACCCACAATCGTCTGAATCTCCAGTTCCAGTTCTCCAGCTTTGATAAAGAGTCCACTTGACTGGAAACAACAGCTGCCAGTTCGCTCCCCAGACGCTGTCAGACCTGCTCAGATTGTCCAGTATCTTCTGTTTTTGTTTCCGTTTGAAGCATCCGCAGTAAGTTGCATTTGTCATACATTTAGACATGTTTGAGATGGTGATTAAATATGTTCATTTGTAAATCGCTAAAATTCTGTTGTGGATGAACTAGCTGCAAATATCCGAGCTGTGCCAAGGTACGAAAATTCTTCACCTCTCATTGCCTGCCGAAAATTAAGTGCTTGGGCCTTTATGTTCAATTCAGTTTAATGGTTCATGTGAGACGAAATCTCACAGTCCTGGAACACACGAGATTCCGGCAACATTCAGGAACAGAATTATTTTGTGCCCAATAATTGGGCAAACTTTTCTCACACAAAATGCTAAATGTTCGATGTTTCTGTCCAGTTTCGCGTGTGAGGTGAATGTGATAACCACTACACAACAGAAACCGCTGGCAAACAATGGACGTGCGGAATGTACAACCTCACTGTGTTGCTGCAGATTCTGATGGTCTGTTTGAGAGGCCAGGTCCCTTGTTGCAAGCGACAGCTGTTTCTTAAATTAACAGATGTCTCAACATATAAAGCCGTGAGATGTAGAAATTATATCGAAATTAACATAAGTTATATTTTGCTTAATGTCGGTCTCAAATTTGTGCTCTTTGGTCTCGAGGTATGGTTCTCGTTTAGGGATTTTCAATCAATGCCTATGGGAGTGGTCGTGGGTTTAAATCCAGGACAGGATCTTTCCTCCAGGTCAAAGATTATGAATTGTTTGCGATGCTGACGGCGGGGTTGATTTACATTGGCCCACTCTGAAAAAGATTTCTCAGGACTCGGAATGTTTACGTCGTTTCTCTCCCCACAGATGATGCCCGAGAGAGAGAGAGAGAGAGACAGTGTCTGAGCTGGAGTGCGTTTGGATAAAATTGATCCTCCAGATCTGTGTTAACCACAAGGACGTGACCCATCTAATCCACAGAGCCAAAGTGGAGAATTGAACTGACTGAGGAGCTGGATCTTAACGCTGACCTCCCGGACCTCGGCGTCGTGAAATGTTCCAAAGAAGCTCAACAGACACTCGAGGAACAGCAGCGCATCTTTCCACTGGGCTCAATACAGCTTTCACACTCAGTGTGTATTCAGTAGTTTCACACTGTAAATGCTGCACCCACTTTGTGTGTCCTTACATCGCAGATTTGGGTTTCAATCTTGTTTCCACTTGTTCTTTGTGTCCGGGCGGTAGTTGTTGATCAATCTGCCATCGATAGCTCCTCCAGACATATCTTTTGTTTCTTCGTTTCTTGCATTGCGCGAACAGAGAGCTGGCACAGACACGGCGGCCGGAATGGCCTCATACTGTGGTGTCATTATTCTCTGATGTGATGCCATCCTAACTCTGTGGCCAGGGTCCCAAGGCCTCTTCTCATTTAATCTCTCCTGACTTGCCCCCATTAGAGCCCTTTCCTGTTCTGTTTCCTCCCTCCGGTAATTCACTTGGTTAGACGTACCACATTTCTAACCTGTCCCGGTTTTATTGAAAGGTGATGGTGAAAGACGAACTTTGTTGTCCTGTCGACAAATGCCGCCTGACTACCTGAGATGTTGCCGTACTTTTGGCGTTCTCCGCAGATGTTAGATTGATTTTCGATGGCAATGACAGTATGCTTTGGAACTTTTCGCGGGGCTCGTTGGTCTAGGGGTATGATTCTCGCTTTGGGTGTGTCGCTGTCGGAATTTGCGAGAGGTCCCGAGTTCAAATCCCGGACGAGCCCTTCGATGAGGTTTTCCGTTGATCAAGCCCAATGTTTTCTTCGTTTCTTTCCGGCGGAGACGTCGGGATTCATTCACATTGGGTTTGCTTTGAGAAGCTGAGCTCAAACTGCATGGAACCAACACATTCCCGAGAAGCTTGTCGATGTGTGGGCATTCACATTTCTATTGACTAATTCTGGTGGACTCAGACAGCTCTTTGTCCCTTTCATTTTATCAGTTCAACAACTTCAGACTGTGAACTCTCACTTCCCCCTCCATCACATGTTTTTTCCATCAACTTATCATCCCTTCCATTGATATATTTTACCCTCAGCAGTGCCCCCTCCCCCCAGCCCATACCATCCTTCTTGATCAATCTGATCCCTGTTTGTAATTGTTCTCTGACGCACTGCTTACCTTTGTTCTGCCATTAACAGATTCTGACCGCTCGATGCGCCATCAGCACCTTTCATAGCCTTGATTAGGCTAATTTACATTCCCTTTTTCTTTCTGCCCGAGACATTTTCGTCATTTCCCACCTATTGCGAGCCCTCTATCGAGGCCTAATGCAGCACTCCACCACCCCCACCCCATACCCACAATCGTCTGAATCTCCAGTTCCAGTTCTCCAGCTTTGACAAAGAATCCACTTGACTGGAAACGACAGCTGCCATTTCGTTCCCAGACAGCGTGTCGGTTCGTTATTTACAGAGGTCTCTGGATAGCATATCCTTATTTAGAGTGGTCCCTGGCTAGTATATCATTATTTCCAGTGGTCCCTGGGTAAAATGTCATTCTTTACACTGGCCCCTGTATAGTACATCATTATTTACATCGGTCCCAGCGTGTAATTTCATTATTTACAGTGGTCCCTGGGTAGTATATCATTATTTACAGTGGTCTTTGTGTAGTATATCATTAGTTACAGTGGTCCCTGGGTAGTGTATCATTATTGACAGTTGTCCCTGACTACTATTCTATTATTTCAGTGGTCCCTGGGCAGTATATCGTTATTTACAGTGGTCCCTGGGCAGTATATCATTATTTACAGTGGTCCCTGGGTAGGATATCATTATTTACAGTGTCCCTGGTTACTATTCTATTATTTAAGTGGCCCCTGGGCAGTATATCATTATTTACAGTGGTCCCTGTGTAGTTTATCATAATTTACAGTGGTCCCTGGGTAGAATATCATTATTTACAGTGGTCCCTGTGTAGTATATCATTATTTACAGTGGCCCCTGTGTAGTGTATCATTATTTACAGTGGTCCCTGGCTACTATTCTACTATATCAGTTGTCCCAGGGCAGTATGCCATTATTTACAGCAGCCCAGTTGTAGTACATCATTATTTGCAACGGTCCGAGCTTGTGATTTCATTATTTACAGGTGGCCCTGGATACTATATCATTATTTACAATGGTTCCTGGGTAGTATATCATTATTTACAATGGTTCCTGGGTAGTATATCATTATTTACAATGGTTCCTGGGTAGTATATCATTATTTACAATGGACCGTGGGTAGCATGTCATTATTTTCAGTGGTCCCTGGGCAGTATATCATTATGTACCGTGGTTCCCGTTTGGTATAAAACATTATTTACAGTTGTCCCTGGGTACTATATCTTTATATGTTGTGGTCTCTGGGAAGTATTCATTTTTTTCAGAGGTCCCTTTGCAGTACATGATTATTTTCAACGGCCCCAGAGTGGAATTTCACTGTTCACAATTGTTCCTGGCCAGTATATCATTATTTACAGTGGTCCCTGGATAGTATATCATTATTTACAGTGGTCCCTGTATTGTGTATCATTATATACAGTGGTCCCGTGTCATATATCATGATTTAATTTCGTTTAATTTCGTTTGATTTAGTTATTTGCTGGGGCCCTAGATAGGATATTTTATTTACAGTCGTCACTGTGTAGTACATCATTATATACAGTGGCCCAGCGTGTAGGTTCGTTGTTTATAGAGGTGTCTGGATAGTATATCCTTATTTAGAGTGGTCCCTGGCCAGTATATCATTATTTCCAGTGGCCCCTGGTTAAATGTCATTCTTTACACTGGCCCCTGTATAGTACATCATTATTTTGAACGGTCCCAGCGTGTAATTTCATTATTTACAGTGGTCCCTGGGTAGTATATCATTATTTACAGTGGTCCCTGTGTAGTATATCATTAGTTACAGTGGTCCCTGTGTAGTGTATCATTATTTACAGTGGTCCCTGACTACTATTCTATTATTTCAGTGGTCCCTGGGCAGTATATCATTATTTACAGTGGTCCCTGGGTAGGATATCATTATTTACAGTGTCCCTGGCTACTATTCTATTATTTAAGTGGCCCCTGGGCAGTATATCATTATTTGCTGTGGTCCTTGGGTAGTATATCATTATTTACAGTGGTCCCTGGGTAGGATATCATTATTGACAGTGGTCCATGTGTAGTATATCATTATTTACAGTGGTCCCTGGGTAGTTTATCATAATTTACAGTGGTCCCTGGGTAGGATATCATTATTTACAGTGGTCCCTGTGTAGTATATCATTATTTACAGTGGTCCCTGGGTAGTGTATCATTATTTACAGTGGTCCCTGGCTACTATTCTACTATATCAGTTGTCCCAGGGCAGTATGCCATTATTTACAGCGGCCCAGTTGTAGTACATCATTATTTGCAACGGTCCGAGCGTGTGATTTCATTATTTACAGTGGTCCTGGATATTACATCATTATTTCTAGTGGTCCCTGGGTAGTATATCATTATTTACAGAGGTCCCTGGGTAGTATATCATTATTTACAGAGGTTCCTGGGTAGTATATCATTATTTGCCGTGGTATCTTGGCAATATATCATTATTCACAGTTGTCCTGTGAAGGTCATCATTATTTACCAAGGTCCTAGGGTGGAATTTCATTATTAACAGTGCTCCCTGGAAACTATATTATCATTTACAGTGGTCACTGGGTGATATATCTTTATTTACAGTGTTGCCTGTGTAGTATGCCATTATTTACAGTGGCCCTCGGTAGTATATCATTAGTACAGTGGTCCCTGGGTAGAATATCATTATTTACTGTGGTCCATGGTCAGTACGTCATTATTTGTAGTGCGTCGCACATCACTATTTACAACGGTTCCTCTTTAACCTGTGATTATTCCTCTCTCTGGATCTGTAATGATTTGATTACCTGCAAATGCTCGCATTCCAAGCATTGTCCGGTATCTCTGACTTTGTCTATATAAATGTTTCTGGAACATACCTCGCCATTCACCTGCGGAAGGAGCTGCGCTCCGAAAGCTCGTGTTTGAAACAAACCTGTTGGACTTTAACCTGGTTTTGTAAGACTTCTTACTGTGCTCACCACAGTCCAACGACCGTCATCTCCACATCACAATATGATCGAGTTTACCCTGCAGTTTGAGAGGGAGAAGCTGGAGTCAGGTGTAACTTTAGCTGACTCATCACTTCACAGCATCAACTTAATTGTAAGTTCCAATCTGTCTGACCCTGGGCGCTGCCTGTGCTTTTCATATAAAAAACATCTCTGTTCCACCCAATAAAAACAGACGCACATTTCATAATCAGAGGGAAGTCTATCTTTTTTGAGTTTGCATTACAATTATTGTTAAAAGCGGCTGTGCCACGTGTTTGCTTTCTGGCCTCTCACTGGGGAAAGACAAGTTCGATTCCAGCTCTGCACAATAACTGACCTATCGCACTGTCAATTATTCACAACTTCAATGGTGGAATACTGCATGAAGGATATTTACTTTATCCAGTATCTGATTTTATAATTTAGGATCAAGTTTGTTTACTCAGCAAATTTATTAATCCGTATTGTGTTTTCCACATAAGAACATAAGAACATAAGACCTAGGAGCAGGAGTAGGCCATCTGGCCCCTCGAGCCTGCTCCGCCATTCAATTAGATCATGGCTGATCTTTTGTGGACTCAGCTCCACTTTCCGGCCCGAACACCATAACCCTTAATCCCTTTATTCTTCAAAAAACTATCTATCTTTACCTTAAAAACATGTAATGAAGGAGCCTCAACTGCTTCACTGGGCAAGGAATTCCATAGATTCACAACCCTTTGGGTGAAGAAGTTCCTCCTAAACTCAGCTCTAAATCTACTCCCCCTTATTTTGAGGCTATGCCCCCTAGTTCTGCTGTCACCCGCCAGTGGAAACAACCTGCCCGCATCTATCCTATCTATTCCCTTCATAATTTTAAATATTTCTATAAGATCCCCCCCTCATCCTTCTAAATTCCAACGAGTACAGTCCCAGTCTACTCAACCTCTCCTCATAATCCAACCCCTTCAGCTCTGGGATTAACCTAGTGAATCTCCTCTGCACACCCTCCAGCGCCAGTACGTCCTTTCTCAAGTATGGAGACCAAAACTGAACACAATACTCCAGGTGTGGCCGCACTAACACCTTATACAATTGCAACATAACCTCCCTAGTCTTAAACTCCATCCCTCTAGCAATGAAGGACAAAATTCCATTTGCCTTCTTAATTACCTGTTGCACTTGTAAACCAACCTTCTGTGACTCATGCACGAGCACACCCAAGTCTCTCTGAACAGCGGCATGCTTTAATATTTATCGTTTAAATAATAATCCCGTTTGCTGTTATTCCTACCAAAATGGATAACCTCACATTTGTCAACATTGTATTCCATCTGCCAGACCCGAGCCCATTCACTTAACCTATCCAAATCCCTCTGCAGACTTCCAGTATCCTCTGCACTTTTCCATTTACCACTCATCTTAGTGTCATCTGCAAACTTGGACACATTGCCCTTGGTCCCCAACTCCAAATCATCAATGTAAATTGTGAACAATTGTGAGCCCAACACGGATCCCTGAGGGACACCACTAGCTACTGATTGCCAACCAGAGAAACACCCATTTATCCCAACTCTTTGCTTTCCATTAATTAACCAATCCTCTATCCATGCTACTACTTTACCCTTAATGCCATGCATCTTTATCTTATGCAGCAACCTTTTGTGTGGCACCTTGTCAAAGGCTTTCTGGAAATCCAGATATACCACATCCATCAGCTCCCCGTTTATCTACTGCACTGGTAATGTCCTCAAAAAATTCCACTAAATTAGTTAGGCATGACCTGCCTTTTACGAACCCATGCTGCGTCTGCCCAATGGGGCAATTTCTATCCAGATGCCTCGCAATTTCTTCCTTGATGATAGATTCCAGCATCTTCCCTATTACCGAAGTTAAACTCACTGGCCTATAATTTCCTGCTTTCTGCCTACCTCCTTTTTTAAACAGTGGCGTCACGTTTGCTAATTTCCAATCCACCGGGACCACCCCAGAGTCTAGTGAATTTTGGTAAATTATCACTAGTGCATCTGCAATTTCCCTAGCCATCTCTTTTAGCACTCTGGGATGCATTCCATCAGGGCCACGAGACTTGTCTACCTTTAGCCCCATTAGCTTGCCCATCACCACCTCCTTAGTGATAACAATCCTCTCAAGGTCCTCACCTGTCATAGCCTCATTTCTATCAGTCGCTGGCATGTTATTTGTGTCTTCCACTGTGTTGACCGACCCAAAAAACCTGTTCAGTTCCTCAGCCATTTCCTCATTTCCCATTATTAAAACTCCCTTCTCATCCTCTAAAGGGCCAATATTTACCTTAGCCACTCTTTTTGTCTTATATATTTGTAAAAACTTTTACTGTCTGTTTTATATTCTGAGCAAGTTTACTCTCATACTCTATCTTACTCTTCTTTATAGCTTTTTTAGTAGCTTTCTGTTGCCCCCTAAAGATTTCCCAGTCCTCTAATCTCCCAGCAATCTTTGCCACTTTATATGCTTTTTCCTTCAATTTGATACTCTCCCTTATTTCCTTAGATATCCACGGTCGATTTTCCCTCTTTCTTCCGTCCTTCCTTTTTGTTGGTATAAACCTTTGCTGAGCACTGTGAAAAATCGTTTGGAAGGTTCTCCACTGTTTCTCAACTGTTCCACCATAAAGTCTTAGCTCCCAGTCTACCTTAGCTAGTTCTTCTCTCATCCCCTTGTAATCTCCTTTGTTTAAACACAAAACACTAGTATTTGATTTTACTTTCTCACCCTCCATCTGTATTTTAAATTCCACCATATTGTGATCGCTCCTTCCGAGAGGATCCCTAACTATGAGATCATGAATCAATCCTGTCTCATTACACAGGACAAGATCTAGGACCGCTTGTTCCCTCGTAGGTTCCATTACATACTGTTCTAGGAAACTATCGCGGATACATTCTATAAACTCTTCCTCACGGTTGCCTTGACCGACCTGGTTAAACCAATCGACATGTAGATTAAAATCCCCCATGATAACTGCTGTACCATTTCTACATGCATCAGTTATTTCTTTGTTTATTGCCTGCCCCACCATAAAGTTACAACTCCTATCAGTGACTTTTTCCGCCTTACTATTCCTGATTTCCACCCAAATGGATTCAACCTTATCCTCCATAGCACCGATGTCATCCCTTACTAGTGCCCGGATGTCATCCTTAAATAACAGAGCAACACCAACCTCCCTTACCATCCACTCTGTCCTTCGAATAGTTTGATACCCTCGGATATTTAACTCCCCAGTCGTGACCAATCCTTTAACCATGTTTCAGTAATGGCCACTAAATCATAGTCATTTATGATGATTTGTGCCACCACCTCATTTACTTTATTCCGAATACTACAGCATTCAGGTAAAGTACACTTATGTTGGTTTTTTTACCTCTGTTTTGAATCTTAACATCTCCAGTTTTATTCCTTTTGTTATTACTGGGCCTATTCACTGTGCTCCCCTCAGTCACTGTACCTTGTACTGTCACCCTTATGGATTTCTGACTATGTCTTCTCTGCCTTGCACTTTTCCCCTTACTTCCTTTTGTTTCTGTCCCTGTTTTACTACCTTCCAACTTCCAGCATTGGTTCCCATCCCCCTGCCACATTAGTTTAAACCCTCCCAATAGCTCTAGAAAAACACCCCCCCTAGGGACATCGGTTCCAGTCCTGCCCAAGTGCAGACCGTCCGGTTTGTACTGGTCCCACCTCCCCCAGAACCGGTCCCAATGCCCCAGGAATTTGAATCCCTCCCTCTTGCACCATCTCTCGAGCCACGCATTCATCCTATCTATCCTGACATTCCTACTCTGACTAGCTCGTGGCACTGGTAGCAATCCTGAGATTACTACCTTTGAGGTCCTACTTTTTAGTTTAACTCCTAACTCCCTGAATTCCGCTTGTAGGACCTCATCCCGCTTTTTACCTATATCGTTGGTGCCTATGTGCACCACGACAGCTGGCTGTTCACCCTCCCCCCCCCCCCCCCCAGAATGTCCTGCAGCCGCTCCGAGACATCCTTGACCCTTGCACCAGGGAGGCAACATACCATCCTGGAGTCTCGATTGCGTCCACAGAACCGCCTGTCTATTCCCCTTGCGATCGAGTCCCCTATCACTATAGCCCTGCCATTTTTCTTCCTGCCCTGCTGTGGCAGCAGAGCCAGCCACGGTGCCATGAACCTGGCTGCTGCTGCCTTCCCCTGGTGGAGCCATCTCCCTCACAGTATCCAAGCGGTATATCTGTTTGCAGGGAGATGACCTGCAGGGGACACCTGCACTGCCTTCCTACTCTTGCTCTTTCTTTTGGTCACCCATTTTCTATGCTCCCTCAGTAACCTTCACCATGCGGTGTGACCAACTCGCTAAACGTGCTATCCCACGACCTCCTCAGCATCGCGGATGCTCCAAAGTGAGTCCCATCCGCAGCTCCAGAGCCGTCAAGCGGTCTAACAAGAGCTGCAACTGAACACACTTCTTGCACGTGAAGGAGCCAGGGACAGTGGACGTGTCCCTGAGCTCCCACATCGCACACGAGGAGCATGACACGGGTCTGGGATCTCCTGCCATGTCTTAAACCCTTGGTAAATTTAAACAACTAGAATTTCAAAATAAAAATAAATAAATTAGACAATGAAAAGAAAAAGAGAGACTACTTACCAGTCACTTACCAGGGTTAAAAAGCACCTCCTCACACTCTGCACCGAATTACCTCACTGCACCAAATTACCAAGTTTCAATCTCCCACTCTGTATGAGTCTCACTCCGGATGAGTCTCCTGGAAAAGTGATACCCAGTTCCCCCTATCTCCAAGCACACTCCCTCACACTCTATCTCTCCCTTCCATTCTCTCCCTCTCTCACATATTCTCCCTCCTCACACTCTCTCACTCGCTCACACGTTCTCTACCTCACTCACCCTCCCTCCCTCTCTCTCCCTCTCTCACACACTCACCCTCCCTCTGTCTCTCCCTGCATGCCTCGCTCCCTCACACACTCTTGCCCTCTCTCACACTCCTTCCCTCTCACACTTTCTCTCACACTCTTTACTTCTCTCCCACTTTCTGTCACAGTCTTTCCCTCTCCCACTCCCTCAGTCACTCAGTCGCTCTCTCCTTTACTTATGTCTGATATTATGTTAGTGTTTTATACACCATCCTTCTCACACACTCTGCCTCCCTCATCCACTCACCCACTCGCTCCCCACTCTCTGCTTCCCTTTCTCTCAGATAATCTACCTACTTCTCTCGTTTTATCCTTTATTTCTCCCACCCTCTTTCTCTCCCATTCTATCTCCTCCCACCCTCTTTCTCTCTCACCCTGTCTTCTAGCAGCACATCACACAGACCAGTTCTCTCTTCCTCCACATCTCAGCCCGCCTCTCTCCCAGTTTGTGAATGAAATTAATGAAAATCGCTTATTGTCACAAGTAGGCTTCAGTGAAGTTACTGTGAAATGCCCCTAGTCGCCACATTCCGGCTCCTGTCCGGGGAGGCTGGTTCGGGAATCGAACCGTGCTGCTTGGTCTGCTTTCAAAGCCAGGAATTTAGCCCAGTGAGCTAAACCAGCAGTCTGGCCAGTCTGTGTATCAGATGGTCGGCTGGTATCAGTTAGAGACGGGGTATTAGTTTTCACAGCTGTATATGTTTTAATGCTGCTCTCTGAGGTGCTGAGTTTGAATGTGCTGCAGCCTCTGAGTTTTCTGAGGTTCCAATGGTTCTAAAGATGTTCTTACTTTGAGGGTCTGAATTAGATTTAGATATGGGATCACATACTTTGCGCTTAAAATAGTTCCAGATTTTGGAGACATTGAAATTTGCTACTTATGCTCAGACAGAACATACTGATATCAAATAAATGAATGGTCACAGATAGAGGCAGCTACACCCCAGTGTGCAGTGGATCCACCCAGATAAACACACTGACAATTGGAACTGAATCACTGAATGGTCACAGATAGAGGCAGCTACACCCCAGCGTACAGTGGAACCACCCAGAGAAACACACTGGCAATTGGAACTGAATCACTGAATGGTCACAGTTACAGATGATGTGGAGATGCCGGCGTTGGACTGGGGTGAGCACAGTAAGAAGTCTTACAACACCAGGTTAAAGTCCAACAGGTTTGTTTCAAACACGAGCTTTCGGAGCACGGCTCCTTCTTCAGGTGAATGGAAAGGCTTGTTCCAGAAATGTTTATATAGACACAGTCAGAGATGCCCCGGAATGCGAGCACCTGCAGGCAATCAAATCATCAAAGATGCAGAGAGAGAGGTAACTCCAGGTTAAAGAGGTGTGAATTGTCCCAAGCCAGTTCAGTCGGTAGGCCTCTGCAAGTCCAAGCTTGTTGGTGGGGGCCGAATGTAATGCGACATGAATCCCAGATCCCGGTTGAGTCCGCATTCATGCGTGCGGAACTTAGCTATAAGTTTTTGCTCAGCAATTTTGCGTTGACGCGTCTCCTGAAGGCCTCCTTGTAGAATGCTGACCCGGAGAACAGAGGCTGAATGTCCTTGACTGCTGAAGTGTTCCCCAACTGGAAGGGAACAGTCCTGCCTGTTGATAGTCGCACGATGCCCGTTTATTCGTTGTCGCAGTGTCTGCATGGTCTCGCCAATGTACCACGCTTCGGGACATCCTTTCCTGCAGCGTATGAGGTAGACTACATTGGTCGAGTCGCACGAGTATGCGCCGCGTACCTGGTGGGTGGTGTTTCCACGTGTAATGGTGGTGTCCATGTCGATGATCTGGCATGTCTTGCAGAGATTACCCTGGCAGGGTTTTGTGGTGTTGTGGTTGCTGTTCTGAAGGCTGGGTAATTTGCTGCAAACAATGGTTTGTTTGAGGTTGCGCGGTTGTTTGAAGGCCAGTAGTGGGGGTGTGGGGATGACCTTGGCAAGATGTCCATCCTCGCTGATGATGTGTTGGAGGCTGCGAAGAAGATGTCGTAGTTTCTCCGCCCCAGGAAAGTACTGGACGACGAAGGGTACTCTGTCAGTGGTGTCCCGTGTTTGTCTTCTGAGGAGGTCGGTGCGGTTTTTTGCTGTGGCGCGGTGGAACTGTCGATCAATGAGTCGAGCGCTATATCCCGTTCGTACGAGGGCATCTTTCAGCATCTGTAGGTGTCTGTTGCGCTCCTCCTTGTCTGAGCAGATCCTGTGTATACGGAGGGCTTGTCCATAGGGGATGGCTTCTTTAATGTGTTTCGGGTGAAAGCTGGAGAAGTGGAGCATCGTGAGATTATCTGTGGGCTTGCGGTAAAGCGAGGTGCTGAGGTGACCGTCCTTGATGGAGACGAGTGTGTCCAAGAATGGAACTGAATTTGGAGAATAGTCCATGGTGAGTTTGATGGTGGGATGGAACTTATTGATGTCATCGTGTAGTCGTTTCAGTGATGTCTCGCCGTGGGTCCAAAGGAAAAAAATGTCATCGATGTATCTGGTGTATAGCATCGGTTGAAAGTCCTGTGTGGTGAGGAAGTCCTGTTCAAACTTGTGCATGAAGATGTTGGCATATTGAGGTGCAAATTTGGTCCCCATGGCTGTTCCGTGCGTCTGGATGAAGAATTTGTTGTCGAAGGTGAAGACGTTGTGGTCTAGAATGAAACGGATGAGTTGCAGAATTGCGTCTGGAGATTGGCAGTTGTCGGTGTTGAGGACTGAGGCTGTTGCAGCAATGCCGTCGTCATGGGGGATGCTGGTGTAGAGTGCCGAGACATCCATTGTGACGAGGAATGTTCCTGGTTCAACTGGTCCATGGGTGCTGAGTTTCTGTAGGAAGTCCGTCGTGTCGCGACAGAAGCTGGGTGTACCTTGTACGATGGGTTTCAAGATGCCCTCGATGTGGCCAGAGAGGTTCTCACACAGGGTCCCATTGCCTGAAACGATAGGACGGCCTGGTGTGTTGGCCTTGTGTATTTTCGGGAGGCAGTAGAGATCTCCAATGCGGGGATTACGTGGGATGAGAGCACGTAGGGTGTTCTGAAGGTCTGGATCTAAGGTCTTGATCAGTCTGCTGAGTTGGCGGATGTGTTCCTTGGTTGGATCTGCGGGTAACTGCCTGTAGTGTTCCTGGTTGTCGAGTTGTCGGTATACTTCTTTGCAGTAGTCTGTTCTGTTCAGTATGACGGTGGCCCCTCCTTTGTCTGCTGGTTTGATGACGATGTTGCGGTTGGTCTTGAGAGTGCGGATGGCGTTGTGTTGTGCTTGGGTGACGTTTGAGGCTGCCTTGTGATTGCGAGTGATGAATCTGGCATTGACACGACTTCTGACGGCTTGAGCATACATGTCGAGTCTAGGGCAGCGGCCTTCCGGAGGGGTCCAATTTGACTCTTTCCTTTTCGGTTGCTGCACTGCAGATCTCGCGGTCTGCTGTTCCGGTTCATTGGTCGTGTCCCTGGGTTCGCTGTCGGCCTCTTGGGGTCTGTGGAAGAATTCCCGGAGCCTCATTCGCCTGATGAATTCCTCCGTATCTGCCGCGAGACTGATGGGGTCCATTTTGGTGGTGGTGCAGAAATTGAGCCCTCTGCTGAGGACTTCGATTTCGTCTGGTTGAAGGGTGTAGTCTGACAAGTTGACAATGGATTTCCCTGTATTGTTTTCGACTGTTGTACCGGGAGAAGCTTGATTGCTGCTGGCGGTGATGCCAAGTTTCTCAAGCTTCCTGTTCTTGGTGTGCATGTAGGTGGCATAGTATTGCTGTCTCATCTGTTTGGCGGTGTTCCGCAGCTGGTCTGCTGTGTCCTGAGCGTAAGTTGAGAATATGGCCTCTCTCTTGGTTTCCAGGTTGCGTCGACTGCTGTCGAGTTGGTGTACGAGGTGTTTGAGGAGTGTGACAGAGGTGCGGTGGCAGAGTCTTTCAGCGTAGTCTGTGTTGTAAGTCGACTTGAGTGGGTTTTTGATCTGTAGTCCTTTCGGGATCTTGTCTGCTTTTTTGCATCTTTGTAGAAACTGAATGTCAGTGTCTATATGCGCGATCTTCCTGGAGATCCTCTCTACTTTGAGCCGGCAGTTTGCGGTGTCAATGGTAGCCATGATGTGGAGATGCCGGCGTTGGACTGGGGTGAGCACAGTAAGAAGTCTTACAACACCAGGTTAAAGTCCAACAGGTTTGTTTCAAACACGAGCTTTCGGAGCACGGCTCCTTCTTCAGGTGAATGGAAAGGCTTGTTCCAGAAATGTTTATATAGACACAGTCAGAGATGCCCCGGAATGCGAGCACCTGCAGGCAATCAAATCATCAAAGATGCAGAGAGAGAGGTAACTCCAGGTTAAAGAGGTGTGAATTGTCCAAAGCCAGTTCAGTCGGTAGGCCTCTGCAAGTCCAGGCTTGTTGGTGGGGGCCGAATGTAATGCGACATGAATCCCAGATCCCGGTTGAGTCCGCATTCATGCGTGCGGAACTTAGCTATAAGTTTTTGCTCAGCAATTTTGCGTTGTCGCGTCTCCTGAAGGCCTCCTTGTAGAATGCTGACCCGGAGATCAGAGGCTAAATGTCCTTGACTGCTGAAGTGTTCCCCAACTGGAAGGGAACAGTCCTGCCTGTTGATAGTCGCACGATGCCCGTTTATTCGTTGTTGCAGTGTCTGCATGGTCTCGCCAATGTACCACGCTTCGGGACATCCTTTCCTGCAGCGTATGAGGTAGACTACATTGGTCGAGTCGCACCCTGCCAGGGTAATCTCTGCAAGACATGCCAGATCATCGACATGGACACCACCATTACACGTGGAAACACCACCCACCAGGTACGCGGCGCATACTCGTGCGACTCGACCAATGTAGTCTACCTCATACGCTGCAGGAAAGGATGTCCCGAAGCGTGGTACATTGGCGAGACCATGCAGACACTGCGACAACGAATAAACGGGCATCGTGCGACTATCAACAGGCAGGACTGTTCCCTTCCAGTTGGGGAACACTTCAGCAGTCAAGGACATTCAGCCTCTGATCTCCGGGTCAGCATTCTACAAGGAGGCCTTCAGGAGACGCGACAACGCAAAATTGCTGAGCAAAAACTTATAGCTAAGTTCCGCACGCATGAATGCGGACTCAACCGGGATCTGGGATTCATGTCGCATTACATTCGGCCCCCACCAACAAGCCTGGACTTGCAGAGGCCTACCGACTGAACTGGCTTGGGACAATTCACACCTCTTTAACCTGGAGTTACCTCTCTCTCTGCATCTTTGATGATTTGATTGCCTGCAGGTGCTCGCATTCCGGGGCATCTCTGACTGTGTCTATATAAACATTTCTGGAACAAGCCTTTCCATTCACCTGAAGAAGGAGCCGTGCTCCGAAAGCTCGTGTTTGAAACAAACCTGTTGGACTTTAACCTGGTGTTGTAAGACTTCTTACTGCACAGTTACAGAGGCAGCTACACCCCAGAGTGCAGTGGAACAACCCAGATAAAGACACTGACAATTGGAACTGAATCACTGAATGGTCACAGTTACAGAGACCGCTACACCCCAGAGTGCAGTGGACCCACCCAGAGAAAGACACTGACAATTGGAACTGAATCACTGAATGGTCAGAGTTACAGAGACAGCAACACCCCAGAGTGCAGTGGAACCATCCAGAGAAACACACTGACAATTGGAACTGATTCACTGAATGGTCACAGATAGAGGCAGCTAAACCCCAGAGTGCAGTGGACCCACCCAGAGAAACAACTGACAACTGTAATAATCTGAGATCTAGAGATGGGACTGATGTTGTCTGAGTGGACAGCATCCTTTCTGTTAATGTTAGCTGAACAATGTGATCAACACAGTTCAGTGTTTGGAAAGTGGTCACTCACTCAAAAAATAATATTTTCTTTCACTGAACACAATATCTTAATCAGTTTGTTCATATATTTCTAAACATAACGTGTACGATGTCACAACCTCAATATCCCCGAGGTGGTTCCCCTGGGGTATAAATTAAATGTTTTGGGAATATATAACCTCGGAGTTTCAGACACAGAGACTGACACCAGCACGAAAGGACACATCACTTCACACTGACAATGATTCTTCCAATTAATATTGCTGAGAAAATATTCTACCCAATCCTTGCTATCGTTGGTGTTCCTGGTAAGTGACTATCACCATTGAACTTGTGTAAATCTGTGTGTGAGCGGCTCTCTGATTTGAAACTCTGAGTGAAAATGTTTAATCCTGACCTCATGCTCACTGTTATACAGACACCTGATCAACTATATAATTGTCAAATGTCTTTAAGCATGTCAATGGTTTGATCCCTTCCATCAATTAATGATAAACCTCTGTTTGTTACTCACTGGATCTCTGACCGGTGAAGTTATTATATTGAGTGGGATCTTGTATAATGTTAGATTGGATATCAGTGAAGGCAATTTCTCTGATGGGAGGTTTAGGAGGAGAAAGAATTAAAGCACACTGCGTGGGGGTAACTAACCAGAGTGGAATATCTGACAGCGGTGAACAAGGATTACTGGAAGTATCTGTCAGTGTAGACTTGTACTGAGTGTGGGTCACTAACCAGAGTGGAATATCTGACAGCGGTGAACAAGGATTACTGGAAGTATCTGTCAGTGTAGAATTGCTCTGAATGTGGGTCTTTCACCAGAGTGGAATATCTGATCTAATTATCTCTCTATTACTGGGACTATCTGTCCGTGTGGAATTGTATTGTGTGTGGGTCAGTAACTGGACTGACATTAGTTGGTTCTATTTTGAAATGATTTATTTTATTGGTGAGTTGTCGCTCCATTCTGTGGAGTTCTCTCTGTGAGTTTTAACTTTGGAATACGTTGAAAACAGGAAGAGTTTGAAAATGAAATGAAAATGAAAAATGAAATGAAAATCGCTTATTGTCACGAGTAGGCTGCAATGAAGTCATTGTGAAAAGCCTCTAGTCACTACATTCCGGCGCCTGTTCGGGGGGCTGATATGGGAATCGAACCGTGCTGCTGGCCTGCCTTGGTCTGCTTTAAAAGCCAGCGATTTAGCCCACTGAGCTAAACCAGCCCCCAGTGAGCTAAACCAGCCCCTAGTGAGCTAAACCAACCCCTGTTTGGCTGGGTTTTGAAGATGTTTGATATTTATTGTATGAAATGAAATGTCTCAATCTCTGTTTTCTATTGACCTACTCTAACAGCAACAGATACCACCCACACTCCAATATTTCATAAAACCCACAACAGTCCAGTATTCCAATAGGTTTTGTGATATTTTCTAATTTCTATTCATTCTGAAATGAACTCACCTGTTTGATCAATTTTTATGGGTGTTTTCAAACTGTGTTTCTGCTTCACACGATTTGTGTATCTATTCACCTGAACCCAGAAACCCCTCCAGTCCATTCACACACTTTTTTTCCAAGGAGTGATTGGGGGACTTATTGTTCTGATCAAAATGCAGCAGCGGACACTGATCTGTCGGGAAATTAATTTCCCATTGAAATACCAATTTGCAAATTCATAATTACTGATAATGTGTTTCTGTAATTAGTTGTATTCTTCCTCTGTATTCACTATCACTCTCAATTTGATTTTATCTGTAAATTGTGTAATTATCATTCTGCTTCCCGATTCCATACTGATGGTGGGAATGGGGAAGGGGAGTGATCCCAGTGTTGATCCTTGTGGAACACCACTTCCCACCTTCCACCAATCAGCCTAAATCCCTTTACCTCCTCTCCCTGTTTTGTGTGTGTGTCGCCAGCATGTGTCCATTCTGCTGCTGTGTCCCCTAACAACACTGGCTCTGAGATTACTCATCAGTCTGTTATGTTGGATCTTACTGACGGCCTTTAGAAACTCAAATTGTTTAACATCTATTATACTACTCAGATCTATTATTTCTGATAGTTATTACAATAATTGGATGAAATGTGCCAGGAATAATGTTGACTTTGGAACATGTGCCGACTATTTAGTAGACTCTGTGTTACAGGATTTCTTTAACTCAGACTTCAAATTCAATTTTTCCTACTGTTGACATTGTGACTGGAAGATTTTATTATATTCTGTTGTAAATTCAAGAATTACAGAGACCGACTTCTGCTTTTCAATTCTTTGGTAATTATTCTGATGGTGATCGGTGAGCAGATAATATTGTCTCTGCTGTTTCTCACTGTCTATTTTATAAAAAATTGTTGTTGAAATCCATCTGCTTCCAGTAATCTCCCTCTACCTGGACCCCGCCCTCTGGCCTCCTATCATGTCTTGATATTTTCATTGAGATCTGTCAGTGCGACACGACCGTCTCAATTTCTCTGTGCCTCTCACCAACTCTATCCTGACTCACTCGAAACTTGCTCCAATCCTTTCTCTAATATCCAACCCTGACCTGGTGACCTGAGCTGCCCACAAGGGTGGTGCCATTATTGTCTGGTGTACTGACTTATTCCTCACAGAGACTGACCGTCCACTCTCAGGCCCATCCTGCTACCTCCTCCAGGACCAGCAGCACACCACCAAACATCATGATATTATTTCCAGGACTGTCACTGACCTCATTGGCTCTGGATATCCTCTGTCCACCACCTCGGACATCATAGTCCCACAACCCCACACATCCTGCATCAACCTCCCGCTTCTACCTCCTTCCCAAAATCCACACACAGGAAAGTCCCAGTAGACGCATTATTTCGGCCTGTTCCAGCCCAGCAAAATCATTTCTTCTTATCTTAATTCCATCCGCTTTATCCTGTTCTGTCCCTTCCCAATGACATTGGTGGCACGGTGACACAGTGGTTTGCACTGCTGCCTGACAGCACCAGGGTCCCCGGATCAATTCCTACCCTGGGTGACTGTCTGTGTAGAGACTGCACTTTTGCTCCGTGTCTGCGTGGGTTTCCTCTGGGTGCTCCGGTTTCCTCCCACAGTCCAAAGATGTGCAGGTTAGGTGGATTGGCCATGATAAATTGTGTTTACTTTCCAAACAATTTAGATGGGGTCACTGGGTTATGGGGATTGGGTGCTCTTAACTGGTGTTTACTTTCCAAGGGCCGGTGCAGATTCGATGGGCTGAATGGCCTCCTTTTGCACTATACATTCTATGTTTCTATTTCTCCCATGATTATGAAGTGGGAAGGTCCTGCGTTTGTTTTATTTTTTCCATTGATCGTGGAGGATTCAGATAAACCAGGAGTGGGGTCCAACCCCATCAGAAACCCAGTCCAGGGAACGGTCCAATCCGGGGTGTGGTCCAATAATTGAGCAGGGATGACAATCTCTGGTATGTTTGTATCCGGTTTGGGAAACCTGGCTGGCCTGAGTGCATCCTGTAAATCAGACTAAATGAGAAATGTAACCTCTCCCAAAGGTATCTGAATTATAAACATTTTCCTACCACTGCCATCAAACTGACAGGGCTGCAATTCACACTTTTCCCCCCATTCCCCATCTTTAACACTGGAGTTACATTTGCTACTTCCCTCTCAACAATGTTAATCTCTGTGCCCAATCCTCTCCCAACACCCCCACCCACCCACTGTCCAATTATATTGATGCTAAGATTGTGTTCAGACAGGGAGATTGATTATCCAGTAATTTCCCGCATCTCTGCTTTCTCTCTCTGACAGTTAATTTACTGGGAATTATGATTCTGTGTCGGGGGAAGTGTGGTCTCTCTACCTGCACCACTCGCTACCTGGTGGCCATGGCAACGGCGGATCTGCTGTATATTATCACCAACCCCATACTGAACAGGATCAATGGTGATTATTTCCCCCTGAATTTCCTGGACCTCACTCCTGTGTGCCGTGTTCGCTCTGTCCTGCTGGCTGCAGCCAGGGACTGTTCTGTCTGGTTCACCCTCACTTTCTCCTTTGATCGATTTGTGGCTATTCGCTGCCACAAACTGAAAACTAAATATTGCACCGGGAAAACTGCAGCTGTGGTTCTGTCCACAAGCGGCCTCCTGCTCTGTGTGAAAAATATCCCCCAGTACTTTATATATGAACCTATAGGGATAATCGACAATGTCCAGTGGGGCTGTAAGGCAAAGAGCATCGTTTGGACTGACCCCAGATGGGTTGGATATAACTGGTTTGATAAGCTTTTAACCCCATTGATCCCGTTCTTCTCAATCCTGTTGACCAACGCCCTGACAGTCAGACACATTTTACTCACCAGTCGGGTCCGGAAGACACTGAGGGCTCAGAGTCAGGGAGACAATCGCACAGACCCAGAGATGGAGAGCAGAAGGAAGTCAATGATTTTACTCTTCAGCATCTCCGGAGCTTTTATTCTCCTCTGGACCGTGTATGTTATTAAATTTTTCTATTTGGATTTGTCAGATTTTTATTACCTCACCGATCCTCAATATAATTTGCAACAAGTCGGATTACTGCTGCTGAATGTAAATTGCTGCACAAACACATTTATTTATGTGGTGACTCAGTCCAGGTTCAGGGAGCAGATCAAGATCGCGGTGAAATATCCGGTTACATCAATTATTAAATTAATGAGAAAATCAAACTGACTGACAGCCTCTCAGCCAATCAGAAGCTCCAGCCGCTGACTAACAGCCTCTTAGCCAATCAGTAGCTCCAGCCGATGACTGACAGCCTCCCAGCCAATCAGCAGCTCCAGCCGCTGACTGACAGCCTCTCAGCCAATCAGCAGCTCCAGCCGCTGACTGACAGCCTCTCAGCCAATCAGCAGCTCCAGCCGCTGACTGACAGCCTCTCAGCTAATCAGCAGCTCCAGCCGCTGACTGACAGCCTCTCAGCCAATCAGCAGCTCCAGCCGCAGGCTGACAGCCTCTCAGCCAATCAGCTGTGGGGGAGCAGTGTGGGGGCACTGGCAGAACTGGCTGTGGGGGGAGCACAGGCAGTGTTGGCTGTGGGAGGGCACTGGCAGTGCTGGCTGTGGGGGAATCACTGGCAGTGTTGGCAGTAGGAGGCAATGACAGTGTTGGCTGTGGGGGGAGCACTGGCAGTTCTGGCTGTGGGGGGAGCACTGGCAGTTCTGGCTGTCAGGGGATCACTGGCAGTGCTGGCTGTGGGGGAGGGGCGGAAGCACTGGCAGTGCTGGCTGTGGGGGGGAGCACTATCAATGCAGGCTGTGGGGGAGCACTGGCAGTGCTGGCTGAGGGTGGAGCACTGGCAGTGCTAGCTGTGTGGGGAGCACTGGCAGTGCTAGCTGTGGGGGGAGTGCTGGCTGTGGGGGGCACTGGCAAAGTTGGCTGAGGGGGGAGCACTGGCAGTGCTGGCTGTGGGAGGGGTCACTGGTAGTGCTGGCTGTGGTTGGAGCACTTGTAGTGCTGGCTGTGGGGGAGCACTGGCAGTTCTGGCTGTCGGGGGGGAGCACTGGAAGTGTTGGCTGTGGGGAGAGAGCACTTGCAGTGCTGGCTGTGGGGGGGCACTGGCACTGCTGGCTGTGTGTGGACCACTGGCAGTGTTGACTGGGGGGAGCAATAGCAGTGCTGGGTGTGGGGGGAGCACTGTCTGTGCGGGGGCACTGGCAGTGCTGGCTGTGTGGGGAGCACTGGCAGTGCTGGCTGTGCGGGGGGGGGTCACTGGCACTGCTGGCTGTGGGGGAGCCCTGGCAGTGCTGACTGTGAGTGAGCACTGGCAGTCCTGGCTGTGTGGGAGCACTGGCAGCGCTGGCTGAGGGGGGGGAGCACTGGCAGTGCTGGCTGCGCAAGGGAAGCACTGGCAGTGTTGGCTGTGGGGGAGCACTGGCAGTGCTGTCTGTGAGTGCACTGGCCATCCTGGCTGTGGGGGGGAGCACTGGCAGTCCTGACTGTGGGGGAGCCCTGGCAGTGCTGTCTGTGAGTGCACTGGCCATCCTGGCTGTGGGGGGGAGCACTGGCAGTCCTGACTGTGGGGGAGCCCTGGCAGTGCTGTCTGTGAGTGCACTGGCCATCCTGGCTGTGGGGGGGAGCACTGGAAGTGCTGGCTGTGGGGAGCACTTGCAGTCCGGGCTGTGGGAGGAACACTGGCAGTGTTGGCTGTGGGGGGAGCACTGGCAGTGCTGGCTGTTGGGGGAGCAGTGTCGGTTCTGGCTGCGCCGGGGGGGGTCACTGGCAATGCTGGCTGTGGGGGGAGCACTGGTGGTTCTGGCTGTAGGGGAGCCCTGGCAGTGCTGGCTGTGGGTGAGCACTGGCAGTCCTGTCTGTGGTGGGAGCACTGGCAGTGCTGGCTGTGAGGGGGGTGCACTGGCAGTGCTGGCTGTGGGTGCAGCACTGGCAGTATTGGCTGTGCGGGGAGCACTGGCAGTTCAGACTGTCGGAGGAGCACTGGCAGTGCTGGCTGTGTGGGGAGCACTGCCATTGCTGGCTGTGTGGGGTGCACTGGCAGTGTTGGCGGGGGGGAGCAATGGCAGTGCTGGCTGTGGGGGGAGCACTGGCTGTGTTGGCTGTGCGGGGGGCACTGGAAGTGCTGGCTGTGGGAGGAATACTGGCAGTACTGGCTGCGGGTGGAGCACTGCCAGTGTTGACCGTGGGGGGAGCACTGGCAGTGCTGGCTGTGGGTGGTGCACTGGCAGTGCTGGCTGTTGGGGGGGAACACTGGCAATGATGGCTGTGGGTGAGCACTGGCAGTCCTGGCTGTGGTGGGAGCACTGGCAGTGCTGACTGTGGGTGGAGCACTGGCAGTATTGTCTGTGCGGGGAGCACTGGCAGTTCAGACTGTCGGAGGAGCACTGGCAGTGCTGGCTGTCGGTGAGCACCGGCAGTGCTGGCTGTGGGGGGAGCACTGGCAGTGTTGGCTGTGGGGTGGGAAGTACTGGCAGTCCTAGCTGTGGGGGAGTCCTGGCAGTGCTGGCTGTGGGTGAGCACTGGCAGTGCAGGCTGTGTGGGGAGCACTGGCAGTGCTGGCTGTGGGGAGGGGAGCACTGGCAGGGCTGGCTGTGGGGAGGGAGCACTGGCACTGCTGGCTGTGGGAGGGGGTGCACTGGCAGTGCTGGCTGTGGGGGTGGAGCACTGGCACTGCTGGCTGTGGGAGGGAAGCACTGGCAGTGCTGGCTGTGGGGTGGAGGACTGGCACTGCTGGCTGTGGGGGGAGCACTGTCAGTGCTGGCTGTTGGGGGAGCACTGGCAGTGGGGCTGACAGTGGGAGTACTGGCAGTGCTGGCTGGGGGGGGCACTGGCAGTGCTGGCTGTGTGGGGAGCACTGGCAGTGCTGGCTGTGTGGGGGGGGGCACTGCAGTGCTGGCTGTGGGGGAGCACTGGCAGTGTTGGCTGTGTGGGGAGCACTGGCAGTGCTGGCTGTGGGGAGGCAGCACTGGCAGTGCTGGCTGTGGGCAAGCACTGGCAGGGCTGGCTGTGGGGGGGAGCACTGTCAGTGCTGGCTGTGGGGAGGGAGCACTGGCAGTGCTGGCTGTGGGGAGGGAGCACTGGTAGGGCTGGCTATGGGAGGTAAGCACTGGCAGTGCTGGCTGTGGGGGGAGCACTCTCAGTGTTGGCTGTGGGGAGGGAGCACTGGCAGGGCTGGCTGTGGGGAGGGAGCACTGGCAGGGCTGGCTGTGGGGGGTGGGGCACTGGCAGTGCTGGCTGTGGGGGGTGGGGGGGCACCGGCAGTGCTGACTGTGGGGGAGGAGCACCTTGCCCAATCGACCCAATCTCTCCTCCCAGGACATTTCGGCAACCTCGCTATCAGCCAGTTGACACTCCGCTGCTCTCTATATCCTTTCTTAGTTAGGAAGACAGAAACTGTACACAGTACTCCAGGTGTGGTCTGACCAAGGCCTTGCATAACTGCAGTAAGACATCTCTAAATCTGAACTCAAATCCCTCTTGCAATGAAAGCCAACATATCATTGGCCTTCTGAACTGCTTGCTGCACCTCCCTCCCCCTCTCCACTTTCACTGACTGGTGTACGAGGTCCCCCCGATCCGACTGTCCCTCCACATATCCCAACATCTCACTGTTTAAATACTACTCTTTCCTTCAATTTATTTTACACCAACCTGTACAACTGACAGAAATGTCTCAGTGTGGGTGGCACGGAGCACAGTGATTAGCACAGCTACCTACGGCACTGAGGACACAAGGGCCGATCCGTGAACTGTCATAAAATGGCCGCTGTGAACTGACACAAAATGGCCACCATGAACTGACATAAAATGGCCACCGTGAACTGACATAAAATGGCCACCATGAACTGACATAAAAAGGCCACCGTTAACTGACATGAAATGGCCACCGTGAACTGACATAAAATGGCCACCGTGAACTGACATAAAATGGTGGGAAACAAGGAGAAGGGGGATCACACCCCAGATCGCCCAGAAAGGGCATCACGGAGGTTCTGCGGGAGAGAGAGGGGAAGGGTTAGGGAAAGGGGGACTGGGGGGAGAGAGGGGAAGGTTAGGGAAAGGGGGTTGGGGGGAGAGAGCAGAAGGGTTAGGGAAAGGGCAACAAGGCCCCGCCCACTGAGCCCGGCCCTGCTAAATTGCCCATAGTGTCCAAAATTGCTCTCAGTGTTGGGTGTGGTTACTGGGTTATGGGGATAAGGTGGAGGTGTTGACCTCGGGTAGGGTGCTCTTTCCAAGAGCCGGTGCAGACTCGATGGGCCGCGTGGCCTCCTTCTGCACTGTAAATTCTATGATAATCTATGATTAATCTAGGACAAAGGTTGGGCACAACATCGTGGGCCGAAGGGCCTCTTCTGTGCTGTATTTTTCTATGTTCTACTACATGGGAAGAAAAGGGAATAAAAGAAAATACATAATAGGGCAACACAAGATATACAATGTAACTACATAAGCACCGGCATTGGGTGAAGCATACAGGGTGTAGTGTTAATGAGGTCAGTCAATAAGAGGGTCATTTAGGAGTCTGGTAACAGCGGGAAAGAAGCTGTTTTTGAGTCTGTTCATGTGTGTTCTCAGACTTCTGTATCTCCTGCCCGATGGAAGAAGTTGGAAGAGTGAGTAAGCCGGGTGGGAGGGATCCTTGATTATGCTGCCCGCTTTCCCCCGGCAGCAGGAGTTGTAGATGGAGTCGATGGATGGGAGGCGGGTTTGTGTGATGGACTGGGCTGTGTTCACGACTCTCTGAAGTTGCTTGCGGTCCTGGGCCGAGCAGTTGCCATACCAGGCTGTGATGCAGCCAGATGGGATGCTTTCTATGGTGCATCTGTAAAAGTTGGTCAGGGTTAATGTGGACATGCTGAATTTCCTTAGTTTCCTGAGGAAGTATAGGTGCTGTTGTGCTTTCTTGGTGGCAGCGTCGACGTGGGTGGACCAGGACAGGTTTTTGGAGATGTGCACCCCTAGGAATTTGAAACTGCTAACCATCTCCACCTCGGCCCCGTTGATGCTGACAGGGGTGTGTACAGTACTTTGCTTCCTGAAGTCAATGACCAGCTCTTTAGTTTTGCTGGCACTGAGGGAGAGATTGTTGTCGCTGCATCACTCCACTAGGTTCTCTATCTCCCTCTCCAAATTGGTTGGAGCCTGGGGCGAAGAAATGGCAGATGGAGTTTAATCCGGACAGTAGGATTAGTGAGGTAACGCACTTTGGAAGGTCCGATGCATGTAGGATTGACACAATAAATGGTCGAACTCTTGCGAGTACTGATGGGCAGAGAGATCTGGGCTTCCATGTCCACTGATCACTGAAAGTGGCAACGCATGTGGGATAAAGTGGTCAAGAAGGCATACGGCATGCTGGCCTTCATTGGCCGGGGCACTAAGTATAAGAATTGGCAAGTCATGTTGCAGTTGCATAGAACCTTAGTTAGGCCACACTTGGAGTATAGTGTTCAATTCTGGTCGCCACACTACCAGAAGGGTGTGGAGGCTTTCGAGAGGGTGCAGAAGAGATTTACCAGGATGTTGCCCGGTATGGAGGGCATTAGCTATGAGGAGCGGTTGAACAAACTCGGTTTGTTCTCACTGGAACGACGGAGGTTGAGGAGCGACCTGATAGAGGTCTACAAAATAACGATGTGGAGATGCCGGCGTTGGACTGGGGTGAGCACAGTAAGAACTTACTGTACAAAATTATGAGGGGCATAGACAGAGTGGATAGTCAGAGGCTTTTTCCCAGGGTAGAGGGGTCAATTACTAGGGGACATAGGTTTTAGGTGCAAGGAGCAAGGTTTAGAGATGTGCGGGGCAAGTTTTTTATACAGAGGGTGGTAAATATATGGAAGGCGCTGCCTTGGAGAGGTGGTGGGAGCAGGTACGATAGTGGCATTTAAGGGACATCTAGACAAATATACGAATAGGGTGGGAAGGATACGGACTCTGTAAGTGCAGACGGTTTAGTTTAGGCACGTACCATGGTCGGCATGGGCTTGGAGGGCCGAAGGGCCTGTTCCTGTGCTGTGTTCTTTGTTCAAACTCCCATCACCCTTTGCGCAGTGACTCCACTCCTGAAGAGCCTTGCCTCCCACGTATTAGACTACACCCCCCAAGCCCCGGACTCGCAGACCCAGCGGAAATAATTCCTCTCCGCCCAACCCGTCTGTTCCCCTCGATACCGTCATTCTCGATGTGGTTTAAGCAGTGTGGGTTGAGGCATGGCTTCTTATCTGTATTCTGCGGCCCTGCTGTCGTTGGCTGAGCAGCACACAGGACTGGGTCGCAAATTCCACCGGGAGGAACGAACGGGAATCAATCTTTTGCAGTTTGAGGGGGGGGGGAGAATGCGGGTTCTGAAACTAGTGTCTTAAACGCAAACAAAGGGCGGCTCGAAAACCCAACAGCTGCCTGGCTGTAACCTTCCGGGGAAAGAGTGCTCCACGCTCAACAGGTTCAGGAGTGGCCACGGCACCCACCACAGATGGGGCAGAGGTGCCAAGACCCCTCCCCCCACGTGCCTGTGGGAGAGAGAAAACTATGTACCAGCTCAAAGATTCAGCGGAGGCCTGTCCGCACTCGTCACAGGGGCTGGTTTAGCACACTGGGCTAAATCGCTGGCTTTGAAGGCAGGCCAGCAGCACGGGTTCCGATTCCCGTACCGGCCTCCCCGAACAGGCGCCGGGACGTGGCAACTAGGGGCTTTTCACAGTAACTTCATTTGAAGCCGCCCCGTGACAATAAGCGATTTTCATTTCATTTCAGGCCCCCCCGGGAAAAACTGCTCGGTTCAGGAACTTTACATCCACCGAATAAATACAGAAACGTTCACTTCCTCTCTCTCTGTGACTTTTGAATGACCCGTCTCTCGCTTTGAGGGACCGGACAAGCTTGTTCCTGTATCCGTGGCAGGGATTGTACCAGTTGTATCACAGGAGGTTGGTGTACAGCAGCTCGTTCACACGCGTGAATGGAGATGTTCTGATTCATTTAATTTGCGTCAAATATTTGCTTCACAAACATAGCTCACGTTTTTCCATTGCATTAAGAAAAAGCCCAGTTGGGAGGCACCCGAACCAAATGGACAATCAATAAGTTACACAAAAATGTACAGTTCTGAACATAACTGATGGAACCATCAATTCACCAGACACGTGTTTCCGATGTGAATCTAGGCTTTAATCGACTTACTTCAGAGCCAGCCTGGTACCTGTCGATGAACTCGTAGTGACCCAGGCTGACTCTGGACACGGATACTTATACAGCTGCACTAGGGAGAGGAGTCGTGGGCGGAACCAAGGGTGGAGCCCAGCACAAGTTCCTAAGTGCTCCCAGCGCTACTCCCCCTAGTGGTAGGATGGCGCTACTGCGCTTACAATAACAGTGTGAATTAGTAAATACACATTCATATATTACATTCACCACAGTAACCAACAAGAAATATGTTTAAAAAATGGAAGATATGTACACTCGGTTATATCAAAGACTGCAGTGAGCACTGTATCAAACAGTTACGAGGCCAGTGAAGGGAAATGGCTCATTTCCCAGTGAGGGAGGATCTAAAGTCAGTGGCTATGACAATGCAGAGCCAAACAAAGGGTCCCCACATTGAATCCCTGGTCTGCATTGAGCTCGATGCAGGTTTGGCACGATTCGCGACACCGAGACCGTCGGGAACAGCTTCGGGAACAGGTTTGGTGGAAGTCGGTGGGAGCTCGGAGCAGGGGAGGGGGGTGGGGGTTGCCATATTCGCAGGAAGGCCCCGGGTGTACTGGCCAGGTCTGCAGGAGCAATAAAAGGGCACGATCTGATGGTCATTGGGCATAGGTGGGTTGCAAGGTGTCTAGGCTGGGAACTGAATATTCAGGGGCCCTGAAGGATTTGTAGAAGGGAAAAGGAGATGGGGTGGTAGATCGGTTCAGTACAGTAGTGAGAAATTATCTCGGTTCGGCCGATTTGGACGCACAATCAGTTTTGGACGACGTTTTGGAATTGCGTGGTCCGTTTGAAGGTGAGAAAGCTGGGTCTGAAACTAGTGTCTTAAACATAAATAAAAAGGGATTATGTATGTGGGAGGTCAAGTTTTAATAATAATAACAATTACTTATTGTCACAAGTAGGAAGTGACTGTGAAAAGCCCCTAGTCGCCACATTCGGTGCCTGTTCGGGGAGGCCGGTACAGGAATTGAACCCCAGCTACTGAGATTGTTCTGCATTGCGAGCCAGCTGTTTAGCCCACTGTGCTAACCAGCCCCTGGCTATCGAAGTTGGCTGCCGTGAGCTTGGGAAAATAAATTCAAAGGTAAAATGGGCACATATTTAAGAACACAATTTCGTAACTCTTAAAACACGATCTATTGCATCGAGACAGACTCGACGAGAAAGATGACCCATTTGTGCCGAACTATGGAAGTTAAGGATTGTAACAACTGAAAGAAAGAAAGTGGTGTTAAAATAGGTCAGAGGACTGGGGCTGGTTTAGCACAGTGGGCTATACAGCTAGCTCGTAACGCAAAACAAGACCAGCAGCACGGGTTCGATTCCCGTACCGGCCTCCCCGAACAGGCGGTGGAATGTGGCGACAAGGGTCTTTTCACAGTAACTTCATTTGAAGCCTACTTGTGACAGTACGCGATTATTATTATTATTATAAGACTGAGAAATCTTTTACAAACTGCCAACGGATGACCAAAAAAAAACAAAGGGGGCGAAACGAGATGCTGAGAATAAGCAGCAAGCAATAGAAAAACAGATTAAGAATTTCGACAAGTACGTAAAAAGGGAGAGAGTAGCTAAAGTAAACGTTGGCCCTTTAGACAAAAGAATGAAAATCGCTTATTGTCACAAGTAGGCTTCAAAATGAAGTTACTGTCAAAAGCCCCACATTCCGGCGCCTGTTCGGGGAGGCCGGTACGGGAATCGAACCGTGCTGCTGGTCTGACGGTCTGCTGTGAAAGCCAGCGATTTGGCCCAGTACGCTAAACCAGCCCCCGAGAGGGCGAGACGAAAGATTCAGGAATGGAAACAGAGTAAATGCACTGTCCATAAATGGTCCTGGAATCTCATTGGACTATAACTTCCAAAAGGGAATTTGATGAATTCTGAAAAAGAAAACAAAATAGTCGAACTCTGGGATTAAATGGGTCGCTGTACAAAGAGCTGGCACGGGAAAAATGGGCCAAATTGACTCCTCTGTGCTC
The DNA here is from genome assembly GCF_902713615.1 of Scyliorhinus canicula. NCBI lineage: Eukaryota > Metazoa > Chordata > Chondrichthyes > Carcharhiniformes > Scyliorhinidae > Scyliorhinus > Scyliorhinus canicula. The sequence continues at coordinate 215,039 of NW_024055461.1, forward strand.
TCGGAGCCTTGTGCACAGGTAAAACGAGTGGTAACGACCTGGAACCTACTGCCTATGAGGGTTGGAGATGCAGAGACGACAGAAGGATTTCATTCAGAAATTGGACGGTTACCGGGATAAATAAACTGACAGGGATTAGGGGATAGAACGGGGCAATGGACAGACAGGCTTGCTCCATAGAGAGATGACATGGTCTCAAAGGGCTGAATGGCCCCATTCCCCATCCTCCAGATGCTGTGATATCAGGAGAGAAATTCAGCTGCTCCAGTCACTCCAACTAACTGGAATCCCTCATCCCTGGTGCCATTCTAGCACAATGGTTAACACTGTTGATTTGGGCAGCACGGTGGCCTAGTGGTTAGCACAACCGCCTCACGGCGCTGAGGTCCCAGGTTCGATCCCGGCTCTGGGTCACTGTCCGTGTGGAGTTTGCACATTCTCCCCGTGTCTGCGTGGGTTTCGCCCCCACAACCCAAAAATGTGCAGTCGGTGGATTGGCCACACTAAAATTTTGCCCCTTAATTGGAAAAAATAATTGGGTAATCTAAATTTTAAAAAAAAACACTGTTGCTTGACAGCGCCAGGGTCCCAGGTTCAATTCCCGGTTTGGGTGACTGTCTGTGCGCAGTCTGAGTCTCCTGTGTTTGGGTGGATTTCCTCCGGGTGCTCCAGTGTTCGCCCACAAGTCCCGAAGGGTGTGCAAGTTAGGTGAATTGGACATTCTAAACCAGGGGTGGGCAAACTTTTTCGTGCAAGGGCCACATTCAGAAATTCACAATTTAAAAGGGCCGCATAGTATATTAAGTAAAATAATTAATATTTAAAATAGCCAAAATAAAAGGTTTTTAAAGGGGAAAAAAGCAATTAATTTATATTAATTAATATTTTAAAGTAGAAACTTTACATGAAACACATTTATTTGAAAAACAAAGTAACTCAGTTTAAAGAAAAAAAAGCAATTAATTTTTATTAATTAAGTAGAAACTTCACATGATACACATGTTGTGCAGAGCAATGATCACCCTACTCAAGTCAACGTATCCACTCTATACCAGTAACCCAACAGCCCGCCCATTAACCTTAAAATTAAAAAAAATTTTAAAAATGTAAAACATTTTTTTTTACTTGATCTTGGTGGGCCGCATAAAGACCTTTGGCGGGCCGCATGCGGCCTGCGGGCCATAGTTTGCCCACCCCTGTTCTAAACGCTCCCTCGGTGTACCAGAACAGGCGCCGGAGTGTGGTGATTAGGGGCTTTTCATAGTAACTTGATTGAAGCATTAATGTAAGCCGACTTGTGACATTTTTATTGTAAATGTACTCTACACCCCCTGTAAGAACTTCCTGAAGTGTGGTACCCATATATAGGGTTCCATTCCAGAGGGAGAGAACTGAAAAGCACGGAGGAAATGTGCAACTTGTTCAGAACCTGGGTTAGACTACACTGGGAGCACTGGCAACATTGGTGATCTCCATTTAGAAAAAGGAAATAGAGGCACTGGATAAGGTGCAACAAAGATTCATAATATACAGAACTGAGAGCATTTAACACTCAGGAAAGGCTGGGGCTGCTTTTTTCTGGACTGATGGGTGACCTGATGGAAATCTTTAAGATTATGAAGGGATTCAATAATCCAATAGGAATTTCAATAGACACCTCTTTACCCAGCGAGTGGTGAGAATGTGGAACTCACTAACACAGCGAGTGGTTGAGGTGAACAGCATGAATACATTGAACGTAAAGTTCAATACATACGTGAGGGAGAAAGGAATAGAAGGAGATGCTGATGGGTGAGATGTAGAGGGGTGAGTGGAGGATCATGTGGAGCATAAATACTGACACAGACCATGGCTAACCTCAGCCGGTATGGGAATTTAACCTGTGCTGTTGGTGTCACTCAGCACAAACCAGCCATCCAGTCAACTGAGCAAACCGATCCCCATGTAAATCTGTAATAATTCCTTAAATATTACTGATTGCCTGTCTCTACCATACTATTTAATGTAGCTTCCCAGTGCCCCTCAGCTAACCTGCCCCTCATACCCTGATAGTTTTCTTCTGTGAGACGCACCAAGATAAATTAAACGAAAGAACCATGTAACCACCATAAGCCCACCTTCATGGCCATGTGGCATGATTTTTAGGGTTTCCAAACAGAAATGGCAATGAAACATCTTCTAACCTCCAAATACACTTTCACTCCTTGTGAAATGTGAAACCAGATATTCGCAAGAAGGCTCAGAGAGACGAAGCCATGAGACCGGCCAGTCCAGCAGAAAGAAACCCTCTGACCATCCCCATTGACCAACAGAATGAACAAAATGCAGTCCTGGATGTAATTGAGAACAGAAACAACACAGCAGAATCCAATCCCTGTAATCAGTTGTGAACTTGTTGGTGTCTCAAAGTGCGATGAATTACAAAACCCCTTCGCACATTGAGAGCAGGTAAACGGCCTCTCCCCAGTATGAACTCCCTGATGAGACTGCAGGCGGCATAACCAAGTGAATTGCGCAAATAAACGTAAACGGGTGTGATGTAATCGGGATTATGGAGAGATGGCTTCAGAATGACCAGGGATGGGAACTGAATATATTCAGTATTTGGGAAGAACAGACAAAAAGGAAAAGGCAGTGGAGTGGCAGTGCTGGTTAAAGAGGAAATTAATGCAATAGTGAGGAAGGATATTAGCTCCAACAGTATGGAATCTTTATGGGTAGAGCTGAGAAACACCAAGGGGCAAAAACATTAGTGGGCATCGTATATTGATCCCCAAACTGTAGTGGTGATGTTGGGAATGGCATAAAACAGGAAATTAGGCTGATTGTAAAACTTTCTCGAGGTAAGCAAAGAGAAAGATTGGTGAAGATAAATGTTGGTTCCTTACAGTCAGAAACAGGGGAATGTATAATAAGGGGCAAAGAAATGGCTGAGCAAATAAATGCATACTTTGGTTCTGGCTTCACAAATGAGAGTAAAAATTAGATACCAGAAATGTTGGGGAACGCAGGATTTAGTGAGGGAGGAACTGAAGGAGATCAATATTAGGAGAGAAATGGTGTTGGGGAAATACTTCAGGAAGTGTTCTAGAAATAGTGGAAGCATTGGTGGTCATCTTCCAGGATTCTATAGACGCTGGAACAGTTCCTGCAGATTGGAGGGTGGCTTATGTAACTCCACTATTTAAAATGTGAGAGAGAAAACTGGGAATTATAGGCCAGTAAGCCTGACATCGACAGTGGGGAAAATTCTAGAATCCATTATCAAAGGTTTTATACCAAAGCACTGAGAAACCAGTGGCAGGATCGGACAGAGTCAGCATGGATTTGTGAAGGGGAAAACATGCTTGACAAATCTACTGGAATTCTTCGAGGGTGCAACTGCGAGAGTTGACAAGGGGGAGCCAGTGGATGTGGTATATTTGGATTTTCAGATGGCTTTTGACAAAATCACCCAAAAGAGATTAGTGTGTAAAATTAAAGCACATGGGATTAGGGGCAGTGTATTGAGATGGATTAAAAAACTGGTTGGCAGCCAGGAAACAAAGAGTAGGAATTAATGGTCTTTTTCAAACTAGCAGGCAGTGACTAATGGGGTGCTGCAGGGATCGGTGCTGGGACCCGAGATATTCAGAAGACAGATGAATGATTTTTAAAAAAAATTAAAGTACCCAATTCATTTTTTCCAATTAAGGGGCAATTTAGCGTGGCCAATTCACCTACCCTGCACATCTTATTAATAATAATAATCTTTATTGTCACAAGTAGGCTTGCATTAACTCTGCAATGAAGTTACTGTGAAAAGAGTTGGATGATAAGTCATGATCATAATGAATGGCCTCTTCCTGTTCCTATTTCCTATGTTTCAATGTAATGCCTTCCAACACTAAGAGCAGGTGAATGGCCTCTTCCCAGTGTGAACTCGCTGGTGGGTCTGCACGCTGGATAACTGTGTGAATCCTTTCCCACAGAGGGAGCAGGTGAACGGCCTTTCCCCAGTGTGAACTCGCTGATGTGTCTGCAGACTGGATGAATGTGTGAATCCCTTCCCACAGAGGGTGCAGATGAATGGCTTCTCCCCAGTGTGAATTCTCTGATGTTCCAGCAGGGCGGATGAATCAATGAATCCCTTCCCACACACAGAGCAGGTAAACGGCCTCTCCCCAGTGTGAATTCGCTGATGTCTCCGCAGTTTGCATGAATCAATGAATCCCTTCCCACACTGAGAACAGGTGAATGGCCTCTCCCCACTGTGAATTTTCTGATGGTCCCACAAAGTGGATGACAGAGTAAATCCCTTCCCACACTGAGAACAGGTGAATGGCCTCTCCCCAGTGTGAATTCTGTGATGTTCCCGCAGGGTGAATGAATCAATGAATCCCTTATCACACACGGAACAGGTGAACGGCCTCTCCCCAGTGTGAATTCGCTGATGTCTCCGCAGGGTGGATGAATCCATGAATGCCTTCCCACACTGAGAGCAAGTGAATGGTCTCTCCCCAGTGTGAACTCGCTGGTGTGACTGCAGGGTGGATAACTGAGCGAATCCCTCCCCACACACAGAGCAGGTGAACGGCCTCTCCCCAGTGTGAACTCGCTGGTGTGCCTGCAGGTGAGATAACCGAGTGAACCCCTGCCCACACTGAGAGCAGGTGAATGGCCTCTCCCCAGTGTGACTGCGTCGATGAGTCTCCAGCTCAGATGGGGCTCGGAAATCCTTCCCACAGTCCCCACATTTCCACGGTTTCTCCATGTTTTGGGTGTCCTCGTGTCTCTCCAGACTGGACAAGCAGTGGAAGCCTTGTCTACACACAGAATATGTGCACTGTCTCTCCTCACTGTGAATGGTGTGATGTTTTTTCAGGCTGTATAATAGTTGAAACTCTTTCCACAGTTCACTGGAACACTCTCACTTCGGTGTGTGTTTTGTGGGTCTCTGTGCTTTTCGCGCTTAAAATCTTTTGAAGACTACAGATCGGACAAACATTTCTCCTTCTCGCCGATGATATTCAGATCAAAAGGAATCTATTGAGTTTGTCACATCGAGACGTGACCTTTGAGATTTCTGTCCACAATCCTCCTCTTCCAATATCCTTTAAAATCAATAGGCAAAAATCATCATTGTTAGTACACGATAGAAATTCAGAACAGACAATTCTAGTTCCGATGAAATATTATTTCCTCTATTTTTCTCCAAAAGCTGTAAATCTCCATCCCACACAATCTCCCTCCATTCTCACTCTGCTGTATCTAATATCCACCCTCCCAATTCTCCTGAAGGTGCTGATTCCTGTTGATTGACAGATCCAAGCTCAGCTCACTGCTTCCTGACCAGGACACAGAGATTATAAATGGAGCAAGGGTAGGCCATTCGGCCCACTGAGTCTGCTCAACCATTCAATGAGATCCTTGGCCGATCTCTCGCAGCACTATTTTCCCACACAATCTCCATATCCCTCTATATCTTCAATATCTAGAAACGTAGCAACATTTGTCTTGAACACACCTGATGATTGAGGCTCCACATTCCTCTGGGGTAGAAAATTCCAAAGCTTCACCACATCCTCGATTGAAGAAATCCCTCCTCATCTCAGCTTTCACTCTATTTTCCTACCTGTTCCCCATAACCCTGAACTCCATTGTCAATAAAATATCTGTCAAACTTGTGCTTCAATATATTCAATGAACCCCAGATACAACTGGTCCCTGTGGAAGAGAAATCCAAAGACTAACAACCCTCTGAGGGAAGAGATGGCTGGAAATCTATAACGTAGCTACAGTCTTATATTAGAAGAGAAATAATAATACATTTACGTTATTACAGAACGGTAAATAATATATCCAATCAGTACCATGTAACAACACTGGACATATCTCTGTCCATTATTAATTTAATTGCCCTGAAATGGCAGCCATCTCCTGGGGAACCCACCCCTTTAATTGTGAACATGAGGAAAGAGCCAAGCCTTATTTAAAATAAATTTAGAGTAACCTATTTTTTTTGCAATTAAGGTGCAATTTAGGGTGGCCAATCCACCTACCCTGCACATCTTTGGGTTGTGGAGGTGACACCCACGCAGATACAGGGAGAATGTGTGAACTCCACACAGACAGGGACCCGGGTCCGGGATCAAACCCGGGTCATCAGCGCTGTGAGGCAGCAGTGCTAATCACTGTGCCGCCAGAGACCATCCTTTTAGTCAGTGAAATAAATGCGTCAACCTGTTCAGGAGATGGGTGGGAGGAGTTGGAAACACTTTGTGCAGCCGCTAACCTTCATGTAATTTTTTTCCCCCAATTAAGGGGCAATTTTGCGTTATTCCAGGTTGGGCTCAAATCATCAATGAGGACTCTGATCTCCGGCAAGGAAGGAAACCCTGGCAGGTGGGCGGGGAGGATTCAAACACCCGCTGGAGGCCCCAAACCCCCCAATAAGACCCATTGATTTATTGTCAGTCTGCAGACAGGAGCTGGAGAACTGAACCCAGGCAGACGAGAGGGAGGGAGAAAACTGGGAGTGGAGGAAAGAAATGATGCAGATGGTGAGATGGGTTTGGATTTCAGCCCAGGGAGGCGGGAGAGTGTGTGGGATGGGGAAAAATGTTCCAGAGAAACTAGAATTGTCTGTTCAGAATTTTTATCCTGGATTGACAGTAATGGCTTTTGTTCATTTTTAATTAAAGCAGATTTTTAAAAAGAGTTCCCAATTTTTTACCCTCAATTGAGGCGTAATCTTTGCGAGGCCAATTCACCTCCCCTACACATCTATTTGGATTGTGGGGGTGAGTCCCACACAGTCACGGGGAGAATGTGCAAACTACGTAAAGGCAGTGACCCGGGGCCGGGATCAAACCCGGGTCCTCGGTTAATCAGATGGAAACTCAAATCAAACTTCACAAGATTTAACAGAGTCACTCCATTCATCAGGACCTGAATATGATTGGCCTGTGAATGTGGAAGACAAAATGTGTGTCTGTTCTGTCCATAGGAAAAGATTTTCTTTTTATAAAATAAATTTTGAGTACCCAATTATTTTTTGCCCACTTATGGGGCAATAGGGAGAGAGAGAGAGAGAGAGAGAGAGAGAGAGGGAGAGAGAGATATGTTATTTTTTAATAAATTGTTGGGATCCATCCCAGACCTGGATACACATCAATTAATTCTTGGAGCAAACTTCAATTGTGAACTGGATCCAAAAATGGACTGGTCCAAGCCCATTCAACCACGACAAAAAGCAAAATGGAGTGAAATCCGGATGGACCACCCGGCATCGACCCAGGCACCGGAAACGATAACGGCAAATCCGGCCAAAGATAAAGAAATCTGTTCTCATCTGCAGATTGTAAAAGGATTATGGGACACAGATTTATAATTGTGAACAAGATCTACAGGGGAGAGATGAGGGAGAAATTTTACACAGCGAGTGATAATGATCTGAACTCAATGCTTACACACAAAGGTCGATAATCTCCAGGTCCTGATATCCCGAATGGTGCTGTCAGAATTTGATGTGAGGATTGGTTGTGAGTTTCCTGTCTGCGAATCCCTTTCTAAGCCCCTGTGAAAGAAGTTTACAAAGGCATCACTGTCAGTCCAGAAATGAAATTCAGGAAAGATAAACATTTCTCCCGGTTTGAATTTGCTGTGTGTAAATCCTCCCCTATTAATCCCCTGTAAAAGGAGTTTCCAAAATTAATCACTGCCAGTCCAGGATAGAAATTCACTACATTCTCCCCTCCTGCTGCTGGGTCCAGGATGACCGCTCATGCCTCCCTGCTGCACACTGACCCTCATTGTCATCAGCAGTCCCTTGATTTGAGGGTGATGTTGACTCAGGGCTGCGAGTTTCTGCCCTCGGGCTTCATGTGACTGAACAGAGCCGCAGAGCTTCGGACATATGTGGCAGGAAGTCCAATGTGACAGTGAAATCTGGAGAGTAGGATTTCTTCCATTTCTTTCCATCTCTGCCACCGCTTTGCATCATCAATAAGACATTGGGACTCAAAGACTAATCCAGTTTGATGGACAAGTTGTCTCCATTCTGAACAATGGGGAACAAGCTCCTCCCACTCATTGAAACATCGCCCCGACAAAGATGAGAAACGCGCATGCGCCCTGATGCACATCCACTAAAATGGCGGCCGTTAACCCGAGCCCAACATGAGAAGCTGCAGCTCCTCTCGGTACAAACTGGGTCCCGGAAAGTATTCCGAGGTTTGCGGCTTACAACAGTTTTACACAACGTTTCCGCCCACTCCCGCGATCTCTCGCTCCCTCCGTATTGTTAAACGCCTTTTACCAATTTCGGATCTGAAGACACATCGCTTCGCCATTCACCTGAAGAAGGAGCCGTGCTCCGAAAGCTCGTGTTTGAAACAAACCTGTTGGACTTTAACCTGGTGTTGTAAGACTTCTTACTGTGCTCACCCCAGTCCAACGCCGGCATCTCCACATCATCGCTTCGCCTTCGCCATTACCCACACTGCGCATGCTTCAATCGCAGCGGGCGCCGCCCCTCATTCACTCCGATTGGTTGGAGGACCAGCTGCTCCCAGTCGATCCTCAAGTTCCGCCTCCCCTCTTCCTATTGGTCGGGAGGTGCCGTCAGTCACGGAATGATTGACGGAAGGTCCGGAACAATAGGAGGAAAAGGAGATTGATTGGAGGACCGAACTGGAGTGGCTGGTCCTCCAACCAATTAGTGAACGAGGGGTTGCGCTCTCAGGGTGCCGGAGTTTCAGAGAAGAAGCAACCGCGCAGGCGCACGTGCCAACTCAAACAAAGGAAGGTTCCTCTCCTCAATTTCTAACCTGGATGCAGTGATGATATTTTCAAACAGAGATTACAGCTATCGAGCAAAAATTATACAGATTGGGCATTATTTTCTTGAGAAATCAAGTGACTCAGTCGTGACCTGATGCAAAGCTTTAAAATGATCTGTGGGTTAGACAGGGGAGAGGTGGGGCGGAAAACTGGGAGCCAAGAATAAACATGGGAGGCACGGTAGTACAGTGGTTAGCACTGTGAAACGGTGCGGGATTTGCCACTTTCACGCTTGACACTGAGGAGGCTGACAAGCACTGTTGCTTCACAGTGCCAGGGTCCCAGGTTCAATTCCCGCTTGGGTCACTGTCTGCGGAGTCTGCATGTTCTCCCCGTGTCTGCTTGGGTGTCCTCCCACAAATCCTGACAGATGTGCTTGTTCGGTGAATTGGACATTCTGAATTCTCCCTCTGTGAACCTGAACAGGCGCCAGAATGTGGCGACTGGGAGCTTTTCACAGTAACTTCATTGCATAAGCCTACATGTGACAATAATAAAGATTGTTATTATAAACTAGGTCATAAATACAAGAGAGTTACTGATAAATCCAAGAGGGAGACATGGACACATTTCTTCATTCACCTGATTAGAATGTGCAACTTGTTACCAGGGAAGGAGTTGAGAAAAGTGCTGGGATGTTTCCAAAAGGAAATGGGACAAGCACATGAGAAAAGGGAATGGAATAATCATCTGACAGGCTGAGATGAGGTGGATGGAATGGAAGATGTGTCGAGTATAATCAGCAGAGCAGTTGAACCAACTGGCCTGTTTGTGCATTGTAGAATCTAAGTAATTCAATGTAAACTTCTTTTACACAATGTTAAGATTGCAGATGGGAAATTCAAACCAAACATCATGTCAAGTCCTAACAGAGTCTATCGATTCATCAGGAGTTGAATATCACCAGCCTTTCAATGTGGAAGGAGAAATGTTTGTCCTGTCTGAGAGAAAAGATTGCAAACATCCGTGCGACTGGAAAAGCACTGAGGCACATACACACTGACTGTGCAAAGAGTTTTAACCAATCACAGAGTCTGAAAAAATATTGCACCATTTACATCAGGAAGAGACCGGACTCAGGCTGTGTGTAGATGAGGCTTCAACACATCCTTCAACCTGGACAGACATAAGAACACCGGTACCACAGAGAAACCGTGGAAATGTGGGGACTGCGGGAAGGGTTTCAATTATGCATCTGAAATGGAAACTCATTGACACAGTCACACTGGGGAGAGGACACTCACCTGCTCTGTTGGAAGGGATTCACTCAGTCATCCAGCCTCTACAACACTGTGAAGTAATAAATACATTTGGGGCGGACAAACAAGGCAAAGAGAAATAATATTACTGGTATGAGTGAGAAGTGTAGAGGCACAGAGGGAGATTGAAGTGCAGGCTCACAGATCCCTGAATGCAGCAGGAGAGGTAGATGAGGTGGTTGAAAAGGCACACTGGGCAGCATGGTAGCATACTGGTTCGCACAATTGCTTCACAGCTCCAGGCTCCCAGGTTCGATTCCCGGCTGGGTCACTGTCTGTGCGGAGTCTGCACGTTCTCCCCGTGTGTGTGTGCGTTTCCTCCGGGTGCTCCGGTTTCCTCCCACAGTACAAAGATGTGCAGGGTCGGTGTATTGGCCATGATAAATTGCCCTTTGTGATCAACAATGTTAGGAGAGGTTATTGGGATAGGGTGGAAGTGAGGGCTTAAATGGGTCGATGCAAACTCGAGGGGCTGAATGGCCTCCTTCTGCACTGTATGTTCTATGTTCATGACACCGATATTAAGTGAGACACAGCATATAAGAGCAGCGAATATGTCCAGCATTTTCTGGTGATGAACGATTATGGGCTGGATTCTCTGTCCGCAGGATCCCTTATGACCAAAAGCCGGCGCCACCCCCACACCGACCCTCTGCCCAGTGGGGGGCCAGCAGCCACTCCGCGTAAAGCCCCCGGCTCTACCTGCGGATATGCTGCAGAATGGCTGGGTCAATGGCCGTGCATGCACAGGGTTGTGGCCTATGACGGACGTGCCGTACAGCATGGCACTGGCCACGTGTGGACCCAGCTTGCTCAAATCTGCCCCCCTCGCCACCCCCAGACCATCCCCCCAGCCCCCCCACCCCCCCGAAGCCTCCCCTGCCAGCGGAATGGCTCCCCCACCCCCCCCCCCCCCGACAGTGACAGCGCTGGACACAGTCCGCAGCCGCCACGCAAGGTCGCTGAAAGGTGTGAGGACACATGTCCCACACCATCAGGGAGTCGGCCAATTGGGGGTGGAGCATCAGGGAGGGTCCCAGGTGATGTCCTGGGGCCGTCCATACGCCGTGCGGCTTTAGAACACCGTTTTAGGGGACAGAGCATCGGAAAAACGGTGCCCCCTCTGATTCCAGCGTCAAAATGGATTGTCCGGCCGATCGCCGAATGTGATTTCGCCGATCGGAGAATCCAGCCTATTATGGGCCAGGGTTCAGAGAATTCCAAAGTACATCATGGAGTTCATCTGACCCACAACTTTAAATAGATTGTGGTTATGAGGAGCACAATGGCCCACTTTGCAGGTGAGACGCAACAGAGAGCTAAAGTTTGTTTAAAACAAAACAATGTTTATTCTATGAATCCAGTTAACATTTTATAAACACACAGTGAACAATTTATCAACTACCAATCCTGATATAGATAACCCTGGATAACTTTCCAAACAACATCCATAAGATAAATCGTTTTTGAAATAAAGACAACAGGTTTAAATGCTCTAGAGAGGCAGGTATTACTTTGAAATCATCAATGATGATAAGAAGTAAGACATAGGAGCAGAATTAGGCCACTCGGCCCATCGAGTCTGCTCCGCCATTCATTCATGGCCGATATTTTTCTCATCCCCCTCATGAAGAAGGAGCTTTTAAAGATCGTGTCACAGTAACTGTCACCTTCTTCAAAATCAAACTAAACTCCCTGTCTTCACCAAGGAGATAGATCATAGAACATAGAACATAGAACGATACAGCGCAGTACAGGCCCTTCGGCCCTCGATGTTGCACCGACATGGAAAAAAAAACTAAAGGCCATCTAACCTACACTATGCCCTTATCATCCATATGCTTATCCAATAAATTTTTAAATGCCCTCAATGTTGGCGAGTTCACTACTGTTGCAGGTAGGGCATTCCACGGCCTCACCACTCTTTGCGTAAAAAACCCACCTCTGACCTCTGTCCTATATCTATTACCCCTCAATTTAAGGCTATGTCCCCTCGTGCTAGCCACCTCCATCCGCGGGAGAAGGCTCTCGCTGTCCACCCTATCTAACCCTCTGATCATTTTGTATGCCTCTATTAAGTCACCTCTTAACCTTCTTCTCTCTAACGAAAACAACCTCAAGTCCATCAGCCTTTCCTCATAAGATTTTCCCTCCATACCAGGCAACATCCTGGTAAATCTCCTCTGCACCCGTTCCAAAGCTTCCACGTCCTTCCTATAATGAGGCGACCAGAACTGTACGCAATACTCCAAATGCGGCCGTACCAGAGTTTGGTACAGCTGCATCATGACCTCATGGCTCCGGAACTCAATCCCTCTACCAATAAAGGCCAACACACCATAGGCCTTCTTCACAACCCTATCAACCTGGGTGGCAACTTTCAGGGATCTATGTACATGGACACCGAGATCCCTCTGCTCATCCACACTACCAAGAATTTTACCATTAGCCAAATATTCCGCATTCCTGTTATTCTTTCCAAAGTGAATCACCTCACACTTCTCCACATTAAACTCCATTTGCCACCTCTCAGCCCAGCTCTGCAGCTTATCTATGTCCCTCTGTAACCTGCAACATCCTTCCGCACTGTCTACAACTCCACCGACTTTAGTGTCGTCTGCAAATTTACTCACCCATCCTTCTGCGCCCTCCTCTAGGTCATTTATAAAAATGACAAACAGCAACGGCCCCAGAACAGATCCTTGTGGTACGCCACTCGTAACTGAACTCCATTCTGAACATTTCCCATCAACTACCACTCTCTGTCTTCTTTCAACTAGCCAATTTCTGATCCACATCTCTAAATCACCCTCAATCCCCAGCCTCCGTATTTTCTGCAATAGCCGACCGTGGGGAACCTTATCAAACGCTTTACTGAAATCCATATACACCACATCAACTGCTCTACCCTCGTCTACCTGTTCAGTCACCTTCTCAAAGAACTCGATAAGGTTTGTGAGGCATGACCTACCCTTCACAAAACCATGCTGACTATCCCTAATCATATTATTCCTATCTAGATGATTATAAATCGTATCTTTTATAATCCTCTCCAAGACTTTACCCACCACAGACGTTAGGCTCACCGGCCTATAGTTACCTGGGTTATCTCTACTCCCCTTCTTGAACAAAGGGACCACATTTGCTATCCTCCAGTCCTCTGGCACTATTCCTGTAGCCAATGATGACCTAAAAATCAAAGCCAAAGGCTCAGCAATCTCTTCCCTGGCTTCCCAGAGAATCCTAGGATAAATCCCATCTGGCCCCGGGGACTTATCTATTTTCACCTTGTCCAGAATTGCCAACACTTCTTCCCTACGCACCTCAATGCCATCTATTCTAATAGCCTGGGTCTCAGCATTCTCCTCCACAATATTATCTTTTTCTTGAGTGAATACTGACGAAAAGTATTCATTTAGTATCTCGCTTATCTCCTCAGCCTCCACACACAACTTCCCACCACTGTCCTTGACTGGCCCTACTCTTACCCTAGTCATTCTTTTATTCCTGACATACCTATAGAAAGCTTTTGGGTTTTCCTTGATCCTACCTGCCAAAGACTTCTCATGTCCCCTCCTTGCTCGTCTCAGCTCTCTCTTTAGATCCTTCCTCGCTTCCTTGTAACTATCAAGCGCCCCAACTGAAACTTCACGCCTCATCTTCACATAGGCCTCCTTCTTCCTCTTAACAAGAGATTCCACTTCTTTGGTAAACCACGGTTCCCTCGCTCGACCCCTTCCTCCCTGCCTGACTGGTACGTACTTATCAAGAACATGCAATAGCTGTTCCTTGAATAAGCTCCACATATCCAGTGTGCCCAACCCTTGCAGCCTACTTCTCCAACCAACACATCCTAAGTCATGTCTAATGGCATCATAATTGCCCTTCCCCCAGCTATAACTCTTGCTCTGCGGGGTATACTTATCCCTTTCCATCACTAACGTAAAGGTCACCGAATTGTGGTCACTGTCTCCAAAGTGTTCACCTACCTCCAGATCTAACACCTGGCCTGGTTCATTACCCAAAACCAAATCCAAAGTGGCCTCACCTCTTGTTGGCCTGTCAACATATTGTGTCAGAAAACCCTCCTGCACACATTGTACAAAGAACGACCCATCCAATGTACTCGAACTATATCTTTTCCAGTCAATATTAGGAAAGTTAAAGTCTCCCATAACAACTACCCTGTTACTTTCGCTCTTTTCCAGAATCATCTTCGCCATCCTTTCCTCTACATCTCTAGAACTATTAGGTGGCCTATAGAAAACTCCCAACAGGGTGACCTCTCCTTTCCTGTTTCTAACCTCAGCCCATACTACCTCGGAAGAACAGTCCCCATCTTGCATCCTTTCTACCACCGTAATACTGTCCTTGACTAGCAGCGCCACACCTCCCCCTCTTTTGCCCCCTTCTCTGACCTTACTAAAGCACCTAAACCCCGGAACCTGCAACAACCATTCCTGTCCCTGCTCTATCCATGTCTCTGAAATGGCCACAACATCGAAGTCCCAGGTACCAACCCATGCTGCCAGTTCCCCTACCTTATTTCGTATACTCCTGGCATTGAAATAGACACACTTCAAACCACAGACCTGAACACTGCCGCCCTCCTGCGAAGTCAAAACTGTGCTCCTGACCTCTCTACTCTCAATCTCTCGCACCCCAAAACTACAATCCAGGTTCCCATGCCCCTGCTGAATTAGTTTGCTTTACAGATGCTATCTGTAAAGTCTCAGGCAAGCGACCACTCGGAAGCGATGACTGTAGAAAAGTTTAGATTTATTCCTCTTACTATTTACACCTTCTACTTACCAAAGGGTCTTCCACGCCGGCCCACACCTGGGTCGGGATATTTATGGTCCAACAGTCCCTGGAAAAGGTGGGGCAGCTCCCCCTCCCCTCACCTGGGTAAATAATACTCAGGTGAGGCCACAGGGGCTCTGAGATTGCAGATCCCTGGGCCTCCTCTAGGGTTAGAACACTACCCAGACCATGGAGACAGATTAGGAAACCCTGTCCCTAGATCGGCTCAAAATTGAGGACGTTTTGAAGTGAGAATGTAAATTACAGGAGTGCTGGCAATAATCTCCCAGTCATTCCTGGAGGTGCCAGAGGACTGGAGAATTACAAATGTTATGCACTTGTTCAAAAAGGACTGTTCCAGCAATTACAGACCAGTTAGTTTAGAATATCCTGGGAAAGGAGTTCACTAAAATCAGCAACAACTCAGCCTCTTGTGCGGTTTTGGTTTCTGTTTCTCTTCCTGCACAATGTAACCCTAAACTCCTGTTTACAATGATCCACTTCCCAAACAGAGATCTGTGGCTTCATTAATTTCAGCCCAAAGTGTAACCACAGGAAGAGGAGGCTTTGCAAACATCCCACCCTTACTGAGATTCAGTACATCAGTCCAAAAGACTGGCTCTTGTGTTTGTGGTCCCGGGAGTGTTCCCAATACATTCCCTGGATCCGAGGGTTAGGAAACACTCTGGAAGGTATGGGGAGCTGGGACCTGTCCATGGGAGTAACTGAAGGTATGAGAACTGGATTAAAAAGGAGAAAAGACCCTAAAATGGGGCAGTCGGGAACAGAATACCAATTAGTTTCCTCTTATCCTGGAGAAATTACTGTCCCTGCTGTGTATCTGAAAAAACATAAATTAATTTGACACATTTCAGAATATTAAACTGCAGCAAGTTGTGAGATGATTAACATCAGCATGAACATTCTCCACCTGTCAGAATGAACATGGTTCAGTCCTGGATGTGATTAACAGCAGCATTAACAACAGAATCCAATTCCAATTGTTGCTTGTGAACTCTCTGGTGTCTCAAGAGGTGGGACGAGTGGATGAATGTCTTCCCACAGTCAGAGCAAAGAAACGGCCTCTCCCCAGTGTGAACTCGCTGGTGTGTCAGAAGATTGGATGGATGAATAAATCCCTTCCCACACGTGGAGCAGGTGAATGACCCCTCCCCAGTGTGAACTCACTGGTGTTTCTGGAGGCTGGACGACAGAGTGAATCCCTTCCCACACACAGTGCACCTGAATGGCCTCTCCTCATTGTGAACTCGTTGGTGTGTTAGCAGATCAGTTGAGGTTTTGTAAATCTTCTCACATTCAGAACATTTGAAAAGTCTTTTATCCGTGTGAACCAGTTGGTGTTTAGCAAGGTAGGATGATCGTGAGAATCCCTTCCCACATTTAGAGCAGGTGAATGGCCTCTCCCCAGTGTGGACTCTCTGGTGTATCAGCAATTCACTTGTGGTTTTATAACTCTTCTCACATTCAGTTCATTTGAAAGGTCTGTTATCCGTGTGAACCAGTCGGTGTGTAGTGAGGTAGGCTGATTGGGTGAATCCTTTCCCACACACAGAGCAGGTGAATGGCCTCTCCCCAGTGTGAGTAGGTTCATGTTCGATGATGTCTGTGATCATATGAACTGCTTCACACAGTGAGAGCAACTGAATTGTCTCTCAGTGGGAACAACCTGGTGCGTGACCAGGTCCTCGGAGCTTTTAGAGTTGTTATCACAGCCTGAGGGGTTAAAGACCCTCTCGTCAATGTGAACTCGCTGGTGTGTCAGCAGGTGGGAGGACTGAATGAATCCCTTCCCACATACGGAGCAGATAAATGGCCTCTCCCCAGTGTGACTGTGTCGATGATTTTCAAGCAGGGATGGATAATTGAATCCCTTCCCACAGTCCTCACACTTCCACGGTTTTTCCATGGTGCTGGAATTGTTGTCTCTCCCCAGGTTGGATGATCAGTTGTGTAACTGGGTAAAACTTTCCACGGTCTGTTCACTGGAACACTGTCACTCGGGTGCGTGTTGTGTGGGTCTCGGTGCATTTCCAGTCACACTGATGTTTGTCACACTGATGTTTCCACAGTCAGTTCACTGGAACACTCGCACTCGGGTGTGTGTTGTGTGGGTCTCGGTGCTTTTCCAATCACACTGATGTTTCCACAGTCAGTTCACTGGAACACTCTCACTCGGGTGTGTGTGTATCTCAGTGCTTTCCAATCACACTGCTGTTTGAAATATTTTCCCACCAATAGAACAGAGAAACATTTCTCCTTCCACATTCTCCGAAGTTATTCAGATTTTGATGTAGTGAATGATTCTGTTACATCTCTGCGATGTTTTGTTTGAGTTTCCACTTGCAAAATTCTTTCTCCTAATACCCTGTAAAAGAAGTTTACAAACATCATCACTGTATAGCAATAGAAATTCAGAATAGACAATTCCAGTTTCTGTGGACTAATCTTTTATTGCTTGTTACCCCAAATAAGTGGTCCAAACAAACTGAAAGAAGACAAAATTAGCAACAAAATCAAAGGGAAGCTTCCTAACTAAACCAGAACGTTGCTTCCAGTGTTTTGAAAAAATGAAAATCGTTTATTGTCACGAGTAGGCTTCAAATGAAGTTACTGTGAAAAGCCCCTAGTCGCCACATTCCGGCGCCTGTTCGGGGAGGCTGTTACGGGAATCGAACCGTGCTGCTGGCCTGCTTTCAAAGCCAGTTTTGGAGTTGCTCTGTACCGAGTTTCCCACCAGTTGTGGAAGGTAGCAAGCGTACCAGTGGACACCACTGCTCCCTTTCAATGAAACGTTGTAAGGCAGTCTGACAGGCGCCCAACCTCCAGAGAAACTGCTCATTGAGGTTCAACGAATTTCGGTGTTAACCAGATCCAAGAACAGGTCCAGGAGAAGTACTTCTGATTTACCCAGCCTCCTCCACACTGGACAGCCAAAGATTAGGAGCCTGGGGCTCAAGTGTAACCAAAGTTGAGGAGTAGCCCCTTCAGGAAACTATACAGAGGCTGTAACCTCTCACCCTGAGTATATCCATGGCTTCATGCACTCTTCTCAACTGCAGCCTGGGGATGGGTGAAGTTGTTTATCTTGTTGCCAGAACGATGCTTTTTCGGGCACTAGGACCAGGCCGGGAATAGACAACGAAGCCCCGCCGATTACACACCTTTCCCAGGACAATCAGTGTCCTCTCGCCTACATTACTCTGATGGAGTTCAGAGGCTCAGAGGAGGAAAAAAATGATGACGGTTTTGGACCTGTGGGAAAGACTAGAACAAGGCGACACACTTTAAGAATGAAAGATGGGGAGAACGTGAAGGCTTAAATGAGGATAATTTTTTTGTTTCCGATGTTCATTAGTCTGTGGAATGCACTTCCCCAGAGAACAGTGGAGGCTGGGGTAGAGTTGGACAGATTTTTGATAGACAAGGGAGTCAAGGATTCTGGGTGCAGGTGGGTGGTGCAGACAGGCAAGGGGAACTGAGACCACAACCAGATCAACCCTGATATTATTAAATGGTGGAACTGGCTTGGAGGGCTGAATGGCCTGTTCGTCCCAGTCCGATAGGTTAAACCCAGCAGTATCTCCACCATCTCCACTCCAGCCCAAATTGCTTCTGCATCCAATGCCCATTCTAACTGAATCCTGCTCATAATTAGTCTGCCCAGACTTTCTGTACCTGCGCATTCCAGTCTTTTTGATTAAGATCGGATGCACTCACATACACAACTGTTTCTGGGTTGAACTGTGCTCCCACTTGGGAGGGGTGTTCTCTCTCTCTCCCTTCCGCCATGCCCCATATCAGTGTGTCCTTTACCAATGGTCTGTGCTGCTCGTTTGGGAGCCTTTCTGCTGATGCGGTGGTGGGCGTGTGCTGGCGTGAAATCTGGTGGTTTTGTTTTCTTGTTGATTATTCATTGGTTTCTGTTTCATAACAATAATCTTTATTGTCACAAGTAGGCTTACATTAACTGCAATGAAGTTACTCTGAAAATCCCTGAGTCGCCACATTCCGGCCCCCGTTCTGGTTCACCGAGGGAGAATTCAGAATGTCCAGTTTTGGTGTATTGTGGATGTTTCTACTGTATTGCTGATTGTTTTGTATTCAGCTGTGTTCTTTTGTAATATGGAGTTGTTAATAAACTAAAATATCTGTATTGACCCATGCAGGGAATTCTGGGTAGCATGGTCCACCATTTAAATGTCAGAAAAATGAAAGATGATGTGTCAGAACCAGAGAAAAGAAGAACGATATAAAACAACAAACATAATTTGCTTCCATTCTGCATAAGTGCCAGACAAAATTAATATATTAATTGCAATCAAATACTGTGACTTAAATCCTTCAGTTTATCATGTTTCTTTAACTGAATTTCTGAATTCAAATTCATGTCCTCTGTCTTTTCTTCCTGAGTCTCTGAACTCCATCAGACAGAGTAATGTAGATTGCCCTGGGAAACAGCAGCAAGAGGAGCTCAGAGGCCAGAAGGGCAAGGGAGCAGTGAGGTCTGTCACCAGACTTGAGGGCTGGAACATGAGTTGGTCAGTCAAGTGAGTGAATGTCTTTTTTTTATTAGTGTCACAAATAGGCTTACACTGCAATGAAGTTACTGTTCGGGTACACTGAGGGAGAATTCATAATGTCCATTTCACCTAACCTGTGGACTGTGGGAGGAAACCGGAGCACCCGGAGGAAACCCACGCAGACATGGGGAGAGCGTGCAGACTTCGCACAGACAGTGACCCATGCCGAGATTCGAATCAAGGTCCAACAATTTATATTTTAAGAATGTCTTCCATCAACTGGGCAGTTGGGTATTTGTCAGTACTTTGATTTCCTGAAGCTCCTGTTTATAGTTTCAGACAATTCTGTGCCAAGTGAGATGTTTAAAGGATTTTTATCTTCCTCTCTGCATATCGATGTTCATTAAGGATACATAAATTGTTCTCCCTGTGTCTGCGTGGATCTCAGCCCCAAAGATGTGCGGGTTGATGGATTGGCCACGCTAAAAAGGATACACAAATTGATTTCCCTCTCATTAGATACCAATTTTCCAATATTAGATGGATAGGGCTTCCCACATCGATGGTACGAACAAGAAAGCATAACAGCGCATATACTTCCTCAGGAAACTATGGAAATCCAGCATGTCCACATTGAGTCTTACGATTTTTACAGATGCAGGAAAACATGATAGGAAAACATCCTATCTGGCTGCATCACAGCCTGCTGTGGCAACTGCTCAGCCCAAGACCATCAGAGACGACAGAGAGCAATGAACACAACCCCAGTCCATCTTGTGCCTTAGGTCCTCAGCGCCTTAGTTCCACGTCTAACCACTATGCCACATGTTTCCCTCTTACTTGGATTTACGTTTCAATTTTATCCCACTCGCCCAATCTTCACATCATTGCAAACAAAAATCACTATTCACTAATTGGGATGGTCAATGGCGCGTGCATTACCCGACATTCCTGGCGGTGGTGAATGTCCCCTATCGACACCGCAGGACTCAGTGCGCAGGCGCAATGCCTGGGAGTTGTTGGAGTTTGCGCGGTGTGTGATGGTGCCCGGGAAAGAGACGCTTCTTTGTCTCATGTGAAATGGGTAAGGATGCGGAAATCCGGAGGAAGTTATAGAGCCCACTCTGGAGGGAGAGAGTTTCTAAACACCCCGTGAAGGCCTTAAACCAGGAATACGTACCTGCAGGTCCTGCGTTTGCAGATTCGGCTCTTTTTCCCGATAACAGGCCCAGTTTCACGGCCGCCATCTTGATTCAGATGGAGCGGCGCCCATGCGCGTGTGCGGTGACGTCGGTAATGGGCGAGGCTTCGGAGACTCACTCGGCAAGGTCCTTGTGCCCGATGCAGTGAAACAACCCATTCAGACCCAGCATTCATGCCCACGCTGCAGTGTCCCTCAGCTTCATTCATTTATTTGTCTGGCTAAAAGGATGGTCTCTTTCCTAATGTTCACAACTAAAGGGTTGGTTTCCCCAGAATATGGCTCACATTTAAGGGGGCAATCAATTAATATTGAGCAGAGATATATCTAATATCTAGGAGTCGCCCCCTCGAGGCTGCTCCTTACATACAAACTAGGAGTCGGCCCCTCGAGCCTGCTCCTTACACACAAACTAGGAGTCGGCCCCTCGAGCCTGCTCCTTACACACAAACTAGGAGTCGGCCCCTCGAGCCTGCCCCTTACACACAAACTAGGAGTCGGCCCCTCGAGCCTGCTCCTTACATACAAACTGGGAGTCGCCCCTCGAGCCCGCTCCTTACATACAAACTAGGAGTCGGCCCCTCGAGCCTACTCCTTACACACAAACTAGGAGTCGGCCCCTCGAGCCTGCTCCTTATACACAGACTAGGAGTCGGCCCCTCGAGCCTACTCCTTACATACAAACTAGGAGTCGGCCCCTCGAGCCTGCTCCTTACACACAAACTAGGAGTCGGCCCCTCGAGCCTACTCCTTACACACAAACTAGGAGTCGGCCCCTCGAGCCTGCTCCTTACATACAGACTAGGAGTCGGCCCCTCGAGCCTGCTCCTTACACACAGACTAGGAGTCGGCCCCTCGAGCCCGCTCCTTACACACAAACTAGGAGTCGGCCCCTCGAGCCTGCTCCTTACACACAAACTGGGAGTCGGTCCCTCGAGCCTGCTCCTTACACACAAACTAGGAGTCAGCTCCTCGAGCCTGCTCCTTACACACAAACTAGGAGTCTGTCCCTCGAGCCTGCTCCTTACACACAAACTATGAGTCGGCCCCTCAAGCCTGCTCCTTACACACAAACTAGGAGTCGGCCCCTCGAGCCTGCCCCTTACATACAAACTAGGAGTCGGCCTGTCAGACCTGCACCATCATTCAAAAATTTCAACCTCGATTCCACATTCCTGCCGACCCGATAACCTTTGATCCCCTCGCAAATCGAGAATCTATCCAACTCTGCCTTAAAAATATTCAAGGACTCGACTTCCACTGCCTTTTGAGGACAGAAGCTCCAAAGTCATAGAATCCCAACAGTGCAGAAGGAGCCCATTCAGCCCATCAGGTCCGCACCAACCCTCTGAAAGAGCACCCTACCCAGGCCCACTCCATCCCACCCACTCCATCCTCATAACCTGGGGCTGGTTCAGCACACTGGGCTAAATCGCTGGCTTTTAAAGCAGACCCAGGCAGGCCAGCAGCACTGTTCAATTCCCGTACCAGCCTCCCCGAACAGGCGGCGGAAGGTGGCGACTAGGGGCTTTTCACAGTAACTTCATTGAAGCCGACTCGTGACAATAAGTGATTTTCATTTTCATAACCCCACCTAACGTGCACATCGTTGGAGACGAAGGGGCAATTTAGCATGGCTAATGCACCTAACCTGCACATCTTTGAACTGTGTGAGGAATCCGGAGCACCCGGAGGAAACCCACACAGACACAGGGAGACCTTGCAAACTGCACACAGTCACTCAGGGTCGGAATTGAACCTGGGTCACTGATACTGTGAGGCAGCAGTGCTAACCACTGTGCCACCCCCTGTCTTACAACCCTCGAGAAAAAAATATCTTCATCTCCATCTGAAATGGGTGACTCCTTATTTTGCAACAGTGACCCCCTTGTTCCAGATTCTCCCACAAGAGGAAACATCCTCTCCACATCCACTCTGTCAAGACCCCTCAGGATCTTATATCGTTCAATCCAGGTTTTACCCAAAACTTTAAATCTGTGTCCCGACTGCTTGTCCGATCAGTGAATGGAAACAGAGTTTCTTTGTCCACCCGATGGAAATCTGGCATAATCTTGTGTCCCTGAATCAAATCTCCCCTCAACCTCCTTTGCTGGATCCATTCTGGTAAATCTCCTCTGCACCTTCTCCAAGAACCTTCACATCCTTCCTGAAGAGTGGTGACCAGAGCTTTATAAAGATTCATAGAATAGAATTAGAACCATAGAATTCCTACAGTTCGGAAGGAGGCCATTCGGCCCATCAAGTCTGTACTGATTCTCTGAAAGGGCACCTGTTTGGGCCCACATTCCTACTCTGTCCCTGTGACCCCCATAGCCCCACCTAACCTGCACATCCCTGGACACTATGGGACAATTTATCAAGGCCAATTCACCTAACTTTTCCTTCTTTAGACTGTGGGAGGAAACATCAGCACCGGGTGGGAACCCACGTAGACACGGGGAGAAAGTGCAAACTCCACATAGACAGTCACCAAGGCCGGAATTGAACCCGGGTCCCTGGCGCTGTGAGGCAGCAGTACGAACTACCGTTCCACCAGAAGCATAGTTTTGGTATCAACATTACTGTTTATGAAGCTCAAGGTCGAATTTGCTTTGCCATCTATTCTCTTTAATATGACTCGTAGATATACAAAATCCCTCTTCACTTCTTTCTGTCTCCTCCCAAAGAGGCCAGGTGGGTTTTTCTGCCAATTCACCAGTTTTCATGGTCACTTTTTCCCAGTGTCGACACCACAAATGACCAGATTCATTCAGCTCAATTTCACAACCTGCCTTTTGAGTTTTTGTGGGTTCTGTCTCACTCCCTATTTTCTGTTTTAAATCAGTTTCACAGGGTGTTCGAAGGGGAGGCTTCAAAGTCCAGAAACTCAAACCAAGCATCACATCAGGATCTGACAGAGACTTCAATTCATCATATCCTGATTATCAGCGGATTTTGAACATGGAAGGAAAAAGCATCGTTCACAGTGGGGAGAAACCGTACACATGTTGTGTGTGTGGACGAGGATTCAGTCAATCATCAGGCCTCACAAGCCACAAATGCAGTCACACTGAGGAGAAACCGTGGAAATGTGCGGACTGTGGGAAAGGATTCACTTCCCCATCCAAGCTGGAAACTCATCGACGCAGTCACACTGGGGAGAGACCATTCACCTGCTCCAAGTGTGGGAGGGGATTCACTCAGTTATCGACTCTGCGGAGTCACCAGCGAGTTCACACTGGGGAGAGAACATTTACCTGCTCCAAGTGTGGGAAGGGATTCACGCAGTCATCTGCTCTGTCTGCACACCAGCGAGTTCACACTGGGGAGAGACCATTCACCTGCTCAGAATGTGGGAAGGGATTCACTAAGTCATCCCACCTGCTGAGTCACCAGCGAATTCACACTGGGGAGAGGCCATTTGTCTGTGCCAAGTGTGGGAAGGGATTCACTCAGTCATCCAACTTACAGAAGCACCAGCGGGTTCACACTGATGAGAGACCGTTTCAATGTCCAGACTGCAGGAATTGCTATAAAAGTTCTGGGGAACTGATGTGCCATCAACGTTTTCACACTGACGAGAGACCGTTCAGGTGCTCTCACTGCGGGACTGGGTTCAGACACTCATCTCAGCTCACTGTACATCAGCGAATTCACACTGGGGAGAGGCCATTCACCTGCACCCAATGTGGGAAGGGATTCACTCAGTCATCTGTTCTGCAGAATCACCAGCGAGTTCACACTGGGGAGAGACCATTCGTCAGCGCCAATTGTGGGAAGGGATTCACCACTTCATCCCACCTGCTGACACACCAACGAGGACACAAGTAACTACGGTGATTGGATTTTGCTGTTCCTCACGTTCAGGACTGACCCATGTTCATTTGGGTCTCTTTCTGCTGATAACAAACTCCAGCCCATTTACAGGGGCTAATATCCTGGCGAAAAGTCAAATAAATTAGATTTGTGTTAAACACGTAGTGTGCTGAAACTTTTTAATATCTCTGACACAAGTTAGTTCCTTTTGAAGTACTCTCGCTCTCCCCTGTCTCTTCCATCCTCACCTCCAACAAGACGTGTGAGGAGCTTGTTGAGCTTCTTTGTGACTGAGATTGAGTCAATCCGATCAGCTGCCTCTGCTGCTTCCCTCCCTTCCACGAGCCCACCGGACCAAACTGTCTCTAAATTTCATCCTTTCCCGAGCCCAGAACCCACATCATTCTCTAGTTTATCTCCCATCTCCCCTCATGCCCTCTCAGAGCTCATCTTGTCCATGAGACCCAGCTCCTGCTCCATCAACCCTATTCCCACTGAGCTACTGATCAGCCAACTACCCTGTGTCCATGGATATTGTCAACATTTCTCTCTCTTCAGGTACTGTCTCTCTGTCCTTCAAATCTGCCATCATCGACTTCCGGTGGCTGTGATGGATCAGTAAGCCACACATTTGGAAGCTCCCGTTTTAAAGAGATTTTTCGGCTCTTTTGAGAGCCCAAAACGGAAATTTTTCGACGTCTCCCGGTGGGGGAAGGTGTGCTGAACGACTTTCCCTGCAGTCCATGACTCGAACTCGGAGTGGAAAGGGGGAAAAAACAGCAGCAGCTCCTCAGAAAAAACGGGGGAAGGGATCCAAGATGGCTGCCGACAGAGCTCCAGAGGGATGGAGACTCTGGGCCCAGGAACAACAAACTGATCTCCTGCGCTGCTTTAAAGAATTCAAGGATGAAGTACTGAGCTCTCTGCAGGAAACGAACAGAAGGCTGTCAGAGATTCAGTCCACCCAGGGTGCTGCCATCAAGAAGTTGCAGACGCAGGCCATTGAACGAGAGGAGGAGGCCGTGGTCCTCGTGAGTAAGGTGGAGGGGCACGAAGCACTCCACAAGAAGTGGCAGGAACGCTTTGAGGAGCTGGATCACCGCATGAGGCGGAAAAACCTGCGGATCTTGGGCCTTGCAGAGGGGCTGGAGGGATCGGACCTGACAGCCTATGTGGCTGTAATGCTGAATTCGCTAGCCGGATCTCTCCATCTGCCCTTGGAACTGGAGGGAGCGCACAGGGTGCTGGCCAGGAGGCCCAAGGAAGATGAACCCCCGCGTGCGGTGCTGGTGAGGTTCCACCGGTTCAGTGATCGGGAGTGCGTGCTGCGCTGGGCCAAGAAGGTGAAGAGCAGCAATTGGGAGAATGGGGTAGTGCCGATCTACCAGGACTGGAGTGCGGAGGTGGCTAAGCGGCGGTCCGGATTTAATCGGACGAAAGAGGTGCTTTATAGAAAAAAGATAAAGTTCGGAATGTTGCCGCCCGCGCGCCTGTGGGTAACTTATTTGGATCGGCACCATTATTTCGATTCCCCGGAGGAGGCGTGGGCCTTCGTGCGGACGGAGAAACTGGACTTGAACTAGGGGTTGGGGGTTGCGAGGTCGGCTGTAATATATTAGTGCTGGATTCTGCTGTTGCTGTGTTCTCTTTTTCTTCTGTTGTTTTCTTCTTGTTTTAGTACTTTTGCAATTTTGATAGGGTTATTTACGGAGGGGTTGTTCTGCTATGTTTTTGTGCTGTGGGACATTGTCTGGGCTGTGTATCTTGAGGGTCGGGTCGGGGGGGTATGTTGTATTCTATGCCGGAGTGGGGGTATGGAGTGGGGCTGATATTTGGGAGCTGCGTCAGAAGGGTGTGGTGGGGCAGTGCAAAAGCGCGGGCTTTCCTCTGGTTTCCCGTGCTGCGGGGCTGGGGGGTGGAGATGGTGACGGGGGAGGCGGGGCCTTAACTGGTTCTTCCCCGCGCTGAAGCGGTGCCAGGAGGAGGGATAGATTGGGGGATGATCCCACTTCGGGAGGGGTCGGGCTATTGGCGGGAGTTTCCGGGGTCAGCAGAAGTTAGCTAACCCACGGAAGTACAATGGAGGACGGTTCGCGGCTGGGAGGGTTCCTAGCCTGGGGGGGAAGGGAGGGGGGGAAAGGGGAATACCGGGTTGCTGCTGGTAGGGTCAAGAAGGAGCTGGTGGGGGCTGGGGGGACAGAGGTGAGGGGTTGTCGCTATGGGGACGGGGTCGAGCAGGGGGTGCTGGCCTGGGGCGGGCAGTCAACGGGCTATGGCTAGCCGACGGGGGAGGGGGCGGGACGCCCTCTTATCCGGTTGGTCACCTGGAATGTGAGAGGGTTGAATGGGCCGGTGAAGCGGTCGAGGGTACTGGCTCACCTGAAGGGGCTAAAGGCGGATGTGGCAATGCTTCAGGAGACACACCTGAGGGTGGCGGACCAGGTCCGCCTGAGGAAGGGATGGGTGGGGCAGGTTTTCCACTCGGGGTTGGATGTGAGGAACCGAGGAGTGGCGATTCTGGTGGGGAGAAATGTGTTGTTTGAGGCATCGGAGGTGGTGGCGGATAAGGGGGGTAGGTATGTGATGGTTAGGGGCAGGCTACAAGGAGAGAAGGTGGTACTGGCTAGTGTGTATGCCCCAAATTGGGACGATGCGGGCTTTATGAGGCGTATGTTGGGACGGATCCCGGATCTGGAGGCGGGAGGTCTGATCATAGGGGGGGACTTTAATACGGTGTTGGATCCTTCACTGGATCGGTCCAGCTCTAGGACGGGTAGGAGGCCGGCGGCGGCCAAGGTACTGAGAGGGTTTATGGACCAGATGGGTGGGGTGGATCCATGGAGGTTTGTAAGGCCGAGGGCACGCGAGTACTCTTTCTTCTCCCACGTACATAGGGTCTACTCTCGGATAGATTTCTTCGTGGTGAGTAGGGGACTGATTCAGAGAGTGGAGGAGGCCGAGTATTCGGCCATTGCAATCTCCGACCACGCTCCGCATTGGATAGAGTTGGAGATGGGAGAGGTGCGAGACCAACGTCCGTTGTGGCGGTTGGATGTGGGGTTGTTGGCGGAGGAGGAGGTGTGTAGGAGGGTCCGGGCAAGTATTGAGGGGTACCTTGAGGTGAATGATACGGGGGAGGTTCAGGTGGGGATGGTCTGGGAAGCCCTGAAGGCAGTAATTCGTGGGGAGCTGATATCCATCCGGGCACACAGGGAGAGGAGCGAAAGGAGTATGAGGGATAGACTGGTGGGAAAATGCTGGAGGTGGACAGGAGGTATGCAGAGGCACCAGAGAAGGGACTGTTGGGGGAGAGGCGCAGCCTGCAGGCTAAATTTGATTTGCTGACCACTAGAAAGGCGGAGGCACAGTGGAGGAAGACACAAGGGGCAGTGTACGAACATGGTGAAAAGGCGAGTAGGATGCTGGCTCATCAGCTGCGTAAGCGGGATGCGGCTAAGGAGATTGCTGGAGTGAGAGATAAGAGTGGGAATGTGGTGCGGAAGGGGGTAGAGGTGAATGAGGTCTTCAAGGATTTTTACGGGGAACTGTACCGGTCGGAGCCAACGGGGGAGAGGAGGGGAATGGAGAGGTTCCTTGACGGGCTTTCTTTCCCGAAGGTGCAGGAGGAGAAGGTGGAGGGGTTGGGTGCGCCGATTGAGCTGGAGGAGCTAGTTAAGGGGATCGGGCAGATGCAGTCAGGGAAGGCACCGGGGCCGGATGGGTTCCCGGTGGAATTTTATAAAAAGTTTGTGGATCTAGTGGGCCCCTTGCTGGTGCGAACACTCAATGAAGCGTGGGAGGGGGGGACTTTGCCCCCGACGATGTCACGGGCGCTGATCTCGTTAATTTTAAAGAAGGACAAGGACCCCCAGCAGTGTGGTTCATCCAGGCCCATATCTCTCCTCAACGTGGACGCTAAGGTGCTGGCAAAAATCCTGGCCACCAGGATAGAGGACTGTGTGCCAGGGGTTGTGCACGAGGACCAGACAGGTTTTGTGAAGGGAAGGCAGCTGAACACGAATGTGCGGAGATTGCTGAATGTCATTATGATGCCGGCGATTGAGGGGGAGGCAGAGATAGTGGTGGCACTGGATGCGGAGAAGGCCTTCGATAGAGTGGAGTGGGGGTACCTATGGGAGGTGTTGGGGAGGTTTGGATTTGGTGAAGGGTTCATTAGATGGGTAAGGCTGTTATATGAGGCCCCGATGGCGTGCGTGGCTACGAATAGGAGGAGGTCGGAGTACTTCCGGCTTTACCGAGGGACCAGGCAGGGTTGCCCCTTGTCCCCCTTGTTGTTTGCACTGGCAATCGAGCCGCTGGCGATGGCATTGAGAGATTCAGAGAGGTGGAGAGGCTTGGTGCGAGGTGGAGAGGAACATAGGGTGTCGTTGTATGCCGACGACCTGTTACTGTATGTGGCGGACCCGGTGGGAGGGATGCCAGGAGTGATGGAGTTACTAGCCGAGTTTGGGACCTTCTCAGGTTATAAATTAAACTTAGGCAAGAGCGAGGTGTTTGTGGTGCACCCTGGAGACCAGGAGGAAGGAATTGGTAGGCTCCCGCTTAGGCGGGCAGGGGAGAGCTTTAGGTACCTGGGGGTGCAAGTGGCCAGGGACTGGGGGACTCTCCACAAGCATAACTTTACCAGGCTGGTAGATCAGATGGAGGAGGAGTTCAGGAGGTGGGACATGCTGCCATTGTCGTTGGCGGGGAGGGTGCAGTCCGTCAAAATGACAGTGCTTCCGAGGTTCTTGTTCCTTTTTCAGTGCCTGCCCATATTTATCCCCAGGGCCTTCTTTAGGAGAGTGACTAGCAGTATTCTGAGTTTTGTGTGGGCACATGGGACTCCGAGAGTGAGGAGGGTGTTCCTGGAGCGAGGAAGGGATGGAGGCGGGCTGGCACTGCCCAACCTTCTGGGGTACTATTGGGCAGCCAATGTGTCAATGGTGCGTAAATGGGTGATGGAGGGGGGAGGGGCGGCGTGGAAAAGATTGGAGATGGCGTCATGTAGAGGTACGAGCCTGGGTGCCATGGTAACGGCACCGTTGCCGCTCTCCCCTAAGAGGTTTACCACAAGCCCGGTGGTGGCGGCGACCCTAAGAATCTGGGAACAATGGAGACGGCATCGGGGGGAAACAGGGGGCTCGATGGAGGCTCCACTGGGTGGCAACCATCGGTTCATCCCGGGGAACACGGATGGGGGATTCAGGGGGTGGCAAAGGGCGGGCATCAGCAAATTGAAGGACCTGGTTATTGGCGGGAGGTTTGCGGGCCTGGGGGAACTGGAAGATAAATTTGGCCTTCCCCAGGGGAACATGTTCAGATACCTGCAGGTAAAGGCGTTTGCTAGGCGACAGGTAGAGGGATTCCCTTTGCTGCCCTCGCAGGGGGCGATGGACAGAGTGCTTTCGGGGGTGTGGGTAGGAGAGGGGAAGGTGTCTGACATCTATAAGGTAATGCAGGAGGTGGAGGAGTCGTCAGTGGAGGAGCTGAAGGCTAAATGGGAGGAGGAACTCGGGGAGCAGATAGAGGACGGGACTTGGGCGGATGCCTTGGAGAGAGTCAACTCTTCCTCTTCATGTGCGAGGCTTAGTCTCATCCAATTTAAGGTGCTGCACCGGGCCCACATGTCCGGGACTAGGATGAGTAGGTTCTTCGGGGGTGAGGACAGGTGCACCAGATGTTCGGGGAGTCCTGCGAACCACGCCCATATGTTCTGGGCATGCCCAGCACTGGAAGAATTCTGGAAGGGGGTGGCGGGGACGGTGTCGAGGGTGGTTGGATCCAGGGTCAAACCAGGGTGGGGACTCGCGATTTTTGGAGTTGCGGTAGAGCCGGGAGTGCAGGAGGCGAAAGAGGCCGGTGTCCTGGCCTTTGCGTCCCTAGTAGCCCGTCGAAGGATTCTGTTACAATGGAAGGACGCAAGGCCCCCAAGTGTGGAGACCTGGATCAGTGACATGGCGGGATTTATAAAATTGGAAAAGGTCAAATTTGCCCTGAGAGGATCAATACAAGGGTTCTATAAACGATGGCAGCCTTTTTTGGACTTCCTGGCTCAGAGATAGGTAACTGGGTCAATAGCAGCAGCAACCCGGGGGGGTGGGGGGTGCATTATTGTAGTGTTTATTCTGTAACTTTATAGTGTGTTAATATGCGTTGTTGTTAAAATGCTGGGTTGTTCATGGGGATGGGGCGAATGTATATGATTGTTAATATTATTGTTATTTTCGGTATTTTACTAAGGTGCGTCAATGTTGTATAAAATCAAAATTTCTCAATAAAAATTATTTAAAAAAAAAAAAATCTGCCATCATCACCCCCTCAATAAACAAACCCTTGACCCTGCCATCCTTACAAATTACTGCCCCATCTTCAACCTCCCTCTCCTCTCTAAACACTTTGAACATGTTGCCACCTCCCAAACCCTTGCCCATCTTTCCCAGAACTCCCATGTTTGAATCCCTTGAATCAGGTCTCTGCCCTGTTGTGAAATACAAGAGACAAACAGTGGTTAGCACTGTGAAGCAACATTGCTGACATCAGGGAAATACCACCAGACAGACCCATTGGAGGAGACTGTGAGAGAGAAAATCCTACAGAATCATAGAATTTACAGTGCAGAAGGAGGCCATTCGGCATTCGAGCCTGCACCGGCCGTTGGAAAGAGCACCCTACTTAGGCTCATGCCTCTACCCTATCCCCGTAACCCAGTAACTCCACCTAAACATTTTTGGTAGCACAATTACTTCACAGCTCCAGTGTCCCATACACGATTCCCAGCTTGGGTCATTGTTTGTGTGGGGTCTGCACATTCTCCGTGTCTGTGTGGGTTTCCGCCGGGTGCTCCGGTTTCCTCCCAGAAGTCCCGAATGACATGCTGTTAGGTAATTTGGAAATTCTGAATTCTCCCACTGTGTCCAAACAGGTGCCGGTATGTGGCAACTCGGGGCTTTTCACAGTAACTTCATTGCAGGGTTAATGTAAGCCGACTTGTGACAATAAAGATAATATTATAAAGGACCAATTTAGCATCGGCAATCCACCTAACTTGCACATCTCTGGACGGTGGGAGAAAACTGGAGCACCCGATGGGAACCCACACAGAGAATGTGCAAACTCAAATACCTGCAGTGATATCAGAGTGTGGGTGGAGCTGGGCTGTCTGTCTTCACTACAGCTATTTGATAAACACCCAGTTCTTAAAGATACTCTCACATGACAATTCTGAATTCTCCCTCTGTGTACCTGAACAGGCTCCGGAATGTGCTGACTGGGGGCTTTTCACTGTAACTTTATTGCAGTGTTAATGTAAGACTACTTGTGACAATAAAGATTAGTATTATTAATAAAAATGTTCTGGCAAATTTGCATTTAGCCCACAATGATTCTCACAGCCGGAAATATGACCCCAACAAATGGGATGAAGCCAAATCTTTAAAAGTCAAAGTCTTTATTTCAAATCATTGCCGTGCTGTCAGGGGAAAGGGTTAACTTCTCTGCTTGTTTACAAAAGGGAAGAGGAAACATTCACAAAGCTTCGCACAGCTTGTGAGCTCCGAAACATAACTTCAAGGCTGAAGTTTATCTTCAGAGATTGAAACGATTGGTGCCTTTTCTAATTGTCCCAGTAAATTGTGACTCACACTGAAAGGTTTACTTTCACTCAGTAATTAGAACATTTCACTGTCTCAGCACTGACACTTCAGACCAAATCCCAATTGTTCTCTTCCCTTGTAGCTGGTGTGTGGAGAAGATCATGTTCACTGTAGATCTGTCAGCACAGAAACCACACTGTGCTTCTGGATAAACTCAGTCTGCAACTAGATGAATCTTTTAAACATCACCCAAGTGAAGGTCTTCCCCTGACTCTAAGGAGTGAGATGTCCCTGTCGTTGATGCTGTCTCCTCTGTCACTGCCGTTTATATTGCATCACACATGTTCCGAGCACCAGTCTCACAGCCCAAAAGGGGAGGGCAGGAAGGTGTGACAGTCGATGGGACTTTCTGTGTGTGAGCAGTTCAGCTGGAATTCCATCCTGGCCAGGCACCTTTCTGCTTGCTCAGCATCAATGGCTTTTTCCAGTTCAAATGATGAGAGTTCCTTGTCCAACTCAACCATGACAGGAAGCTGCAGAAGAGTCAAACAGAGACTGAGAGATGCCCGTCTCACAGGGGTACAGCTCACTGTTGTGTTCAACCCAGCTCCTCCTCACTCTCTCACCATGACTGACACTGAGCATGCTCAGAGCACATACCCACACTGCACCTGCGCACTGGCCTCGTACACTCACTGATCGGGAACTTCCTGCAGCGCGGGGGATTCTGGGTAACACAGCCGCCATAGGGCAATTAGTAAACAGGAAGATTCTATTTCCCTGTTAGCAAAACAGAAGATCCACAGTTAGGCAAGATGTTGGGCATGAAGCACAATGAGAGGGTCGGATACTTTATTTAATACAGAAGCACATTATTCTGATAAGATATCACTTAGACATGGGCAGCAAGCAGGCTGATCTACAGTATGTACAGTATTTACAACACCTGGGACAGGGTAAATCATCTCATCAAATCAGTGATAGGTTTGTTTACTGTTCATAATTGTGACTGGGTCACACTCACGATTCATGCAAAATGCAACTCCCCAGGTTCACTGACCCACTCCCTCCAGACCTGTTTTCACTCCAAGGGTCTTGACATCTGCCTTAGTCTTTATCCAGCCATGTATGTTCAGCTCACATTGCCCAACAACCAGCCTCTCCTGCACTGGGACACAGGGTTTCCATCACCAGAAATCTGTCCTGGTCCACGCACATCGACGCTACCATCAAGAAAGCACAACAGCGCCTATATTTCTTCAGGAAACTAAGGAAATTTGACATGTCCACACTGACTCTTACCAACTTTTACAGATGCACCATAGAAAGCATCCTCTTTGGCTGCATCACAGCCTGGTATGGCAACTGCTCGGCCGAAGACCGCAAGAAACTTCAGAGAGTAGTGAACACAGCCCAGTCCATCACACAAACCTGCCTCCCATCCATTGACTCTATCCACACCTCCCACTGCCTTGGGAAAGCGGGCAGCATAATTAAAGACCCCTCCCACCCAGCTTACTCACTCTTCCAACTGTTTCCATCGGGCAGGAGATACTACTCTGAGAACGTGCACGATCTGATGAAAACAGCTTCTTCCCCACTATTACCAGATTCCTAAATAACCCTCTTATGGACTGACTTGATTAATACCACACTCCTGTATGCTTCACTCAGTGCCTTTGTCTATATATTTACATTGTGTACCTTGTGTTGCACTATTATGTATTTTCTTTTTAGTTTATTTTATTTTCATGTAGGAAATGATCTGTTTGAGCTGCTCGCAGAATAATACTTTTCACTGTACCTCGGTGCACGCGACAATAAACAAATCCAATCCAAATCGAGGGAGCAATCTGCCTCTCTTGCATTGGTGCACTGCAGTTCCCTCATAACACAGTGGCATAGAAAGGTGACAGCACAAAACAAAGGCACTCAACAACTTGTATCTGTGCCAACTTTCTGCAACAGTCACAATCCCCTGTCATTGGCCCTGAACTCTGCAGATATTTTTCTCCTCAAAGGATACGAACAGATGGCCAAGGAGCTGGAGCTGGCTATTCAGCCCAGTCTGCTCCACCATTTAATAAGGTCATGGCTGATCTGATAGTAACAGATAGTTGTCCAATTCTCTTTTCAAGGCATCAATTAAATCTGCCTCCACCACATTTTTGAGCAGTGCATTCATGATCCCACATGCAGCACAGAATGTTTTTCTTCACATCATAAGACATAGGAGCAGAATTAGGCCACTCGGCCCATCGAATCTGCTCCGCCATTCAATCATGGCTGATATTTTTCTCATCTCCATTCTCCTGCATTCTCCCCACAACCCCTGATCCCTTATTAATCAAGAACTTTAGGGGCCTCACGGTAGCATGGTGGTTAGCATCAATGCTTCACAGCTCCAGGGTCCCAGGTTCGATTCCCGGCTGGGTCACTGTCTGTGTGGAGTCTGCACGTCCTCCCTGTGTGTGCGTGGGTTTCCTCCGGGTGCTCCGGTTTCCTCCCACAGTCCAAAGATGTGCAGGTTAGGTGGATTGGCCATGCTAAATTGCCCGTAGTGTAAGGTTAATGGGGGGATTGTTGGGTTACGGGTATACGGGTTACATGGGTTTAAAGTAGGGTGATCATTGTTCGGCACAACATTGAGGGCCGAAGGGCCTGTTCTGTGCTGTACTGTTCTATGTTCTATGTTCTATCTATCTCTATCTTAAAGACACTCACTGATTTCCCCTCCTCGGCATTCTGTGGCAAAAACTTCCACAGATTCACCACACTCCGGCTGAAGATATTCCTACTCATCTGTTTTAATTCCTCCTCATCACCTGAGAAGGAACTGTGCCCCTAAAGCTAGTGAGTCGAAACAAACCTGTTGGACTTTAACTTGTTGTAAGACTTCTTACTCTGTTTTGAAGGATCCCCCCTTTAGTCTGAGATTGTGTTCACTGCTTCTAGTTTTTCCTACAAGTGGAAACATCTTCTCCATGACCACTCTACCCAGGCCTCGCAGTATCCTGTAAGTTTTAATAACATCCCCCCATATCCTTCTAAACTCCAACAAGTACAGACCCAGAGTCCTCGACCGTTCCTCATACGACAAGCTCTTCATTCCAGGGATCATTCTTGTAAACCTCCTCTGGACCCTTTCCAAGGCCAACACATCCTTCCTTAGATACGGGGCCCAAAACTGCTCTCAGTACTCCAAATGGGGTCTGATCAGGGCCTTATGTAGCCTCAGAAGTACATTCCTGGTCTTGTATTCTAGCCCTCTCGACATGAATACATTGCATTTGCCTTCCTAACTGCCGACTGAACGTGCACGTTAACCTTTTGTTTTTACGGTTTAATTCATTTTTTCCAAGGGGCAATTTAGCGTGGCCAATCCACCTACCCTGCACATCTATGGGTTGTGGGGGCGAAACCCACGCAAACACGGGGAGAATGTGTAAACTCCACACGGACCTGGGAGCCGGGATCGAACCTGGGACCTCAGCGCCGTGAGGCTGCAGTGCACCTGCACGTTAACTTGAAGAGAATCTTGAACAAGGACTCCCAAGTCCCTTTGTGCTTGTGATTTCGTCAGCATTTTCCCATTTAAAGAATAGTCTATACCTCCATTTCTCCTTCCAAAGTGCATAACCTCACACTTTTCCACATTGTATTTCATCTGTCACTTCTTTGCCCACTCTCCTAGCCTTGCTCAGCATTGCTTCTTTTTCTAATCACTTTAAATGAATGCCCTCTGTTTATAATCTTGCCCTAAATATGACTTGCTAGATCAAACGTCTATTGCAGATCCTTAGTTTTAATGTGGTCAAGTGCCTTTCCATTTGAGAACTGTTCAATAAAGTCATTAGAATTATTTGTAGCTAGGGCAGCACGTGGAGCAATGGTTGAAAATGAAAATCAATGTCCGTGTGGAGTTTGCACATTCTCCCCGTGTCTGTGTGGGTTTCGCCCCCACAACCCAAAAATGTGTGCAGAGTAGGTGGATTGGCCACGCTAAATTGCCCCTTAATTGAAAAAAATAATGGGGTAATCTGAATTTTTAAAAAAGAAAGAAAAAGAAAATGAAAATCGCTTATTCTCACGAGTAGTCTTCAGTGAAGTTACTGTGAAAAGCCCCTAGTCGCCACATTGAACCGTGTGTTGGCCTGCCTTGGTCTGCATTAAAAGCCAGCATTTTAGCCCAGTGTGCTAAACCAGCCCCTGGTTAGCAGTGGGACTATGGCGCCGAGGACCCGGGTTTGAATCCCGGTCCTGGGTCACTGTCCGTGTGGAGATTGCACATTTTCCACGTGTCTGCATGGGTTTCACCCCCACAACCCAAAGATGTGCAGGTTAGGTGGATTGGCCAGACTAAATGGCCCCTTAATTGGAAAAATAAATAATAATTGGGTACTCAATTTATTTTTAAAAGAAAGGATTATTTGTAGCTTCCCCACCAATCAGTTTTTTCCATTATCCTGAAATGACCTTATTTTTCTCGGGAGTTAACTGAAACGTGTTCCTAACCTCTTATTATCTAAATTTCCATTCACCACTTTTATGTTCACCTGACCCAGTCCATGGCTTTCTCCCTCATTGTCTAAAACACATCAGCAAC
Source organism: Scyliorhinus canicula (assembly GCF_902713615.1). Classification (NCBI taxonomy): domain Eukaryota; kingdom Metazoa; phylum Chordata; class Chondrichthyes; order Carcharhiniformes; family Scyliorhinidae; genus Scyliorhinus; species Scyliorhinus canicula. The sequence goes on from NW_024055461.1 coordinate 251,683, forward strand.
TTTTATATAATCCTGGTGCATACATTTCAGTCTAAATCACTGATATATACCGGAAACTGTGGAGCCCCACTGGAAACAGACGTCCAGGCATCATTCAGTCCTGGATGTGACTAACAGCAGCAACAACAACTGAATCCAAACCCTGCTGTTCTCTGTGAACTTGCTGATGTCTGTGCAGGTTGTTTGACTGAGTGAATCTCCTCCTACACACGGAGCAGCTAAACAGCCTCTCCCCAGTACCGCTCCGACATGTAGGCCACACGGTAGCACAGTGGTTAGCACTGTTGCTTCAAGCTCCAGGGTCCCAGAATTCCTGGCTTGGCTCACTGTCTGTGCAGAGTTTGCTTGTTCGCCCCATGTCTGCGTGGGTTTCCTCCAGGTGCTCCAGTTTCCTCCCACAAGTCCAAAAATGTGCAGATCACGTGGATTGGCCATGATAAATTGTCCTGAGTGTCCAAAAAGGTTAGGTGGGGCTATGGGTTAGGTTGGAGGCATGGGCTTAAGTCAAGCGCTCTTTCCAAGGGCCGGGGCACTCGATGGGCCGAATGCCCTCCTTCTGCACTGTAAATTCTATGATTCTGTTTCAGTGTGAACTCGCTGGTGTTTCACCAGATTCGGTTTACTTTTAAAGCTCTTCTCGCAGTCAGCACATTTAAAAGGTCTCTGATCAATGTGAACAAGTCGGTGTGTCATCAGGTGAGATGACTGAGTAAATTTCTTGTCACACACGGGGCAACAGTACGGCCTCTGCCCAGTGTGAACTCGCTGGTGTTGCAGAAGCTGGGATGAACATGTGAATCTCTTCCCAAACACGGAGCAGGCGAATGGTCTTTCCCAGTGTGAGTGCGTTGATGTGTCAGTAACTCCTTTCTGCGTTTAAAGCTCTTCTCACAGTCAGCACATTTAAAAGGTCTCTCATCATTATGAACAAGTTGGTGTTCCAGGAGGTGGTTTGACTGAGTGAATCCCTTCCCACACACGGAGCAGGTGAATGGCCTCTCCCCAGTGTGATTGCGTTGGTGTCTCAGTAAATTCATTTTACATTTAAAACTCTTCTCACAGTCAGCACATTTAAAATGTCTCTGATCCGTATGAACAAGTTGGTGTCTCAGGAGGATTGATGACTGAGTGAATCCCTTCCCACACACGGAGCAGGTGAATGGCCTCTCCCCAGTATGAGTGCGTTGATGTCTCAGTAAATCCTGTATACTTTTAAAACTCTTCTCACAGTCAGAACATTTAAAAGGTCTCTGATCAGTATGAACAAGTTGGTGGCTCAGGAGGGAGGATGAATGAGTGAATCCCTTCCCACACACGGAGCAGGTGAATGGCCTCTCCCCGGTGTGAGTTCGTTGATGTGACAGTAAATCCTTTCTGCTTTTAAAGCTCTTCTCACAGTCAGCACATTTAAAAGGTCTCTGGTCAGTATGAACAAGTTGGTGTGTCAGGAGGAATGATGACCGAGTGAATCCCTTCCCACACACGGAGCAGGTGAATGGCCTCTCCCCAGTGTGAGTACGTTGATGTATCAGTAAATTCATTTTACTTTTAAAACTCTTCTCACAGTCAGCACATTTAAAAGGTCTCTGATCAGTATGAACAAGTTGGTGTTCCAGGAGGTGGGATGACTGAGTGAAACCCTTCTCACACACGGAGCAGGTGAATGGTTTCTCCCCAGTGTGAGTGCGTTGGTGTCTCAGTAAATCCTGTTTACTTTTAAAGCTCTTTTCACAGTCAGCACATTTAAACGGTCTCGGATCAGTATGAACAAGTTGGTGTGTCAGGAGGTATGATGACCGAGTGAATCCCTTCCCACACACCGAGCAGGTGAACGGTGTTACCCCAGTGTGAATACGTTGATGAGTTTCCAATTCAGATGGGTAATTGAATCCCATCCCACAGTCCCCACAAGTCCACGGTTTCTCCATGGTTATCGACAAGTTATCAGGTGTAGGTGGGATGTAGATTTGAGGTCACTATCAGATCAGCCGTGATGTTATTAAACGGTGGAACAGGCACACGGGGCTATGTCCTATTGCTGCTTCTTGATTCCTGTGGTGCGAATGTCCTTATGTCTCTCCAACTTGGATCATCAGTTGAAGCCTGAGTACGGTGTCTCCCTGATGTAAATGTTGCAATTTAATTTCATGCTGTGTGATTTATTAAAGCTCAGTTCCAGATAACTGTGGAAAATTACTTAGATGTCTGTGTCTCGGTGCTTTTCCAATCAGTGATTTTTGAAATTTTTTCCAAAAGGCAAAACAAACAAACATTTCTCCTTCCACGTTGAAAGGCCGGTCCTGATGAATCAAGTGACTCTGTCAGATCTCGACATGATGTTTGCATCTGCAAATATTCTGTAAAAGGAGATTACATTGAAATATTGTGAATATACAAGACACAAACAGGCCATTCTGTCACAGATTCTGCTGCTGTCAATACTCGGAACACATCTCCTACTGTCACACCTATCAAATCTCAGCATTTCAGCTGATTTTCGATTCCATTTTCTCTCATGTGCTTGTCCCGTTTCCTTTTGAAAACATCTCAGCACTTTCCTCAACTCCTTTCCATGGTAATGAGTTGCACATTCTGAACCTGTGATAAATAATTTTGCCTGTATTGTCCCCTTGGATTTATTCATAACTATCCTATATTTATGACTTGTTTATTGAAATGAAATGAAATGAAATGAAAATCTCTTATTGTCACAGGTAGGCTTCAAATGAAGTTACTGTGAAAAGCCCCTAGTGGCCACATTCCAGCGCCTGTTCGGGGAGACTGGTACAGGAATTGAACCGTGCTTCTGGTCTGCCTTGATCTGCTATCAAAGCCAGCAATTTAGCCCAGTGTGCTAAACCATGGTCACTCTCACATCGTACCCCCCCCCCCCCCCCCCATATAATCTTTCCTGAGAGCTGTAATCTCTCATGTTACATGTCATGTCAATGCAGGATAGAATTCGCAAAGAGACAAACCTTTCTGTTGGGTTCAGTGTGTTGTGTGCAAATTCTCCAATTCTAATCCCCTGTAAAAGGAGTTTGCAAAAGCCATCACTGTCAGTCCAGGGTAGAAATTCTGATCAGGCAATTCTAGTTTCTCTGCAACATTTTTTCCTCTCTTGTTCCCCCAAAGCTGTCAATCCCAAACCCACAAACTCTCCCTCCTCCCTGGGCTGAAATCCAAACCCATCTCACCATCTCTTTCCTCCACTCGCAGTTTTTTCCGTCCCTCTCCTCTGCCTGGGTTCAGTTCTCCAGCTCCTGTCTGCAAACTGACAATAAAACCAATGGGTCTGATTGGGGGTTTGGGACCTCCAGCGGTTTGTCTCCCTGCCCACTTCCCAGGATTTCCTTCCTTGCCAGAGATCAGAGTCCTCATTGATTTGGGTGCAAAGTGTAAGCTATAGAACATAGAACAGTACAGCACAGAACAGGCCCTTCGGCCCTCAATGTTGTGCCGAGCCATGATCACCCGACTCAAACCCACGTATCCACACTATACCTGTAACCCAACAACCCCCCCCCCCCCAACCTTACTTTTATTAGGACACTACGGGCAATTTAGCATGGCCAATCCACCTAACCCGCACATCTTTGGACTGTGGGAGGAAACCGGAGCACCCGGAGGAAACCCACGCACACACAGGGAGGACGTGCAGACTCCACACAGACCCAGCCGGGAATCGAACCTGGGACCCTGGAGCTGTGAAGCATTTATGCTAACCACCATGCTATCCTGCTGCCCAGCTCTTATTTATTATCCCCCCTCCCCCATCCTGTGATGTGAACCACCCTCCAGTGTGTGAAGCAGGATGGTGCCCGTTAACCTGAGCCTGTTCCCGGGAGGGAGGGAGAAGCTCCGCAGCTGTAAACCAGGGAGCTGACAATGATGGTGACGGGTTTGCTCCACCTCACAATGCCCGGGGACTGATTGACAGCGGGTTCGGACCAATAGGAAGAGGGGGCGGGGCTGTCGGACGAACGAGAGCGGCTGGTCCTCCAGCCAATCAGAGTGAATGGGAGGCGGAGCAAAGCCGGGACTCTCGCTCCTTCCGCAGCGCCCGGCCACCCGGGCCTGTCTCGGGGAAAAGTCCGAGCAGCTTTCGCCGGTTCAAATGCCGTATCCGAGCTTCGTATTGGGGGCTTGGGCTACACGGGGTGTTTATGAAGCCTCCCGACCCACCTGCGCCAGCTCCACTCCTCCCTCAGGACTTACCCAAGCGAATGTGACCGGCTGAGAACTTCCACCCGACCGCCTGAGTTGTCATCGGTACTGCGCATACTCCAGTTCACGTGGGAGACCGGGTTTAGCCCCGCTCCTCGTTCACTCCGATTGGTTGGAGGATACCCCACAACCACTCGGTCCTCCAGACCCGCCCCCCTCTTCGTATTGGATCAGAGCTGCCGTCAATCATTCCCAGGGCATTGTGAGCTGGAGCATGCGCAGTGCCGACGCTGGGGCCCGGGTTTGCATCGAGCGGGGGGGGGGGCAGCTGCGGCCTGCTCCCGGTGACAGGCCTGAGTTAACGGCCTCCGTCTTTATAGAGGCTGCAAACCTGCAGGGAGCAAAACATCAGAGATAGAGTTTGTTGTGAAACCAATGGGATATTGTAAAACAGGAGGTCAGGGTTACAGTCAACAACAACAACTTCTATTTATATAACACCTTTAACATCATAAATCATCCCAGTCAACTTCACAGGAACATTATAAAACAAAGTGAGACACCCAGACACAAAAGGAGATATTAGGGCAGGTGACCAAAAACTTGGTCAAAGAGGTGAGTTTTAAAGAGTCTGAAAGGCGGTAAGTGAGGTGGAGACGGGGAGGTTCAGGGAGGGAATTCAGTGCTTGGGGCTGAGGGAACTTAAAACCATGGCGGAGTAATTAGAATCGGGGGTGTGCAAGTGTCTAGGATCAGAGATGACGGAGAGACGAGGTCATGGAGGGATTTGAAAACAAGGGTGAGAATTGACTGGGAGCGAATGCAAATCTCGGAGCACAGAGATTATAGGGGAAAGGAACTTATTGTGAATTAAGACATGGGTAGCAGACTTTTGGATGGCTTTAAGCTTACAGAGGTAGAATGTGGGAGAGCAGCCAGGTGTGTAATGGAATTGTCGAATTGGGAGGTGATGATGGTAAATGATGGTAACGTGGAAACAGGCGGTCTTAGTGACGGCACAGACATGAGGTTAGAAACTCATATTGGGATCAAATATGAAACCAAGGTTACAAAGAGACTGGCTAAGTCTTAGACTGTTGCCAGGGATAGAACAAAGAAAATTACAGCACAGGAACAGGCCCTTCGGCCCTCCCAGCCTGTGCTGATCCAGATCCTTTATCTAAACCTGTCTCCTATTTTCCACGGTCTACTTCCCTCTGTTCCCGCCCGTTCTAGATGCCTGTCTAGATGCCTCTTAAATGATGCTATTGTGCCCGCCTCTACCACCTCCGCTGGTAAAGCGTTCCAGGCACCCACCACCCTCTGCGTAAAAAACTTTCCACGCACATCTCTCTTAAACTTTCCCCCTCTCACCTTGAAATTGTGACTCCTTGTAACTGACACACCCACTCTTGGAAAAAGCTTGTTGCTATCCACCCTGTCCATACCTCTCATAATTTTGTAGACCTCAATCAGGTCCCCCCTCAACCTCTGTCTTTCCAATGAAAACAATCCTAATCTACTGAACCTCTCTTCATAGCTAGCACCCTCCATACCAGGCAACATCCTGATGAACCTCCTCTGTACCCTCTCTAAAGCATCCACATCCTTCTGGTAATGTGGCGACAAGAACTGCATGCAGTATTCCAAATGTGGCCTTACCAAAGTCCGATACAACTGTAACATGACCTGTCGATTCTTGTACTCAATACCCCGTCCGATGAAGGCAAGCATGCTGTATGCCTTCTTGACCACTCTATCAACCTCCGTTGCCACCTTCAGGGTACAATGGACCTGAACTCCCAGATCTCTCTGTACATCAATTTTCCCCAGGACCCTTCCATTGACCATATAGTCCGCTCTTGAATTTGATCTTCCAAAATGCATCACCTCGCATTTGCCTGGATTGAACTCCATCTGCCATTTCTCTGCCCAACTCTCCAATCTATCTATATTTTGTTGTATTCTCTGACAGTCCTCCTCTCTATCTGCAACTCCACCAATCTTAGTATCATCTGCAAACTTGCTAATCAGACCACCTATACCTTCCTCCAGGTCATTTATGTAGATCACAAACAACAGTGGTCCGAGCACGGATCCCTGTGGAACACCACTAGTCACCTTTCTCCATTTTGAGACACTCCCTTCCACTACTACTCTGTCTCCTGTTGCCCAGCCAGTTCTTTATCCATCTAGCTAGTACACCCTGAACCCTGTACGACTTCACTTTTTCCATCAACCTGCCATGGGAAACCTTATCAAACGCCTTACTAAAGTCCATGTATATGACATCTACAGCCCTTCCCTCATCAATTAACTTTATCACTTCCTCAAAGAATTCTATTAGGTTTGTGAGACATGACCTTCCCTGCACAAAACCATGCTGCCTATCACTGATAAATCTATTTTCTTCCATATGTGAATAGATCCTATCCTTCAGTATCTTCTCCAACACTTTGCCTACCACTGACGTCAAGCTCACAGGTCTATAATTCCCTGGATTTTCCCTGCTACCCTTCTTAAACAAAGGGACTACATTAGCAATGCTCCAGTCCTCTGGGACCTCACCCGTGCTCAACGATGCTGCAAAGATATCTGTTAAGGCCCCAGCTATTTCAACCCTCGCTTCCCTCAGTAACCTGGGATAGATCCCATCCCGTCCTGGGGACTTGTCCACCTTAATGTCTTTTAGAATACCCAAAATTTCCCCCTTCTGTGTGACAACTTGACCTAGAGTATTTAAACATCCATCCCTAGCCTCAACATCCGTCTTGTCCCTCTCCTTTGTGAATACCGATGCAAAGTACTCATTAAGAATCTCACCCATTTCCTCTGAGTCCACGCATAAATTCCCTCTTTTGTCTTTTGAGTGGGCCAATCCTTTCTCTAGTTACCCTCTTGCTCCTTACATACAAATAAAAGGCTTTGGGATTTTCCTTAACCCTTTTAGCCAAAGATATTTCATGACCCCTTTTAGCCCTCTTTATTGCACGTTTGAGATTAGTCTTATTTCCCAATATTCCTCCAAAGCTTCATCAATTAATAAACTCAACAGATAAACTATTGCCAATATCTGCGCAAATTAAGGGGTTATTCCTGGTGTGATCGAGTAGATGATTGATGTAGCATCCACTCTGTTACAGGCAGTGGAGAAGATGTGTGCTGCCTATCTCAACACCTTCAAACAAAACCACTCAACCCGTTAGGCACTGTTCAATGGGAGATAAAGTAATGTTTAAAAAATTGCTAAAAGTGGCTGAGTAGTCGACTGGTAAGGCTCAATCACTGTGGTGCAATTGGTCAGCTGTTCGAAAGCTTGTTGGTTTGAGACCATCCAGAACGAAGCTCTCATTATTTTTCTCCCCGTCAGTCTTCATTGTCACAGTTCCAGGTTATCAATGGGGACTTAAACTGCCCAAAATCCCCAAAATAATGAGAACTAGTGATATCAGGTGAGTTCCTACACTAATCTTGCTGAATATGTTTTTTTTTAAATCAAATTGACAGACCATATAATTAAACCCAACCCATTAGCAAGCTATGAATAAAAATTGGACACATTGCAGTGAATTGTTTAATGACCCCCTAATCTGGTCTGACATTTTGTGACATTATTAGATCAATTTTTCTGCACGTGACTCTGTTTTTCAGATTAATTGTACTTCCACAAAGAAAGATGTGAAGCACAATGAGACTGCAAGGTTTAACACTGTGGGCCGTTCAGCTCTGTGCACCGCATTGTTTCTGTAACAGTGAATACATTTCCAAAGTACTCCATTGGCTTTAAAGTACTCCAGGAGGTCCAGTGGTTGTGAGAGGTTTTATAGAAATGCACATTTGTACTAATTGTCCTCAAACTAGGATTACACTCGGTGTCCTCACCAAAATCATTGATATAGATTGAGCCTTCATTTTGTGTAATAACCACGTCATTGACACCATTTTGAATACTCTGTGAAACTCCAGACACACCATATGCACAATTATTTGTTGTAAAACACAGCGAGTTGTTGTGATTTGCAATGCACTGTCTAAAAATGGTTCTGGAATTTAGCTGGACTGTAAATTCCAAAAGGGATTTGGTGCATTCTGGAAAAAAAAGAATAGACCAACTATGGGATTAAATGGGTCGTTGTGCAAAGCTGGCAAGAATAAATGGGCCAAATAGACTCCTCTGTGCTCTCAGAGCCTTGTGTACATGTAAAGCGAGTGTTAATTACCTAGAACCACTGCCTATGAGGGCAGGAGATGCAGAGATGAGGGAAGGATTTCAGTAGGAAATTGGACAGGCACTGAGAGAAATAAACCCACAGGGATTCGGGGATAGAACGGGGCAATGGGCAGACTGGCTTGCTCTACAGAGAACCAACATGGTCTCAAGGTTTCCTAAAGTGTGGGCCCCATATATAGGATTCCATTCCAGAGGGATAGAATTGAAAAGCACAGAGGAAATGTTCAACTTGTTTAGAACCAGGGTTAGACTACACTGGGAGCTCTGTCAACATTGGTGATCTCCATTTAGAAAAAGGAAATAGAGGCACTTGATAAGGTGCAACAGAAATTCACAATATACAGAACTGAGAGCATTTAACACCCAGGAAAGGCTGGGGCTGCTTTTTTCTGGAAACGAGGAGACTGATGGAAGTCTTTAAGAATATGAACGGGAGCAGCACGGTGGTGCAGTGGTTAGCCATGCTGCTTCACGGCGCCGAGGTCCCAGGTTTGATCGTGGCTCTGGGTCACTGTCTGTGTGGAGTTGGCACATTCTCGCCGTGTTTGCGTGGGTGTCGCCCCCACAACCCAAAGATGTGCAGGGTAGGTGGATTGGCCACGCTAAATTGCCCCTTAATTGGAATAAGTCAATTGGGTACTCTAAATTTTAAAAAGAATTATGAAGGGATTCAATAATCCAAAAGGAATTTCAGCAGAAACCTCTTTATCCAGCAGATGGAACTCGCTACCACAGCGAGTGGTTGAGGTGAACAGCATGAATCCATTGAACGTAAAGCTAGATACATACACGAGGGAGAAAGGAATAGAGGGAGATGCTAATGGGGGAGATGTAGAGGGGTAAGTGGAGGATCATGTGGAACATAAATACTGACACCAACCATGGCTAACCTCAGCTGGTATGGGAATTTAACCTGTGCTGTTGGTGTCACTCAGCACAAACCAGCCATCCAGCCAACTGAGCTAAACAATTCCCATGTAAATCTGTAATAATTCCTTAAATATTTGTGATTGCCTGTCTCCCACCATACTATCTAATGAAGTTTCCCAGTGCACCACAGATAACTTGCCCATCATACCCTGATATTTCTAGTGCAAATGCACTTGGGATAATGTACCAAAATTCACTAGACTGGGGTGATCCAGGTGGATTGGAAATTAGCAAACGTGACACCACTGTTTAAAAAAGGAGGTAGGCAGTGAGCGAGTAATTATAGACCAGTGAGCTTAACTTCGGTAGTCGGGAAGATGCTGGAATCTATCATCAAGGAAGAAATAGCGAGGCATCTGGATAGAAATTGTCCCATTGGGCAGACGCAGCATGGGTTCATAAAGGGCAGGTCGTGCCTAACTAATTTAGTGGAATTTTTTGAGGACATTACCAGTGCAGTAGATAACGGGGAGCCAATGGATGTGGTATATCTGGATTTCCAGAAAGCCTTTGACAAGGTGCCACACAAAAGATTGCTGCATAACATAAAGATGCATGGCATTAAGGGTAAAGTAGTAGCATGGATAGAGGATTGGTTAATTAATAGAAAGCAAAGAGTGGGGATTAATGGGTGTTTCTCTGGTTGGCAATCAGTAGCTAGTGGTGTCCCTCAGGGATCCGTGTTGGGCCCACAATTGTTCACAATTTACATAGATGATTTGGAGTTGGGGACCAAGGGCAATGTGCCCAAGTTTGCAGATGACACTAAGATGAGTGGTAAAGCGAAACGTGCAGAGGATACTGGAAGTCTGCAGAGCGATTTGGATAGGTTAAGTGAATGGGCTAGTGTCTGGCAGATGGAATACAATGTTGACAAATGTGAGGTTATCCATTTTGGTAGGAATAACAGCAAACGGGATTATTATTTAAATGATAAAATATTAAAGCATGCTGCTGTGCAGAGAGACCTGGGTGTGCTAGTGCATGAGTCACAGAAAGTTGATTTACAGGTGATTAAGGCAAATGGAATTTTGTCCTTCATTGCTAGAGGGGTGGAGTTTAAGACTAGGGAGGTTATGCTGCAATTGTATAAGGTGTTAGTGAGGCCACATCTGGAGTATTGTGTTCAGTTTTGATCTCCTTACTTGAGAAAGGACGTACTGGCACTGGAGGGTGTGCAGAGGAGATTCACTTGGTTAATCCCAGAGTTGAAGGGGTTGGATTACGAGGAGAGGTTGAGTAGACTGGGACTGTACTCGTTGGAATTTAGAAGGATGAGGGGGGATCTTATAGAAACATTTAAAATTATGAAGGAAATAGATAGGATAGATGCGGGCAGGTTGTTTCCACTGGCAGGTGGAAGCAGAACTAGGGGGCATAGCCTCCAAATAAGGGGAAGTAGATTTAGGACTGAGTTTAGGAGGAATTTCTTCACCCAAAGGGTTGTGAATCTATGGAATTCCTTGCCCAGTAAAGCACTTGAGGCTCCTTCATTAAATGTTTTTAAGGTAAAGATAGATAGATTTTTGAAGAATAAAGGGATTAAGGGTTATGGTGTTCGGGCGGGAAAGTGGAGCTGAGTCCACAAAAGATCAGCCATGACCTCATTGTATGGTGGAGCAGGCTCGAGGGGCCAGATGGCCGACTCCTGCTCCAAGTTCTTACGTTCTTATGTAAAATCCCTTCGCACGTTGACAGTTGGTGAATGGCCTCCCAGTATGAACTCCCAGGTGTGAGATAATCGGGATTATGGAGACATGACCAGGGATGGGAACTGAATATATTCAGCGTTTTGGCAGGACAGACAAAAAGAAAAAGGCAGTGGAGTGGCAGTGCTGGTTAATAATAATAATCTTTATTCTTATCACAAGTAGGTTTACATTAACACCAGGTTGGTGTCGTGGCAGATAGTGTTGAGGATCGTCAGAAGATACAGCAGGATATAGATAGGTTGGAGACTTGGGCAGAGAAATGGCAAATGGAGTTTAATCCGGACAAATGTGAGGTAATGCATTTTGGTAGGTCTAACATAGAGGGGAAATATATCGTAAATGGTAAAACTCTTAGGAATATAGAAAATCAGAGAGATCTGGGCGTGCACGTTCACAGATCTTTGAAGGTGGCAACACTAGCATACGGAATGCTCGCTTTCCTTGGACGAGGCATCAAGTATAAAAACTGGCAAGTCATGCTACAGTTCTATAGAACATTGTTAAGGCCACACTTGGATTATTGCGCACAATTCTGGTCGCCACACTACCAGAAGGATGTGGAGGTTTTGGAGATGGTGAAGAGGAGGTTTACTAGGATGTTGCCTGGTCTGGAAGGTGTTAGCTATGTGGAGAGGCTGAATCGACTCGGACTGTTTTCATTACAAAGACGGAGGTTGAGGGATGACCTAGTAGTGGTCCACTAGACTATGAGTGGCATGGATAAAGTGGAGGGGCAGGCATTCTTTCCCACGTTGGAGGGGTCAGTCTTCAGGGTGCATAGATTTAAGGTCCGTGGGGCAAAGTTTAGAGGATATGTGCGAGGCAGGTTTTTTTTTTTTTTTTACACAGAGGGTGCTGAGTGCCTGGAACGTGTTGCCAGGGGAGGTTGTGGAAGCAGATACATTAACGGCGTTCAAAAGGCATCTTGACAAATACATGGATAGGATGGGTATAGAGGGATACGGCACAAGGAAGTGCTGAGGGTTTTGGCAAAGGTTGGTATCATGACCGGTACAGGCTTGGAGGGCCGAATGGCCTGTTCCTGTGTTGTATTGTTCTTCTTTGTTCTTTGAAATAGTTGAGGCCACGCCATTGTATGTTTTCAAGAATAATAATATTCTTTATTGTCACAAGTAGGCCTACATTGCAATGAAGTTACTGTGAAAAGCCCCAAGTCGCCACATTCCAGAGCCTGTTTGGGTACACGGAGGGAGAATTTAGAACGTCCAAATGACCTAACAGCACGTCTTTTGGGATGGGTGGGGGGAAACCAGAGCACCCGGAGGAAACTCATGCAGACACAGGGAGAACGTGCAGACTCCAAACAGTGATCCAGCCGGGAATAGAACCGGAGACCCTGTCGCTGTGAAGCCACAGTGCTACCATGCTGCCCACACAGCAGAAGCAGTTAGATGTAGCACTTATGGCGAAGGAGATCAAAGGGTACAGAGGGGAAAGCAGGATTAGGCTATTGAGTTGGAGACGAGCCACGATCATGATGAATGGTGGAGCAGGTTCAAAGGGCCAAATTGCCTCTTCCTGTTTCTATTTTCTATGTAATCCCCTCCCACACTGAGAGTCGGTGAATGGCCTCTCCCAGTGTGAACTCGCTGGTGTGTCTGCAGACTGGATAACTGTGTGAATCCCTTCCCACAGAGGGAGAAGATAATGGTTCTCCCGAGTGTGAATCCGCTGATGTTTGCACAGGGTGGATGAGGCAATAAATCCCTTCCCTCACTGAGAGCAGGTGACTGGCCTCTCCTCAGTGTGAACACACTGGTGTCTCTCCAAGATGGAAAAATCACTGAATCCCTTTCCACACTGAGAGCAGATGAATGACATCTCCCCAGTGTGAACTCGCTGATGTCTCTGCAGCGTGGATAACTGAGTGAATCTTTTCTCACACTGGGAGCAGGTGAATGGCTTCTCCCCAGTGTGAATTCGCTGGTGTCTCTGCAGGGTGGATAACTGAGTGAATCTTTTCTCACACTGGGAGCAGGTGAATGGCTTCTCCCCTGTGTGAATTCGCTGATGACTCCGCAGGGTGAATGAAGCACGGAATCTCTGCCCACACTGAGAGCAGATGAATGGCTTCTTCCCAGTGTGAACTCGTTGGTGTGCCTGCAGGCTGGATAACTGTGTGAAGCCCTTCCCACACTGAGAGCAGGTGAATGGCCTCTCCTCATTGTGAACTCGCTGATGTCTCTGCAGGGTGGATGAATCAATGAATCCCTTCCCACACTGAGAGCAAGTGAAAGGCCTCTCCCCAGTGTGAACTCGCTGATGTGTCTGCAGGGTGGATGAATGACTGAATCCCTTCCCACACTGAGAGCAGGTGAATGGCTTCTCCCCAGTGTGGACTCGCTGATGTGTCTGCAGGCTGAATAACCGAGTGAATCCCTGTCCACACTGAGAGCAGATGAACGGCCTTTCCCCAGCCTGACTGCATCGATGAACCTCCAGCTGAGATGGGGCTCTGTATGTCTTCCCAGAGTCCCCACATTTCCACGGTTTCTCCATGTTTTGGGTCTCCTCGTGTCTCTCCAGTTTGGAAATTCAATGGAAGCCTTCTCTACACGCAGAACATGTGCACTGTCTGCCCTCACGTTGAATGGTGTGATGTTTTTTTCAGGCTGTGTAACTGGTCAAAGCTCTTTCCATAGTCAGATCACTGTAACACTGTCACTCGGTTGTATGGTGTGTGGGCTTTGGTGCTTTTCCAGTCACATTCACGTTTATAATCTTTGGGAAGCCGACAGAATTTCTCCTTCGCGCCGATGATATTCAGATCAGAAGGAAGCGAGTGAGTTTGTCATATCGAGACTTGATGTTTGAGACTTCTGTCTGTAATTCCTCCTCTTTCAAGATGCTTTAAAAACAATTTACAAAAGTCATCATTGTTGGTATGGGATAGGAATTCAGAGCAGACAATTCTAGTTCTTATGGAACATTATTTCCTCTCTCGTTCTCCAAATGCTGTAAATCTCCATCCCGCACAATCTCCCTCCATTCTCACACTGCCGTATCTAATATCCACCCTCCCAATTCTCCTGAAGGTGCTGATTCATGTTGATTGACAGATCCAAGCTCAGCTCACTACTTCCTGACCAGGACACAGAGATTAGAATAGGAGCAAGAGTCGGCCATTCGGCCCACCGAGTCTGCTCAACCATTCAATGAGATCCTTGGCCTATCTACCTCAGCACCATTTTCCCACACGATCATATCTCTCGATATCTTCAATATCTAGAAACCTGTCAGTATTTGTCTTGAACATACCTGATGACTGAGGCTCTACATTCCTCTGGGGTAGAGAACTTCAAAGCTTCACCACATCCTCGAGTGAAGAAATCCCTCCTCACCTCAGCATTCACTCTATTTTCCTACCTGTTCCCCATAACCCTTAACTCCATTGTCAATAAAATATCTGTCAAACTTGTGCTTCAATATATTCAATGACCCCCAGATACAACTGGTCCCTGTGGAGAGAAATCCAAAGACTAACAACCCTCTGAGGGAAGAGATGACTGGAAATCTACAACATAGCTACAGTCTTATATTATAAGACGAGAAATAATAATATATTTACTTTATTACAGAACCATGAATAACATATCTAATCTGTACCATATAAGAACATGAGACGTATCTCTGCCCATTACTAATTTAATGTCCCCTGAAATGTTGGCCTTCTCCGAGGCACCCCACTCCTTTAATTGTGAACATTAGGAAAGAGACAAGCCTTTTTCAAACTAAATTTAGAATAACCACTTATTTTTTGCCAATAAAGGTGCAATTTAGCATGGCCAACCCAGCTACTCTGCACATCTTAGGGTTGTGGGGGTGAGACACACGCAGACACGGGGAGAATGGGCAAACTCCCCACTGATAGTGACCCGGGGCTGGGATCGAACCCAAGTCCTCAATGCCATAGGCAAAAGTGCTAACCACTGCGCCACTACTCGGGTTGTTAGTTTCCAACATGGATCTTTGAGTAACTGAACAGAGCCGCACATGGGGTCAGACATCCGTTGAGTTAATGGGACCCAGGGAGCAGAATTTGCTTCTGTTTCTTTACTCCTCTGTTACTACTCTGATCATAGATATCTGGGTCTGTGCAAACCGGGATAATGGGAGGCCAAGTACCCAAAACAAAGGGTAATGCAGTTTGCTGGCCAGGTTGTCTCCATTCTGAGCAATGTGGAATAAACTTCGCCCAGTCATTGAAAATGTTGCCCCCAACAAACATGGCGGCCGCACATGCGCTCTGCTGCACATTGTCCCGAGTAAAGATGGCGGTCGTTATCCCGAACCGATCACCGGACCCTCGCGGCCCCGCTCCGTGAAATGGGGGAACTAGGAAGTGGTTTTTCCGGGTATGGGCTTGTACAACATGTTTAGAAAACTTTTCCACCCACCAGCCAGATCCGTCGCTTCCGCGTTCCACAATATTCCTCTTACCCTTTGTGGATCCGAGAAAAAAGTTCCCTCCACTGCCCGCAGGACACATGCTTCCGTTCCACCCGCCCTCACTCACTCCGATTGGTTGGAGGACCAGCCTCACTCGGTGGATCATCCAGTCCAGCCCCCTCTTCCTATTGGGCCAAATCGGCTGTCAATCACTCCCAAGGCATTGTGATGTGGGGCATGCGCAGTGCGGCTCATGTCCAGGGACAGACGCTTGTTTGTCTTATCTTCAGGCGGGAAGGAGGCGGATAAGCGGAGGCAGCGTTAGGGGCAGTGGGTGGGAGGGGAGGCTTCACACACCCAGTGGAGGCCTCAACACCCCCAATAACAAACTAGCCGCACCGCCTCAACACCCAACACAACGGCAGATGCCGCTTTCTCCCGGTGCCAGGCCCCAGTGGACAAATGTGGCTTCAGGAAGGAAATGCAGCAATGGATTTGTTCAGGAGAAATTATCTTTAACTGACTTTACTGATCCTGGAGCAGGAGGAAAGAATGGGGGCAATTTCTATCCTGCACTGCAGTTCATTTGTCCTCTGCTTCTGACAATCAAATCTGCAGCATTTTTATTACCTATTGTTCATTTAACACACCTTGAAATTTTAACTTTGTGCGTCTCTGCGTGGATAAAATAATATATTGGCGGTTGCATATGGGGAAGATGATTTTTGACCTTGAAGCGCTGAATGTGCTTCCACATACTGTCAGGTAAGGAATTACAGGTAATTCGCCCAGTGATGGTGAAGGAGCAGTGATTTATGTCCAAATCAAGGACAGTCATTGCTATTTACAATGCACTTTTATTGCAATACAATGTTCCAGTGCATTTCATAGAAATGTTACAAGTTAACATTTCACACTGAGCCACATAAGTAGATATTAGGGCAAGGGATCGGAAGATTGGTCAAAGAGGCAGGAGGTAAGGAGCGTTGTAAAGGAAAAAGTAAGTTAGATGGAAAGGTTTAATTTGGAAATTCCAGAGCATGGGGCCCAGGCAACTGAAAGAACGGTCACCAATGGTGGAGCGATTATTATCGGGAATATTGAAGAGGCCGGAATTAGATGAACACATATTTTGGAGGATTGTGTGGGTGATGGAGGTTACAGAGGTAGGGATGATCACAGGATGAAGGAAATCAAGGCTGAGAATGTTGGAATTTGTTTATTGACTGGAAGCCTTTGCGGGTCAGCAAGCACAGGGGTGATGAGTAAACAACACTTGGTGTGACTAAACACACGGGCAGTGGAGTTATGGATAATCTCAAGATTACGGGGAGGTTAAATTTGGGAGGGTGGCAGGGATTGTGTTCGGAGAGTTAAGTCCAGATGTAAGAAATGAATGAAAGTTGTCAGCAGCAGACTAGCCGAGTCTGGAGTGGAGTTAAGCGATGTGACTGTGGTGGAAATAAGCGCTCTTGGTGATGTTGTGGATATATTGTTGGAATCTCGTCTTGGGTAAAACGTTTTTCCATGGTTGTGAACAGTTTGGTTCAGCCTCACACAGCTGCTGGGGAGAGGGATGGATTTTGGGCCCAGGGTGTGGAATCTGTAGTGGTGACTGAAGACAATGGGTTCAGTATTCCCAGTATTTATATGAAATACATGTCTGTTCTTTTAGTACTGGATGTCAGACCAGTCAGGATGGTGGGTGACTGAGGGGAACTTGAAGGTGATGGTGTTCACATTTATCTGCTACCTTGGTACTTCTAAGTGGTGGAGGTTGCAGGTTTGGGACATTCTGGTGGAGTTGTAGATATATAAAATCCCTCTCCTTCAACCTCTGCCTCTGCTACTTCTATGTCTCCCCTTGCAGTGCCCAGAGTATTGTGTGGATCCAGACTGGGTGGCAGGTTTCCTGAAGGACATTACTGAACCAGTTGTGTTTTTATGACAATCCAGCAGTTTTCAATGTAACTTTTTCCCCGTGCCGGCCCCACAAATGACCAGATTCTTTCAGCTCTATTTCACCACCACCTTTGTGTTTTAGTGGGTTCTCTCTCACTCCTTTTTTTCTGTTTTAAATCAATTCCACAAGGTGTTGGGAGGGGAGAATTTGCAGTTGGGAAACTGAAAACGAAAAATGATATCAGAATCTGATGGAGTTGGCCAATTTATTGTACCGTGATTTCATTGGATTTTAAACATGGAAGGAAAGAGCACCGTTAACAGTAGAGCAAAACGGTACACGTGTTCAATGTGTGGACAGGACTTCAACCAATTCGCTGGCCTTTTGGAACATAATTGCAGTCACAACAGGGAAATGCGATGGAAACATGGGGACTGTGGAAAGGGATTTAATTACCAGTCTAAGTTGCAAACCGAGCGGAGCAGTCACACTGGGGAGAGGCTATTCACCTGCTCCGAGTGTGGGAAGGGATTCATACCGTGGAGAGACCATTGACCTGCTCTGAATGTGGGATGAGATTCAATCAGTCATCCAAACTAGAATTACACCAGTGAGTTCACTCTGGGGAGAGGCCGTTCACCTGCTCTGATTGTGGAAAGGGATTTGTTACCTCATCCACTCTGCTGAAACACCAACGGATTCACAAATAACTATTGTGCTTGGATTTTGTTGTTAATCACATTCAGGACTGAACATGCTCCAGCTTTGTTATACATGTTAACATAGTTGGTCTTAGAAGGGAAGATTTGTGGTCAAGATTTCACATAAAATTTCAGATCAAGATTGGATGGAGCTGCACAATTTTTCTTAACCTGAAGAGCAGAGAATTCTTTTTTTAAGAAATATTTTTATTGAAGACATTTTTTACATATACAAAAATACAAAAGCCAAACATCAGCAACAGGTAACAAAGCTAAGAACCCACCCTCCATCACCCCAAGCTCACATCCTTTTTTCCCAACCCCCCAAACAAAACAATCTCCCCTCCTCCGCGCTGCCAATGAATCCACTTTAAAGAAGTTGATAAGCGGCTTCCGCCTCGGGGCGACCCCCTCTTCCACTCCACGTATGGCAAACTTCACTTTTTCCAGGTGCAGAAATTCCGCCATGTCACTCACCCATGCCCTCGTCTTTGGAAGCTCCAAATCCCGCCAACTCAACAAAACCCAACTCTAGGCTATCAGGGAGGCAAAGGCCAAGACATCAGCCTCTCTCCCCACCTGAACTCTCAGATCTTCTGATCCTCCGAATATCGCCCCCTCCGGATTTGGAGCCGCCCCTACTCCCAGAATTTCAGACATTACATCCGAAAACCCCCTCAACCTCGGGGCCACCAAAAACATAAGCACATGGTGCGGTGGCCCCCGACCTGCACACTACCTGCACCTATCCTCCACCCCAAAAAGAACCGACTGATCCTCAAGACCATCATGGGGGCTCTGTGCACCAGTTGGAACTGGATGAAACTTAACCTCGCACATGCTGAGAAAGCATTCACCTTCCGCAGGGCTTCCCTCCACACCCCGGCCCCCAATTCTGCCCCAAGCTCTTCCTCCCACTTGTGTCTGACCTCCTCCACAGGAGGAGGGATATCCACCAGCTCTCCATATATATCCGCACCTCTCCCTCCCCAATGTCATCCTCAGAATATAACTTGTCTTGCAGCACCGGAGGTGGCAGCTCTGGAGAGGTCGGCACCTCTTTCCTAACAAAGTCCCTCACCTACAGGTACCTAAAACTGTTTCCCTTAGGGCAGCATGGCAGCGCAGTGGTTAGCACTTCTGCCTCATGGCACCGAGGTCCCAGGTTCGATAACGGCTCTGGGTCACTGTCCGTGTGGAGTTTGCACAGTCTCCCTGTGTTTGCAACCCAAAAATGTGCAGAGCAGGTGAATTGGCCATGGTAAATTACCCATTAATTGGAAAAATGAATTGGGTACTTTAAATTTATTTTTAAAAACTGTTTCCCACAGGCAACTGATACAACTCCTCAAGCTCCTCCAGGCCTGCAAATATTTCTTCCAGAAACAAGGCCCTGAAGTACTCTATGCCTAACCTGCTGCCACCCTAGAACCGCGCATCCAGCCCTGTCGGCACAAACCTGTTTGTCAAATATCGCCACAGACAGGCCTTCCAGTCCGAAGTGTTGCCTACACTAGTTCCAAACCCTCAACTCTGACACCACCACCAGACCAGCGAGACCAGCAGGGACAAGAACAACAGTGCGCTCAAACAGGTGCCCCTACACAACGCCACCTCCACCAGTCTCCAGACAGACCCTCCTCCCACACCCAATTCCTAATCATTGTGTGTTCACTGCCCAGTAGTAATTCAACAGGCTCGGCAAAGCCAACCACCCCCTACCCCCACGTCAATCCCTTTCCAGAAACACCTTCCTCACTCGCAGGGCCTTCCACACCCACACAAACCTCGAAATCATCCCATTCACCTTCCTCAGAAAGGACTTGGGAACAGGTTCTGAAATTTGAACAGAAAGGTGGGCAGCACCATCATTTTCACTGTCTGTACACATCCTGCCAAAGACAAGGCAACACATCCAACCTCTTCAAGTCCACCTTCAACTTATGCAGCTGGACCCATCTGTGCGCCACCTATATCCCAAGATTGTGGAAACTCACCCCCACCATCTGGAACAGCAACTCCCCAGCCTTCTCTCCTGCCCCTGGCAATTATTGGAAACACCTCGCTTTCCCCCTATATTCAATTTTATTAACAATAATGTTTATTAGTGTCATAAGTAGGCTTATGTTCATACATGATTGTGTGGCAAGATTTAACTCCAACTCAATCTATAAGTTTGTGGATGATACGACTGTGTTGGGCCATATCTCAAACAACGATGAATCAGACTACTGGAGGGATATAAATCACTTGGTTGCATGGTGTACCGAAAACAACCTCTCTAAATGTTGGAAAGACCAAGGAACTGATCATCGACTTCAGGAAGCGCACCATGGCACACATTCCCATCTGCATCAATAGCTCCGAAGTGGAGATGGTCGATACCATTAAGTTCCTGGGGGTCACCATCACCAACAGTCTGTCCTGGTCCACTCACGTTGATGCAACAGTCAAGAAAGCCCAACAACATCTCTACTTCCTACGGAAGCTAAAGAAATTTGGCATGCCTGTATCGACTCTCACAAACTTCTACAGATGTGCGATAGAGAGCATCCTATCCGGCTGCATCAGAGCCTAGTATGGCAACTGCTCGGTCCAAGATCGCAAGAAACTGAAGTGTATGGTGAACTCAGCCCAACGCATCACACAAGCTTGCCACCCCCACACTGATTCTGTCTACATCTCCCGCTGCCTCAGGAAGGCACACAGCATTATCAGAGACCCCTTCCACCCAGGCATTGCCTTCTTCCAGACCCTACCATCAGGCAGAAGATACAGAAGTCTGAAGACCCGCATATCCAGATATAGGAACAGCTTCTTCCCCACAGCTACAAGACTCCTCAATGACTCCCCCTAAGACTGATCTGTTCCCTGTAAGAACACTATTCACGACATCCTAAGCTGCTGTTGCTCATGTAATATGTTGTACATCAGGTCGGCTTTGCTTTTTGCTTCAATGACAGATGACATCTCTGCTGAGTGGGTCTCAAACCAGTCTGTGTTGTAGGTTTCACCTTTACCAAATGTTGCTGCTGCTGCGTCAGAAATGATTCAACTCAGTGACTTCCAAGTTTCATCAATACCAATGCTGATGTGCCTGTAAAATATATCACTACTTTGTTTCTTGTTCCTTGATAGGTTAACTTAATAGTGGATGTGCCACTGTGAAAAAGATGCAAGTCAGCAAGGATTGATCAGCATTTTCTAATCGCAGTCTCTGAATTGCATCAAATATCAATTTTGGATTGAAGTAAAAGTTAGTTTTCCTGCGTTCCCGTTGACAGTTCTTGAATTAAAGAGAAAAATCACAAATGGTGCTTGCATAGTCGGACACTGCAGCCCTAAACGTCAGTGACGCCTCCAGAATATTAAACTCCAGCCAGTTAAACCCCAGCCAGCTGTAAGGTTTGTTGATATCAATAGAAACAAAGCAAATATTGTCCGACTATCAGTCCAGCATGTGATTAACAGTAGCAATAACAGGAGAATCAAACCCCTGTGGTCACTTATGAACTCGCTGGTGTGCCAGCAGGTGGGATGACTGAGTAAATCCCTTCCCACACTCAGAACAGGTGAACGGCCTCTCCCCAGTGTGAACTCGGTGGTGTGCTTTGAGATCAGATGACTGCCTGAACCTCTTTCCACAAGATGTGCAATTGAATGGTCTCTCCTCTGTGTGAACCCGCTGGTGTCTCAGAAGGTGGGATGACCGAGTGAATCCCTTCCCACACTCAAAGCAGATGAACGACCTCTCCCCAGTGTGAATTTGCTGGTGTTCATTGAGCTCAGATGACTGCCTAAACCTCTTGCCACAGGACGCGCAACTGAATGCCTTCCCCTCAGTGTGAATTCTCTGGTGTGTGCAAAGCCCCGATGACTGAGTGAATCCCTTGCCACATACGGAGCAGGTGTACGGCCTCTCCCCAGTGTGTATCTGCTGATGCCTCAGCAAGGTGGAAACACATTTAAACTTTGTTCCACAGAGATTACAGCTGAATGGCCTCTCCTCAGAGTGGATTTGCTGATGTAACATGAGTTTGGTTGACTGAGGAAATCCTTTACCGCACACAGAGCAGGTGAATGGCCTCTCTCCAGTGTGAGTGCGTCGATGAATTTCCAGCTGGGATGGATAATTAAATCCCTTCCCACAGTCCCCACATTTCCAACTCTTCTCCACAATGCTGGTGTCCTTGCGTCTCTCCAGGTTGGATGATCAGTTGGAGCCTCGTTCACACACAGAACACATGTATGATTTCTCCCTGCTGTGAATGGTGTGATGTTTATTCAGGCTGTGTAACTGGTTACAATCTTTGCACAGTCAGTTAACTGGAACACTCTCACTTGGGTTTGTGTTATGTGTGCATCGGGCTTTACCAGTCACACAGATGTTTGAAATCGTTTCCCACAAAGAGAACAGGCAAACATTTCTTTTTCCACATTCAAAGGTTAACGATGTTGAGTTTCTGATGAATTGAGTGACTTTCAGATCCTGATATGATGTTTGCTTTGATTTTCCTGTCTGTAAATCCTCCCCTTCTCACTCGCTGGAAAAGGAGTTCAGAAAACGCTGCACTGGAAATATAGGGTTGAAATTCTGAAGAGGCCTTCCGCTTCCAGCACCCGTACTGCGCATGCTTCAGTCATAACCCCGCCTCCACATTCACTGCGATTGGTTGGAGGACGAGCCACACCACCTCGGTTGTCCTGTCACGCCCACCTTCCTCTATTGGTCCGGTGCTGCCGTCAATCATTCCCTGGGCATTGTGAGGTGGGAGGTCAGTGTCGGGGGGCGGACCCGGAGCCGAATGTGGAACAATAAACATTCTCCATTCAGATCCGCCGCTACCGGCTTCTCTCCACAAACAACTTCAGAGACCAGGACCTTCCAAGCATGCGCGGACCATCCTTACATTCCGCCGGAGATAGAGCGGTTTCTGGGGCGCGTGGGGTTGTGGGTAATCCAGCCGTCATTAGAGATCTAATTTCTAATAATTCTTTGTCTGAATCTGGAGAAGAGTGAGCTTCTGCTCACATCGGGATTGAAAAATAAATAAAATCATAGGGATTGAAAAATAAATAAAATCAATGTGTTTCGCTTACCATCACATATGGGGGTAACATATTTGCATGTATAGAAGATTGACAGGTGAACAGGAAGCAGAGTTGGCTCAAAATGGGACTTTTTCAGGTTGGCAAGATCTAACGAGTGGTGAGCCACAGTAATCAGTACTGGTTCTTCAACATTTTACAATTCATCAATGAGTGGGATTAAGGTTTGGAAGGGATGATTGCCAATTTTTTTGATAACACCAAGGTATAAAGGAAAGTAAGTTGTGAAGAGGATATAAGGAGGTTACAAAAATGTATAGATAGGTTAATTGACTGGACAAAGAACTGTTAAACGGAGTTTACTGTGGGAAAATGTGAAATTGTCCATTTTGGCAGGCAGAATGAAAAATCTTATAATTTAAATGGTGAGATTGCAGCGCTCTGAGGTGCAAAAGGATCAAGGTTTACCAGACTTATTCCTGGGATGACACGACAGACGCACAAGAAGAGATGGAGCAGTTTAGGATTGCACTCGCTGGAGTTCAGAAGAATGAGGGGGGAATCTCATAGAAACCTATAAAATCCTATCAGGACTACACAGGGTAGATGCAGGAAGGATGTTCCCAACGGTGGGTGTCGAGAACCAGGAATCACAGTCTGAGGATACAGGGACAGAGACGAGGAGAAATTTATTCACCTAGAGAGTGGTGAACCTGTGGAATTCATTACCCCCACAGGAAGTAGTTGAGTCCAAAACATTGTATGGTTTCAAGATGCAGTTAGATATAGCACATAGGGTGAAGGGTATCAAAGGATACGTGGACAGCATGGTAGCATTGTGGTTAGCACAATCGCTTCACAGCTCCAGGGTCCCAGGTTCGATTCCAGCTTGGGTCACTGTCCGTGCAGAGTCTGCACATCCTCCCCGTGTGTGCATGGGTTTCCTCCGGGTGCTCCAGTTTCCTCCCACAGTCCAAAGATGTGCAAGTATTTTTGTGGATTGGACATGATAAATTGCCCTTCGTGTCCAAAATTGCCCTTGGTGTTGGGTGGAGTCACTGGGTTATGGGGATAGGGTGGAGGTGTGCAGTTGGGTAGGGTGCGCTTTCCAAGAGTTGGTGCAGACTCGATGGGCCAAATGGCCTCCTTCTGCGCTGTAAATTCTATGAATCTATGGATGAAAACCTCATCAACTACAGTATTGAGTGACATATATTACATTCAGTAGTATAACATAACATACTACCAGAAGTGTAATAAAACAGGCAGCACTTGCTGAACAATTCAGAGTGTGCTAATAGCAACACTAACAATCAATTTAAGATAATCAGTCAAGCTCTTCAATTCGGCCCCAGGTCACTTTTTGTGTGGAGATTGCACATTCTCCCTGTGTCAGCGTGGGTCTCACCCCACAACACAAAGATGTGCAGGGTAGCTGGATTGGCCACGCTAAATTACCCCTTAATTGAAAAAGAAAATAATTGGGTACTGTAAATTTATTTTTAAAATGTCAGTCAAAACCCCTCCCTCCCAGCTTACTCACTTTTCCAATCAGGCAGTAGATAGAAAAGTCTGAGATCACGCATGAACAGACTCAAAAACAGCTTCTTCCCCGCTGTTACCAGACACCTAAAGGACCCTCTTGTGGACTGACCTGATTAACACTACACCCCTGTATGCTTCACCCGATGCCAGTGTCCTTGTGTAGGTACATTGTGCACCTTGTGTTGCCCTATTATGTATTTTCTTTTATTTCCTTTCTTTTCATGTACTTAACGATCTGTTGAGCTGCTCTCAGAAAAATACTTTTCACTGTACCTCAGTACACTTGACAATAAACAAATCCATATGATCATTTAAAATTTGGCATTTTTTGGTTTGTCCTGATAAGTACAAAATGAAATGCTTCAGCAACATTTCTCTCTTTTCAGCCATTTTAATTTCAGTGCTAATAAGTGACTTCAGTTCTTTTAAGTCCCTTGAGAATTTAATTTGATCGTAGAGGTGCCACTGTGAAGAATGTGTAAGTCGGTAAGAATTGTCAGCAAGGATTAGTCACCACTTTCTAATTGGAAATGTTAATCAGCAAAATCTTAGAGACAGTGGGGCCAGTTTAGCTCACTTGGCTAGACAGCTGGTCTGTAGTGTAGAGCAAAGGCAGCAGTGTGGGTTCAGTTCCTATACAAGCTGTGGTTAGTCATAAAGGTCTGTCCGCCTTCCCAACATTGCCCTTGGCTTGAGGTGTCACGATCGTCAGTTTAAATCACCACCAGTCAGCTATGGCAACTTTACCTTTTACCTAGACATAGTGAATTGTAGAATTTGCACAAAAGATCCATTTTGGGTTGAAGGAAAACTTCATAAATTTATTATCAACAAGTTCCTGCGAAAAGTTACAGATGGTGCTCTTTAAAAGGAACATTACAGCCCTGAAAATTAGTGACAGATCCAGAATATTAAACTCCAGCCAGTTGTAGAGATTGCTAATTTCAGCAGAAACAAACCAAATATTGTCAGCATATCAATCCTGGACATGATTAACAGCAAAATCCAAACCCTGCAGACAGTTGTGAACTCGCTGGTGTGTCAGCAGGTGGGATGACCGAGTGTATCCCTTCCCACACTCAGAGCAGGTGAACGGCCTTTCCCCAGTGTGAGTGCGCTTGTGTAAATGCAGGCTGCCAGACTGAGTAAATCCCTTCCCACACTCGGAGCAAGTGAATGGTCTCTCTCCAGTGTGAGTGTGTTGATGTGCAGTGAGGATTGATAACTGCCTGAAACTCTTTCCACAGTACGTGCAAATGAATGGCTTCTCCTCTGTGTAAATTCGCTGGTGTGACTGGAGGCTGGATGAATTAGTGAATTCATTCCCACACATGGAGCAGGTGAATGGCCTCTCTCCAGTGTGAACCCGCTTGTGCGCACTGAGGTTGGATGAAGACCTGAACCTCTTTCCACAGGAAGTGCAGCTGAATGGCCTCTCCTCAGTGTGAATTCGCTGGTGTGACAGCAGGTTGGATGACAGAGTGAAGCCCTTCCCACACACAGAACAGATGAACGGCTTCACCCCTCTGTGAATTTGCTGGTGTGACCAAAGACCGGATGGACCAGCGAAATCCTTCCCACACAAGGAGCAGGTGAACGACTTCCCCCCAATGTGAACTCGCTGATGTGCATTGAGGTTGGATGAACACGAGAACCTCTTTCCACAGGTAAAGCAGCTGAACGGTCTCTCCTCTGTGTGAATACGCTGGTGTAACAGCAGGTGGGATGAGGTTGTGAATCCCTTCCCACACTCGGATCAGATGAAGGGCTTCTTCCCAGTGTGATTCTGTCGATGGTATTCAAGCAGGTATGGATAATTGAATCCTTTACCACAATCATCGCATTTCCATGGTTTCTCCATTTTGTTAGCCCCAATGTGACTGCGTTGATGAGATTCCAGCCGGGATGGATAATTAAATCCCTTCCCACAGTCCCCACATTTCCACGGTTTCTCCATAGTGCTGGTAGCCTTGTGTCTCTCCAGTTTGTACAATCAGTTGATGCTTCATTTACACTCAGAGCACATGTACAATTTCTCCCCACTGTGAATGGTGATATATTTTCAGGCAGTGTAACTGGTTAAAGCTCTTTCCACAGTCAATTCACTGGAACACCCTCACTCGGGTGTGTGTGTCTCGGGGCTTTTCCAGTCACACTGTTGTTTCCACAGTTAGTTCACTGGAACTCTCTCACTCGGGTGTGTGTTGTGTGTGTCTCGGGGCTTTTCCAGTCACACTGTTGTTTCCACAGTCAGTTCACTGGAACTCTCTCACTCGGGGCTTTTCCAGTCACACTGATGTTTGAAATTTTCATGCAAAGACAAGCAGACAAACATTTCTCCTTCCACTGTAAATGCCAACAGTATTTCGGTCCTGATGAATCAAGTGGCTGTGTCAGATCTCGATGTGAGTTTCTGTAAAAGCAAAACTAACTCTGAACAGACAATTCAAGTTTCTCTGGAAGATTTTTCCTCTCTTGTTCCCCAAAGCTGTAAATCCCCGTCCCACACACTCTCCCTCCTCCCTGGGCTGAAATCCAAACCTATCTCACCATCTGCACCATTTCCAAGTCTCCACTCTCAGCGCACACAATGATGGTGAAGGGTTTGCGGATCCACAAAGTTTCCAAATCCTCCCACCCACCGCCTGACGCTGACTCCGCTTCTCCGGGACAAACAAGGGCCGAGGCATCAATCACATTGCGCAGGCTCCAAGCTCTTTGACACTGCGCCTGCGCACTAATGTGCAGCCCACAGCCGGACTGCGCATGCTCTGTCTCTCAATGCCCCGGAAGTGATTGACGGCAGCTCCACACCAATACGAGGAGGGGGCGTGAGCGGCTGGTCCTCCAACCAATCACAGTGAATGAGGGACGCAAACTAAAGCATGCGCACTGCAAGTAATGGCGATTAAGATGTACTTCTCTGGCGAATCCACACACGCGAAGAGAGATTGTCGGTACGGAGGGTGAGAAGGATCGGACAGCTCGGCGGGAGATTTCTTAAACATGTTGTGTAAACCGAAAGGCAAAAAAGCGGACAAACCGGGTCAATTTTCCACGAACAAGAATATCGCCTCATATTCGTCCCGTGTTAACGGTCACCATCTTTATTGGGCACAGTAAGAAGTCTTACAACACCAGGTTAAAGTCCAACAGGTTTGTTTCAAACACGAGCTTTCGGAGCACGGCTCCTTCTTCAGGTGAATTCACCTGAAGAATTCACCATTCACCTGAAGAAGGAGCCGTGCTCCGAAAGCTCGTGTTTGAAACAAACCTGTTCGACTTTAACCTGGTGTTGTAAGACTTCTTACTGTGCTCACCCCAGTCCAACGCCGGCATCTCCACATCATCTTTATTGGGGGCAACATGCAGCAAGACGCATGCGCGATCGCCATCTTTCTTGGGGGCAATGTTTTGAATGACTGGGCGGAGCTTGTTACCCATTGTTCAGAATACAGACAGCCTGTCCATCAAACTGCATTACCCTTTGAGACCCAAGCAGAGGAGGAAAGAAAAATAAACAAATCCTGCCCTCCGGATCCCAGTACCTCACGGGACGCCCTGCCCCTTGTGTTTAAAGATCTGTTCAGTCACATGAATACCAGGGGAGACACGCAACCCTGAACAAAGAACAAAGAAAAGTACAGCAGGGACAGGTCCTTCGGAACTCCAAGCCTGTGCCGATCATGATGCCCTGGTTTACTCCCTTATCGTGGGCAGGATTCTTCCAACCCTGGGTTGGTCTGGAGAATCACCACGACCGGGCCATGCCCCCTTGGCGCCATTGGTGCCGACGTGGTTGGCCGGCGCGGGCCGCTCTACGCGGCGGCCCGACGATTCTCAATTTTTATTCCTGGACTGACAGTGATGAATTTTGCTTTACAGGACGTTGGAAGAGCAGAATTTGAAGGTGGAAAAGTCAAACCAAATATCAGATCAAAATCTGACAGTCACTCCATTCATCAGAACCTAAATGTAAGTGTCTTTCTTGGATAGTCAAATCTAGAGACAATAAAGGAATGTGTGTGAACATCAGAAACATGAGACAAGACTAAGTCGTGATGTGAATGAGATAGAAACTCATTCAAGGCCGTGGCAGTGATATGTGGTCGGAAACCGAGCTGTGGTTTCGGAAGAGTCCTCTTCCTCCACAGATGCTGCCTGACCTGCTGAGTTTATCCAGCATTTTCTGTTTGTACTTCACATTTCCAGAGTTTTTTACTTTTATTTTAGTGAAATATTTTTCCATGGTTGTAAACAGTCTGGTTCAGCTCAGACTGTTGTCAGGGATAGGGATGGAGTCAATGCTTAGGGTATGGAACTTTTCGCAGGGACTGAAGACAATGATTTCAAACTTCTCATTATTTCATTGGGAGAAATTTCTGTTCATCCAGTACAGGATGTCAGATACAGTAAGAAGTCTTACAACACCAGGTTAAAGTCTAACAGGTTTGGAATCACTAGCTTTCGGAGCACTGCTCCTTCCTCAGGTGAATGAAGAGGTGGGTTCCACAACCACATATATAGACAAAGTCAATGATGCAAGATGATACTTTGAATGCGAGTATTTGCCGGTAATTAAGTCTTTACAGGTCCAGATGGCGCAACTGGAGAGAGGGATAATCACAGATTAAAGAGGTGTGAATTGTCTCAAGCCAGGTCAGTTCGTAGAGTTTCTCAAACTCAGGCCAGATGGTGGGGTGGAGGGGGGGTGTGTGAATGTAATGTGACATGAATCCAAGGTCCTGGTTGAGGCCGTACTCATGGGTACGGAACTTGGCTATCTTTGCTCTGAAAGTTAATGATTCGAAACAAACTTGTTGGACTTTAACCTGGTGCTGTAAGACTTCTTACTGCCCACCCCAGTCCAACACCGGTATCTTCACACCGTGGCTGTCAGATAGATCAGGACAGTGTGTGTCTTGGACTGGAACTTGGAGGTGATGCATTTCACATACACCTGCGATCCTGATCCTTCTCAGTGGTGAAGGTTGAAGATCCGGGAGATTCTGTCAAAGTTCTAGCTGAGCTTTAGATGCATACAGTCAATCACCTTTACCCATTCTGCTCCCAGCTTTCTCTCTCCTCCAAAAGAGGCTGATGTCTAATCTACGCTCCGACCAGTTGACAGGTTCTCTTCCCTGAAGGACATGAGTGAACCAGTTGTGTTTTTATGACAATGCAGCAGTTTTCATGGTCACTTTCTCCCAGTGTCGGCCCCACAAATAACCAGATTCATTCAGCTCAATTTCACAACCTGCCTTTGTGTTTTTGTGGGTTCTCTCTCACTCCCTATTTTCTGTTTTTAAACAGTTACACAGGATATGAGAATGCAATGATTTCAGTGGGGAATCTGAAACCATTCATCACATCAGGATCAGACAGACGCCCAATTGATCGTAACGTGAATGAGACTGGAAATTGAAGATGGAAGGAAAAAACACCGTTCACATTGTGGAGAAATCGTGGAAATGTGGAGACTGTGGGAAGGGATTCATTTACCCGTCTGCACTGGAAACTCATCAACGCATTCACACCGGAGAGAGGCCGTTCATCTGCTCCGAGTGTGGAAAAGGATTCACTGATTCATCCACCCTGCTGACACACCAGCAAATTCACACTGACAAGACATCATTTAAATGTCCAGACTGTGGGAAGTGCTTCAAAAGTTCCAGGAATCTGATGCTGCATCAACGTATTCACACTGACGAGAGACCATTCAGATGCTCTCATTGTGGAACTGGGTTCAAGCGATCATCACAACTGACAGTACACCGGCGAATTCACACTGGGGAGAGGCCGTTCACCTGCTCCGAGTGTGGGAAGGATTCACTCAGTCGTCTGATCTGCTGAGACACCAGCAAGTTCACACTGGGGAGAAACCATTTAAATGCCCAGTCTGCAGAAAGTGTTTTAAAAGTTCTGAGGATCTAATGTACCATCAGCGCGTTCACACTGACGAGAGACCGTTCAGCTGCTCTCACTGTGCGACTAGATTCAGGCAATCGTTTGAGCTCACCGCACACCAGCGAATTCACACTGGGGAGAGGCCGTTTATCTGCTCCGATTGTGGGAAGAGATTCACTCAGTCATCCAACCTACTGAGACACCACCGAGTTCACAAGTAACTACAGCGATTGAATTTTGTTGTTAATCACATCTAGCACTGGACCATGTTCATTGGGGTCTGTTTCTGCTGATGTTGTTAAACCCCAGCCCAGTTAACAGCCAAGTTACTATTCTAGATAAATATTAAATAAATCAACTTTGTGTTAAGTACACAGCGTTGCGTCTTTTTAATATCTCTAACTCGCATTAATTCCTTTTTGAAGGGCTCTTGTTCTTCCCTGTCTCCCATTCTCACTTCCAACAACAAGTGTGAGGAACTCATGGAGCTACAGAGACAATCCAATCAGCTGCCTCTGCTGCTTCCCTCCCTTCCATGAGCCCACCAGGGTCAGACTTTTGTTTCTGAGCTCTGAACTCACACCTTTCTCCAGTTTCTCTGCCATCCTCTGTCGTGCCCTCTCAGTGCTCTTGTCCATGAGTTCCACCTTCTGCTGTATTGACCCTATTATCAGGATTACTGATCACCCAACTTCCCCGTGTTAGCTGATAATGTCAACGGGTCTCTCTCTCTTTTGGTACTGTCCCTCTCACCTTTATCACCGTCATTATCCACCTTAAAAAGGATCTATTCTCGGCCCCTCCTATTTCCCATCTACACGCTGCCACTAGGTGACATCATCCAAAAGCACCGTGTTAGTTTTCACATGTATACTGACAACACCCATTTCCACCTCACCCCCATTCCTCCACTGTTACTAAATGATCAAACTGCTTTTCCCATATCCAGTACTGGATGAGCAGAAATTTGGATTAAAAATTGGGAAGGCCAAAGTCATCGTCTTCAGTTACCACTATAAATTCAGTTCCCTAACTACCGTGTCCATCCGTATGAGGTAATATTGGGATAGATTTCCCTCTGTTTGTCAAGCCAGGAATCTTTATTTTTAAGCAAGACAGAGAGAGACACACACAGCTATTCTTGTAATATGGAATACATTTCTGATGATTTTATTAGGTTATTAGTCAGTGATTTCTGACAGATCTTCCCACCTTGAAGAGGGATTATCCTTATTAACGTCTCACAATCTGATTTCTGTTTCACCCAGCTCTTTCTAAACTACAAGCTTTTTTTCCGAATTTCTTGTTACATTCCATAGATAACATCTAAAGTTCCTGAAATGATCAGAAACAGCAACACAAACCCTTGAGCTGCAACCGAGACTACTTGTAAAAAAATTTCCAGCAAAATTTGATCATTATTGACTGTGATTTATCCTCCCCACCTGCACTCCATCTCTCACAATTCTAGATTATTGGCATCGGAAACACCCAGTTCAAACAAAGGTTCAGGCACAAATTTCAAAGATTCTCCAGCCCCCTGTTCACCTGCATCCACCTTGTGAATATTTTCTAAATCCAAATCCTATATCCCTCTTCACTTTAATTTCACTCCCTCTGATAGATTCCAGTGAGTTTAATTCTGTCCTGATTGTTTTAAAGTCAGATTCCCTGTGCAAGACATGTCAATGTCTTGATAATTTAAAATGCTCTCTCATTCTATGTTAAGCACTTCATGTTGTTCTGTAGTCAAATAGCTGAACATGTCGGGGACTGTTCTCCCGTGCAAGGTCACCATGTGTTTCCACATGTAACATCACATCTGCACACACACATCTGTATCCCAAAAGGATGTTCCATGTACCATCTGATACAGCTCACTCATGGATTTTCAAACAATGTTTAAAAGATGGTCTCTTAAAAGATGAAGGAACCACTCTGTCTGGTTCCAATGCTTTCAGGTAGTGACCAGACTGTCAGATTCCATTATTGTTAAGTGCAGAAGCTAGGCTACAAACATCTCCAAGTGAAAACTATCACTCACTTGTCTCATCTACACTTTCCTAACTTCCACTAGAATGTACGTAGAAATACAGTTTGTCTGTTCCGTTGAATTAGACCCACAGAATTATTCCAATTCCCAATCGCTGGTGTGATTTTATTTTCTTAGATTAAAAATGGGGCTTCCAGGGCGGCACTGTGGCGCTGTGCTTAGCACGGTAGCATGGTGGTTAGCATAAATGCTTCACAGCTCCAGGGTCCCAGGTTCGGTTCCCGGCTGGGTCACTGTCTGTGCGGAGTCTGCACGTCCTCCCCGTGTGTGCGTGGGTTTCCTCCGGGTGCTCCGGTTTCCTCCCACAGTCCAAAGATGTTCGGGTTAGGTGGATTGGCCATGCTAAATTGCCCGTAGTGTCCTTAAAAGTAAGGTTAGTGGGGGGGGGGGTTGTTGGGTTACGGGTATAGGGTGGATACGTGGGGTTGAGTAGGGTGATCATTGCTCGGCACAACATCGAGGGCCGAAGGGCCTGTTCTGTGCTGTACTGTTCTATGTTCTATGCCGCCGAGGACCCGAGTTCGATCGCAGCCCCGGTCCACTGTCCGTGTGGAGTTTGCACATTTTCCCCATGTCTGCATAGATCTTACCCCCACAACCCAAAGCTGTGCAGGGTAGGTGGATTAGACATGCTAAATTGCCCCTTAATTGGAAAAACATAATTGGGTACTCTAAATTTATTAAGAAAAAAGAAAATGGAGCTTCCCATTCTATCTGTTTCAGGACAGTGCGGAAACTTTACTGTCCAATTAAACACTCACATCATCCGGTATTTTTAGATCAGAGACAGAGGTACAGATCGGTTTGGGGGTAACTCTCATTTCCCGTTTTCAGGCACTTTGTCTTGAACGATAACAAATGGGATGAAGCCAAATCTTTAAAAAACCTTTAAACTTTAGTTTAAATTCTCACCACGGTGCTTGACTGTAAAAGGGTGAAGCAAACATTCACAAATGGACACAATAGTGTCAACTTTACATAACTTTATTTCCAGATTAAAGATGAACAAGACACCATTTTGATCTTTGTTTTTCCAATTATTTTGATATTTTTTCTCAGTCTTGTCAAGATGTTTTGTTTTCTTTCTTCAGGTGACTTTCCCGATCGCTGTATTGTAACTGAGGAAAAATCAAACTAAAAAAGTTAGCTTACGTGGGTAAACAAATGCTTCAACCTTCTTACACCAAAAAGTGTAAAAGAGAGTGGAGCTTCCCACACCTTGTGAGCTCCGAAACATAACTTCAAGGCTGACGTTTATCTTCAGAGATTGAGACATTTTGGTGCCTTTTCCAATTGCACCAGTAAATTGTGATTCACACTGAAAGGTTTATTTTCATTCAGTTATTAAAACATTTCACTTTCTCAGCATTGATACTATAGATCAAATCCCAATTGTTCACTTCTCTTGTAGCTGGTGTGTGGAGAAGATCATGTTCACTGTAGATCGGTCAGCACAGAAACCACACTGTGCTTCTGGATAAACCCAGTCTGCAAGTAGATGAATCTTCAAACATGACCTTAGTGAAGGTCTTCCCAGTGATGCTAAAGAGTGAGATGTCCCTGTAGTTGCTGCAATTTCCTCTGTCACTGCTGTTTTTGTAGATTGTGATATTTGTGTCAACGTTTCCTGTGAAATGGATCCTACCTGCCAAGAGGAGGAGATTATGCAGATGTGGTAGTCGATGGAACTCTCCGTGTTTGAGCAGTTCAGCTGGAATTCAATCCTTTCTGGGTGCCTTTCTGCTTGCTCAGCAACGAATGGCTTTTTCCAGCACAAGTGATGGCATTTTGTGCAACTCAACCATGACAGGAAGCATGCACATTCTCCCCGTGTCTGCGTGGGTTTCGCCCCCACAACCCAAAAATGTGCAGAGTAGGTGGATTGGACATGCTAAACTGCCCCTTAATTGGAAAAAATAATTGGGTAATCTAAATTTAAAAAAAAAAAACCATGACAGGAAGCTGCAGGAGAGTCAAACAGAGACTGGGAATTGTCCGTCTCACAGTGGTACAGCTCACAGCCATGTTCAACGCAGCGGGACATCTGTTTAGATCTGTCAGTGAGAACTTCAGCATCTGCTGATTTCAGTTGGCCACATTGTTGAAGGAAGAACCAAGTGTCCTCTTAATCACATCAAATCCAGTAGTTTTCAGAGGCAATTCACATTCTGTGATGTCGGCTGATCCAGTGATTATTTCACACGTTCTCCCCGTCTTTTCCACAACTGTCTTGGTTACTTTCACATGATGCAGTGTTCTCGGTGTTGGGTTTATGTTGTTCATCAAGTCGGCTTTGCTTTTTGCTTCAATGACAGATGACATCTCTGCTGAGTGGCTCTCAAAACAGTCTTTGTTGTGGGTTCCACCTTTACCAAATGTTGCTGCTGCTGTGTCAGAAATGATTCAACTCAGCAACTTCCAAACTTCATCAATATCAATGTTGATTGTTAAATCTTGTGTCTGTGAAATAATTCACTGTTTTGTTTCAGATTCCTTGATAATTTATGTGGACGTCAGCAAGAATTGTCAGCAAGGATTAATCAGCACTTTCTAATCGGAGATGTGGAAAATTGGAACAAGGTGTAATTTCAATGGAGGAGGTGGGCAAATTCTGCCCATCAAAACCCCCCAATATGCCAATTAAAATTCACCGCTGGGGTGACCATTGAAAATTAACTCTCTCCTGAATGTGGGAGAGACAGAATGTGTGAGAAACAGCTCCTCCAATCAGATTCAGTCTCTCCCAATCTGGCTGCTCCTCCTGTTCAGGCCTGGATGTGATTTACAGGAAGGTCCACTCATTGCAGTTACTTGTGAACTCGCTGGTGTCTCAGCAGAGTGGATGACCGACCAAACCTCTTCCCACACACAGACAGGTGAATGGCTTCTCCCCAGTGTGAACTTGCTGATGTCTCTGAAGGGTACATGTCTGATTGAATCTCTTCCCACACACAGAGCATGAGAACGGCTTCTCCCCAGTGTGAGTGCGCTGGTGTACAGTGAGGTCAGATGATTGCTTGAACCCACTCCCACAGTGAGAGCATCTGAACGGTTTCTCGTCAGTGTGAACACGTTGATGGGACATCAGCTCCCTAGAACTTTTATAGCCTTTCCCACAGTCTGAGCATCTAAAAGGTCTCTCGTCAGAGTGAACTCGCTGGTGTCTCAGCAGGTGGGCTGAAATGGTGAATCCCTTCCCACACTCGGAGCAGATGAATGGTCTCTCCCCAGCATGCATTCGCTGGTGTGTCAACAGGTTGGATGACTGAGTGAATCCCTTCTCACATTCTGAGCAGGTGAATGGCCTCTCCCCAGTGTGAACCCGCTGGTGTATCAACAAGTGGGACGAGGTAGTGAATCCCTTCCCGCACTTGGGGCAGATGAACGGTCGCTCCCCAGTGTGAATTCGCCGATGAATTTCCAGCCTAACTGGATAGTCAAAACCCTTCCCGCAATCCTCACATTGCCACAGTTTCTCCTCAGTGTGACGTTGTTTGT
The DNA here is from genome assembly GCF_902713615.1 of Scyliorhinus canicula. Lineage (NCBI taxonomy): Eukaryota > Metazoa > Chordata > Chondrichthyes > Carcharhiniformes > Scyliorhinidae > Scyliorhinus > Scyliorhinus canicula. Next base: position 287,789 of record NW_024055461.1, read on the forward strand.
TGTTCGACCGGTCGGATCGGCTGAAGCCTCGTCCAAACATATAACACGTGGACAGTTTCTTCTCACTGCGATCGGTGCTTTTTCCTTCCATGTTCAAAATCCGATCATATTCAGGTTATGATAAATTAGGCGATTCTGTCAGATCCTGATGTGATGTTTGGTTTGAGTTTCCCGACAGAAAGTCCTCCCCTTCCAATACCCTGTGAAATTGAGTTAAAACAGAAAAAAGGGAGTGAGAACTCACAAAAACACAAAGACACCTTATGAAATTGTGTTGAACCAGGTCATTGGTGGGGTCGAGGCAGTGGCCAGGGAGACAGATTTTACATATCTACAATTGATCAGAACCTCCCAAACTCTCCCCCTCCACCACCTCGATGGACTGGGGTGGCAGGTATATGTGAACACCTTCACCTCCAAATTCCTCTCCAAGTCACACACCATCCTGACTTGTCTGACATTCAGGCTGAAAGAGCAGAAACTTCCTCCAGTTAAACATGTAGAATGAGGCCATTGTCTTCAACCCTCACTGCAAACTCCATTCCCTACCCACTGACTCCATCCCTCTTCAATCTCCACGACAATCTCCATTCCCTACACACGGACTCCATCCCTCGTCAATCCCCACTCCGAACTCCATTCCCTGCCCACTGACTCCATCCCTCTTCAATCTCCACGACAATCTCCATTCCCTACACACGAACTCCATCCCGCTCCCTGGGAACTGTCTCAGGCTGAACCCTGGCTCACACCCAACACAAAATATTTCACCCCAAGCTGAGTTTTCAACTATATATCCACAAGACTATTTTCACCTCAGTAACATTGGCCGACTCCACTTAATGCGAAAGGACAGAACCTAACCGTCTACGTTTTTGTGAAAAAAGTGCCTCATTGCATTTCTTATGTTCAAACTGGATTTTATGTGTGAACAGCAACCAATAAGACGGCCAACCCTCTGCCTATGAGTCAGCAGAATAAAAATATTCACTTCTCCGATTTGGAAATGTCTGACTCATATGGTCCATCTGAAGAGCTTTTATCAGACCATCCGTGAACTGCACTGTCCAACATCAGAGGGAGCTACCGGAGGCCATTTGACAAACTGCTGCTAACGGAGTCTGTGAGTGTCTTCCCAAACACCAAACCCTGAACAGACAGCACCTCTTTCTACCTATAATGTCAGAGAAGATATCAGCCTAGAACAGAAAGGCAACTGTCAGACACTCATGATGAATGAAGGAGATGTTTATACACATAGAGCTAGAATCTCCACCACTCACAGGGGGGTCCCTGATGCAGTGGAACATCGGTATTGGCGTTGGGCGCCGATCCAAGCGTGATGCTCTGACAGCCACCCTGCTGATGGCGGGATTGGGCCTCATGCCTGCGCGCTATCAAGAGGATTAAATAATACAAATGGGTCTTAATGACCGATTAGAGTCAATGGTTGACACTCAGTCAGCAAGAAGTTAGAGTCTTTTAAACATGACCCTATGAAGATCTTCCCAGTGATGTTAAGGACTGAAATGTCTTTATAGTTGTTGTAAAAGGGGCTGGTTTAGCACTTGGCTAAATCGCTGGCTTTGAAAGCAGACCAAGACAGGCCAGCAGCACGGTTCAATTCCCGTACCAGCCTCCCCGAACATGCACTAGAATGTGGCAACTAGGGGCTTTTCACAGTAACTTCATTTGAAGCCTACTCGTGACAATAAGCGATTTTCATTTTTCATTTTCATCTCCTCCGTCACTGCTGGTTTTAATTATTGTGATGATGTTTGCATCACGCATATGGAATGGTTCCTGTCACCTACCAGAGATGAAGGAAGTGATGAAGGTGTGGCAGTCGATGGGACTTTCCGTGGTTGAGTAGTTCAGCTGGAATCCCATCCTTGCCGGGCACCTTTCTGCTTGCTCAGCAATCAATGGCCCTATTCAGCTCAAATGATGAGGGTTCCTTGTCCAACTCACTGTGACAGGATGCTGCAGGAGAGTCAAACAGAGACTGAGAGATGTCCGTCTCACAGGGGTACAGCTCACAGTCATGTTCAACCCAACGGGACATCTGGTTACTTCTGTCGGTGAGATCTTCACCACCTGCCAATTTCAGCCGGGCAACTTTGGTGATGGTCGGATGAAGCGTCCTCTTGACCTAATCACACAGAGATTTCCATTGTCACAGGCAGTCTGGAATCACTGACACCAGCTTATCCAATGTGTATTTACAGAGTGTGTCCCTGATTTTTACACATCTGTCTTGGCTACTTTCACATGATGCAACTTAATTCCCTAATGGACAGAAGTCAGCAGGAATTGTCAGCAAGGATTAATCTGCACTTTCTAATTGAAGTTGACTACCAGTGGAGCATTTGCTGACACTGATTTGCATCAGAGATCAATTTAGGATTGAAGTACAAATTCATAATTTTACTGTAGAGGTGTTCCGATTGAGAGTTTTTGAATTGAGGAAGATCACAGCTGGTGCTTTTAAAAAGGGGCATTGCAGCCCCAAAAATCAGTGACATCTCCAGAATATTGAACTGCAACCAGTTATAGGAACTGTCAACATCAGCAGGATCAAACCAGATATTGTCAGACGATCAATCCTGGATGTGATTAGCAGCAGCCAAACAGCAGATACCAGTCCCTGCACTCACTTGTGAACTCACTGGTGCCTCAGCAGGTGTTGTGACTGAATGATCCCGCTCCACACAAGGTGAACCGTCTTCCCCTGGTGTGATCCCACTGATGTGTCAGCAGTTGGGATGACCAAGGGAATCCCTTCCCACACACGGAGCAGGTGAACAGCTTCTCCCCAGTGTGAGTGCGTTGGTGCTCACTGAGGTCAGCTGACTGACTGAAACCCTCTCCACAGGTGATGCACCTGAATGGATCCTCGTTTGTGTGCATTTGGTAATGTGTCTGAAGGGTGAATATCTGAGTGAATCCCTCTCCACACACAAAGCAAATGAATGGTTTCTGACCCGTGTGAATTCGCTGATGTTCAGTGAGCATGGATAAAGACTTGAATTTCTCTTCACAGGTTGTGCAGCTGAATGGCTTTTCCTCAGTGTGAACTCGCTGGTGTGATCGAAGGGCAGATGACTGAGTGAATCTCCACTCACACACAGAACAGATGAAAGGCATTTCCCCAGTGTGAACACGTCGATGGATTTCCAGCTGGGATGAAGAATTGAATCCTTTATCGCATTCCTCACATTGCCACCATTTCTCCATGGTGCCAGTTTCCTTGTATCTCTCCAGTTTCGACAATCAATTGAAATGAAAATCGCTTATTGTCACGAGTAGGCTTCAATGAAGTTACTGTGAAAAACCCCTAGTTGCCACATTCCGGCGCCTGTCCGGGGAGGCTGGTACAGGAATCGAACCGTGCTGCTGGCCTGCTTTAAAAGCCAGCAATTGAGCTTAGTGAGCTAAACCAGCCCCTTTGAAGCCCAATTGAAGCTTTGTCCACACACACAGAACACAATTACGCTTTTTTCCCTCTGAGAATCGTGTAATGTTTTTTACAGGCTGTTTAAAGCTCTTTGTACAGTCCGTGTACTGGAACCTCTCACTCCAGTGTGTGTCTTGATGCTTTTCCAGTCACAGATGTTTCAACTGGTGTCGTACAGACAGAACACACAAACATTTCTCCTTCCAAATCAATTATTGATGATATTCAGGCCGTGGTGAGTCAGTGACTCTGTCAGATAATGCTGTGATGTTCAGTTTGAGCTTCCTGTTCGTAAATCCACCATTCTCATGCCCTGGAAAAGGAGTTTACAAAATTTTAAATAGAGAAGTTCTGAATGTACAATTCTTTAGCACACTGGGCTAAATCGCTGGCTTTTAAAGCAGACTAAGGCAGGCCAGCAGCACGGTTCAATGACAGTGATTATGATGATGTCCTGAGATTTCTGGGCTAAATACTGTCATGGGTATTTAATGAGGATACTACATCTGTTATTGGGAATCAAATACACAACAACCATACTGATCATCATAATACCCAGATTTATTCACAGACCTCAGGCAGTCTAACAGTGGTGTGGCTTTGGTAGGTCTATTGGACTCGGCCTCTTACCTCTGATAGGAGTATGAAAGGGCCTTTCATACCGCAACATTCCAGCCAAGTGAGAATTGTGAAATTGCAGAATATTAATGCCTTTATTTTGTAACCCCATATTTCATCTACTCTATCACACCAGGATTCTCCCTTAACTTGACCTATTGTTAATAATGTCACTGTGGTTTGTGTGGTCTGTCAATTGTTGAATTAATTCAATCAGGTGCTCTGTGTGCATAACTAATGGTGAACACTTAATTGGATAATAAAATGGACAATCAATTTTTCCACAGGGGTGAATGTGACTGTGAACTATCCAACTGGAAAACTATTTCCATTAATCACTCGGATTACTACAGCAGATATACATTGCTCTGACTCTGCCAGCAGGGCTGTGGGATTAATTGGATAGATCTTCCAAAGAGCCAGTCGAGGTATAATGGGCCGAATGACTTTTACTTGTGCAGTATGATTTTGTAAAGCAGTGAGTATTCAGAATCAGAGATGGAGAAGGAAAAAGAGGATTGAACCCAGTCAGAGTCAGCAACGTCGGAAGAGGGATGAGAGAGGAAATAGTATAAAAGCTTTAAAAACTGCAAGGTCGCACAGGAGAACTTTGACAAATGGAGCATAGCAGATCACCAATTCAAAATGTATGACATTTTTAGATTAATTTATCTCAAATGGTAACAAAGTTATATTGTATTTACTGTGATGTTGCAATGGTGCGGATATTACCCAGCAATCCCATTGATGTGAATGTGTTCTATTCACTCCACATGAGCACAGTACGCAGGCGTAGAGCTCTATTTGGTGCATGCGCAGTGCCATTTTGCCCGGAGCCCTGCGAGTGCGGAAGCGGTTGTTTGGGCGGGTGAGTCGGCGAGGCGGCGGGAGGAATGGAGCTGGGAGTCGGGGGTGGGGAGGGAGAGGAAGCTTCATAAACGCCCGGTGAAGGCCCACGGCCGAAATAAAACCCTTCAGGTCCCCAGTTTGCAGCTGCGGGGCTTTTATCCGGATCAGGCCCAGTTCCATTGCCGCCATCTTCGTTCAGCGGGGAGCAGAACGCATGCGCGGCCATCCTGGCATCCTTGATCACAGAATCCCTGGAGTGCAGAATGAGGCCATTCGGCCCATCAAGTCTGCACCCACCCTTCGAAAGAGCAGCCTACCTCGGCCCACTCTTCACCCTATTCCCACCTGACCTGTGCAAGGAAACCAGAGCAGCTGGAGGAAGCCCACGCAGAAACGAGGAGAATGTGCAAACACCACACAGTCACCCAAGGCCAGAATTGAACCCGGGTCGCTGGTGCTGTGAGACAGCAGTGCAAAACACTCTGCCACTGTGCCGGGGTTCCAGGGGCCAGGAGAGAAAATGTATGACTCATTGATTGAAAGGGCTGGTTTACGGGCACCCTCTTTAGATGCGGAAAGGTGCTGCAGGGCACACAATAATAATTTTTAAAAATTTATTGTCACAAGTAGGCGTACATTCACATCGCAATGAAGTAACTGTGCAAATCTCCTTGTTGCCACATTCTAGCGCCTGTTCGGGGACATGAGGGAGAATTCAGAATATCCAATTCATTTAACAAGCACGTTTTTCAGGAAACCGGAGCACCCGTAGGAAACCCACGCAGACATGGGGAGAACATGCAAACTCCGCACAGACAGTGGCCCAAGCCGGGAATTAAACATGGGACCCTGGTGCTGTGAAGAAATAGTGCTAGCCACCTTGCCCAACATTTCCTCTTGAAACCAACTCCCTTCTAGCCAGGAATCAGCTCGGTGAACTTTGTCTGAACTACTTCCAATTAAGTATATCTCATTTTAAGTAATCCTATACCAGGAAATAGAAGGAGGGAATGTTATAAATTGGCATCCTGGACTGACTGATGGATTTTGCAAACTTATTTTACAGGAGGTCAGAAGGAGAGTATTTACACAGCAATCTCAAATCAAGAAAAATGTTTATCTCTTGATTTAAACCACTATTGGCTTTGTGCTGCTGATTTTCCATCTTTATCTTCCCGAGGTCAGGAATTGTTTTTCCTGCATCAAAGATCATTTTTCTTCTGCTCATCAGCTGATATTAACCATCAAATTCTGCTCCATATTTATTCTCTGTAATTGAAGATTTGAGATTGCTATCTGACCAGCCATGACCTTGTTAAATTGTGGAGCAGTCTTGAGGGGCTGAATGGCAACTCCTGCTCATTGTTCATATGTTTATTGAATCCGTCACCCTGAGATGTTAACTCTGTTTCTCTTGCTGCAGTTGCTTGCTGACATGATGAGTATTTTCAGTATTTGTTCTTTTTATTTCAAATTTTCAGTAACCACAGTATTTTGCTATTATTCTGTTGCAGGCGTTTCTCACAGAACCGAGTCTGGAAGCAGAGACAGACCAATTAAGAACTGATTTGTGTTGGGGAGGGTGTTGGTTGTGGAGGCTAGTCTCTGGTTTCCAGTTACAGTCCTTTTTCACAGAATCATTGAATGATTACAATACAGATGGAGGCCATTCAGCCCATCATACCCATGCTGGCTCATCCCACTGCCCTGCCCTTTCTTCACTTCCTTCTAGCATTTTGTCTTTCCAGGGTTTTGTCCAATTCCCTTTGGTTTGTTGTATCAGTTTGGCTGGAGTGGAGATGCAGGAGAAGCTGCTGGGTTTAACCTCGAGGACTTTGAGCAATAATTTCAGATATGAAGTTGTCAAGGGTGGTACGGGAATGGCACTAAGTCATAATCCTCGTTTGAAGAGTCGGTGCAGACACAATGGGCCTTCTGCACCCTAACAATTCAGCAATTGGGTGATCTCGAATAGTCAGCTCTCTGGTCAGCTCCAGCATGTGCTGCTGTAAGAAACTCTCCAAAACACTCTGCAAGCTCATCTGCCTGGCTACCTTTGCCAATCTGATTCGCCCAATCTACATTTTCTCAGAGCCATTATTCCTCTCTGTACTCTCCGTCCTACAGTGTAGTGTTATGGGCCCGGGTCTAGAGACCGCCAAAGTATATCGTGGAGTTCACCTGACCTACAACTGTTTGTAGATTTTGGTTATGAGGAGCACAAGGGCCGACTTTTCAGGTGTTATGCAATAGAGCCTTAGGCACTTTTAAACAAAAACAAAGTTTATTCTACAAATTCAGTTAACATTTCTATTAAAACACATCGTCAGCATTTTTATCAACTACAAACCTAAATACCCCACACAGCTACAGTACTCTATAATTAACCCTTAAATCTTCCCGTTACTGTTTCACTCGTGTAACAACATCCATAACTCTGGCAATCCCTTTTACCACAAAACAGAAGGTTTGAATTCCTTCCAGAACAGTTATTAGTTTGAAGTTATTAAGTGATCTGGAGACACCTTTTTAACCTGCAGAGAGACCAGAGAAGCTTTCTTTTGTCTGAATGCAGCTTCCAACTGTTAAACCCGAAAGTAAAACTCAGAGCCACAACCAGCTTCCAGCTCAAAGCAAAAGTTAAAAACTAGACCCACAGCCCAGCTCCTCCCACACAATGACATCACTGCAGCCATTTGAGAAGACAAACAGTTCTTAAAGAGACATTCCCATGACAGTAGTTACTGTTAAGGGGACCTAGATACTACTCCTGCAAGTGACTTCCTGCCTTTGTCATTTCTTATCATTACCCAATGTGATTGTACATCTTGATCTGTAGAAATAAGGTCATCTCTCTCTATTGTACTAATGTCATCCTTAATTAACAGAGCTGCCCCTCCGCATATTCTTTCTGAAAAGTGATGGAATCTTGAATATTCAGGTACCAGCCTGCCCTTCTCAAAAGTGATGGAATCCTGCAGCCGTGTCTCTGTAATGGCTCTCAGATCACAGCATCTGGAGTACGGTGCACACTTTCAATCTCCTTAACTGAGGAGGATGATTCTTGCATTGGGAGCAGTTCAGAGAAGGATCACCGGGCTAATTCCTGGGATGAATGTGTTGAGTTGTGAGGAAAGCGTCTGGACTCATTGGAGTTTAGAGGTGATCATATTGAAACATATAAGATTCTGAGGTAACATGATATGGGAGCTGAAGAGAGGATGTTTCCCCTCATGGGGGATTCAGGAGCTAATGGGCAGATTGTCAAAATAAAGGGTCACATTTCTGAGATGATGATGAGAAATGTCTTCCCTCAGAGGGCGGTTAGTCTTTGCAATTCTCTTCCCCAGAGAGCAGTGGAGGCTGCATCGTTAAATATATACAAGGCCCAGTTGGAGTTTTGATAGAAAAGGGAGTCGAGGGTTATGGTGACAGGAAGAAAATGAAATTTAGGGTGACAATCCGATCAGCCATGATCTTGTTAAATAGAAGAAGAGCTTTGATGGGCTGAATGGCCTACTCCTGCTCCTATTTCTTCGGATGTTATCACTTGGTTGAGAACAGGAAACAGTGAGTATTAATCTGTCGATCAGTGTGACTTAGCACCTTCAGAAGGATAGGGAGGGTGTATATTAGATAGAGCAAAGTGAGAATGGAGGGAGGGAGCAGAGTGAGAATGGAGGGAGGGAGCAGAGTGAGAATGGAGGGAGGGAGCAGAGTGAGAATGGAGGGAGGGAGCAGATTGAGAATGGAGGGAGGGAGCAGAGTGAGAATGGAGGGAGGGAGCAGAGTGAGAATGGAGGGAGGGAGCAGAGTGAGAATGGAGGGAGGGAGCAGAGTGAGAATGGAGGGAGGGAGCAGAGTGAGAATGGAGGGAGGGAGCAGAGTGAGAATGGACGGAGGGAGCAGAGTGAGAATGGAGGGAGGGAGCAGAGTGAGAATGGAAGGAGGGAGCAGAGTGAGAATGGAGGGAGGTAGAGTGTGTGCACCGGGGAGATGGACCATCCAAACCGCCGACCAAAACTCAAGGGGGGGGAAATAGGACCCCCCTCCACCCGTGTCCCCCACCACCAGCTAAATGAAAGTAATGGTAAATAACGCAAACAACCCTGGCAATAACGGTAAATACCGATGTCAAGTTGTGTATAATTCTTATGATCAACCATTAAAAGTCCCAATAAGAACATCTTTTTTTTAAAAAAACTGTTTAATACACAATGTAACAAAGGGAGGGATTGATAACACGGGGATGACTGTCACAGACACGGCAGCAGCATGTGATACCTGTATTGACGTTGTTATTGGTTTGGTTACTATTATTGTTTTTATATTGTTCTGCAATGTTTTGATATTAAATGCAAAATTCCAATAATATTTTTTAAAAAAAGGAAATTTACAGTTTTTGGGGAACGAGGGAAGAAAGCATGTTCCACAGCAACTAGAATTGTCTGTTCTGAATTTCTGAGCTGTACTGACCATGATGACATTTGTAAACTCCTTTCACAGGATATTCAAAGTGGAGGATTTGCAGCAAGAAATCTCAAACCAAACTTCACATCGAGATCTGACAGTCACTCGATTCATTAGGACGGGGAAAACCATCGGCTATTTTACCATCAGTGTGACTGGAAAAGCATCAAGTCACAGACACCCGCACCATGGGGAAACCGTGGAAATGTGGGGATTGTGGGAAGGAATTCACTTTCCCATCTGCGCTGGAAACACATCGACGCAGTCACACCGGCGAGAGACCGTTCACCTGCTCAGTGTGTGGGAAGAGATTTAGATCTTCATCCAACCTGCGGACACACCAGCAAGTTCACACCGGAGAGAGACCATTCACCTGCTCCAAGTGTGGGAAAGGATTCAGAGATTCATCCTGCCTGCTGGCACACCAGCGCGTTCACACCGGAGAGAAGCCGTTTACCTGCTCAGCGTGTGGGAAGAGATTTACTAATTCATCTGACTTGTTGAGACACCAGCGAGTTCACTCTGGGGAGAGACCATTCACCTGCTCCAATTGTGGGAAAGGATTCAGAGATTCATTCTGCCTGCTGAGGCACCAGCTAGTTCACACCGGGGAGAAGCCATTTATCTGCTCCATGTGTAGGGAGGGATTTACTACTTCATCTGACTTGTTGAGACACCGGCGAGTTCACACTGGAGAGAAGCCATTCACCTGCTCCATGTGTGGGAAAGGATTCAGAGATTCATACAGCCTGTTGACTCACCAGCGAGTTCACACTGGGGACAAGCCGTTTACCTGTTCAGTGTGTAGGAAAGCATTCGGAGATGCATCAGACCTGCGAACACACCAGCAAGTTCACATCGGGGAGAAGCCATTTACTGCTCAGTGTCTGGGAAAGGAATCAGAGCTTCATCCAACCTGCTGACTCACAGGGGAGTTCACTCTGGGGAGAGACCATTTACTGTGACCTGTGTATGGTAAAGGATTCTGAGATTCATCCAGCCTACTCACACACCAGTGAGTTCACAACGGGGAGAGATCATTTACCTGTTCTAACTGTGGGAAGGGATTCACTCAGTCATCCCACCTGCTGAAACACCAGCAGGTTCACAAGTTACAGGGGTTGGATTCTGCCGTTTTTGCTGCAGTGAATCACATCCAGGACTGAACCATGTTCACTCTGACAGTTGGTGATGTGGGAGGTCGGAGTGTTTCCCTCTGGACTGGCCGGTCTTCCAAGTTTCATTCCAGGGGACTGATTCTCTTCGAGCGAGGGCACATTTCCACTGCAATGATCTGCAAAGGCAGATATGGTACATTAATTTTATCCTGTTTAGTAAATAGTCTTTTTTCCACCACTGCAGATGTCTTGTCTTTCATCCGTCCTCATTCCGAGTGTTGGCTGCTCTTTAGGCAATCTTTCTCACTGATTTCTCCGCTGCTCTCACTGCCTGTCCCATCGAGAGGCCAGTCCACATTCCGATATTATCCACCCAGAACATCTTGGGCCTTCCTTGTACACAGTTTCCAGGTGCCTGGCATTACCTTTGTCCAAACACTCCCTTCCTATTCACAACACATGTCCAAAATGCGTGAGCTTCCTCAATATCACTGCCTCAAACAGGTTCCTCTGAACACCAGCTATCTCGAGCATACGTTCATTCGTCCACTTTGCCGTCCGTGACACACGGAATATCCGTCTGAGTCCTTTCATTTCAAACACTTTTATTGGAGCCTCGTCCGGCTTCTTGATGCTGCAGCTTTCACAGCCGCACATTGTCACCGGCCACACAAGGGCTTTCAGAAGATGAATGTTCATTGTAACCCAGATGCTGTGACTGCTCCACAGTCTTTAAGTGAGATCACAACACCATGACCCTTCAGTCTGGCCTGAATTTGAAAATAAATTACAATTTAGAGTACCCAATTCTTTTTTTTTTCTAATTAACGGGAAATTTTGCGTGGCCAATCCACCTACCCAGCACATCTTTTGGTTATGGGGATGAAACACATTCACAGATAGGGAGAATGTGCAAACTCCACACGGACAGTGACCAGGATCGAACTCGGCGTCGCGAGGCAGCAGTGCTAACCACTGGGCCACCGTGCAGCCATTTGGCTTTAATTTATTTGATGGACTCTGCATCTACTACTACTGGTAGATCTAAAATAAATACATTTGTCTCTGTTCCATTGAGTCTACAGCACAGGGCCAGGCCAGTCGGAGCAATTGGTCTGTGTCAGTATTTATGCTCCACATGAGCCTCCACCACCCATCTACATCTCCCCCATCAGCATCTCTTTCTATTCCTTTTTCCCTCATGTATGTATCTAGCTTTACGTTCAATGGATTCATGCTGTTCACCTCAACCACTCGCTGTGGTAGTGAGCTCCACATCTTACCACTCGCTCGGTAAAGAGGTTTCTACTGAAATCCCTATTGGACAATTGAACATCTTCACCATTTTGAAGACTTCCATCAGGTCACCCTTCAGCCTTCTCTTCCACCCTGGGCAAAAGCTTCTGACGATCCACTCTGTCCATGCCCCTCATAATTTGGTAGACATCTAGTCAGCACGGATTTGTGAGGGGTAGGTCTTGCCTTACAAGTCTTATTGACTTCTTTGAGGAGGTGACCAAGCATGTGGATGAAGGTAAAGCAGTGGATGTAGTGTACATGGATTTTAGTAAGGCATTTGATAAGGTTCCCCATTGTAGGCTTGTGCAGAAAGTAAGGAGGCATGGGATAGTGGGAAATTTGGCCAGTTGGATAACAAACTGGCTAACCGATAGAAGACAAAGAGTGGTGGTGGATGGCAAATATTCAGCCTGGAGCCCAGTTATCAGTGGCGTACCGCAGGGATCAGTCCTCTGCTGTTTGTGATTTTCATTAACGACTAGGATGAGGGAGTTGAAGGGTGGGTCAGTAAATTTGCAGATGATACGAAGATTGGTGGAGTTGTGGACAGTGAGGAGGGCTGTTGTTGGCTTCAAAGAGACATAGATAGAATGCAGAGCTGGGCTGAGAAGTGGCAGATGGAGTTTAACCCTGACAAGTGTGAGGTTGTCCATTTTGGAAGGACAAATATGAATGCGGAATACAGGGTTAACGGTAGGGTTCTTGGCAATGTGGAGGAGCAGAGAGATCTTGGGGTCTATGTTCATAGATCTTTGAAAGTTGCCACTCAAGTGGATAGAGCTGTGAAGAAGGCCTATGGTGTGCTAGCGTTCATTAGCAGAGGGATTGAATTTAAGAGCCGTGAGGTGATGATGCAGCTGTACAAAACCTTGGTCAGGCCACATTTGGAGTACTGTGTGCAGTTCTGGTTGCCTCATTTTAGGAAGGATGTGGAAGCTTTGGAAAAGGTGCAAAGGAGATTTACCAGGATGTTGCCTGGAATGGAGAGTAGGTCATACGAGGAAAGGTTGAGGGTGCTAGGCCTTTTCTCATTAGAACGGAGA